>NC_072440.2:89385000-89696093 GCF_028878055.3 Symphalangus syndactylus
GTGAGTAGTTTCTGGCTGGCCATGAGTGTGTCTGTAGAAACATGGGAGGCGCTTGCAGAGCAATACAGGTGGAGAGCTTGCTGATGGCTAAGGATGGGGCACCATGTGAGCTGTCCGCTGGCTACTGATAACAGCCACAACCTCCAGGCAACTTTGAGTTTGTGAATTTTATCACTAAGTGGCTCACTGACAGCATAAATAGGTGCATAGATCTAAAGAGTACACTAGCAAGCCCTCCATGCAGAAGATGTTTGAGGATTCAGGGAGAAGTCGAGGTTCATAAATTCAGTTATCCAGAGAGGCATCTGGAGCATTTGCTGGCTACCCCTCACCCATTCTTTGGCTCTGATCCCCACCCCCACTTGCCCACTGGCAGCCCCGCCTTCACCAGCCCCTTGTCCCAGGAATTTGTCCCCATGGGTGGTGCCTGGGACAAGCTTTATAAAACATTTTTCTGCCTGACAATAGCTAAGGTTACCATACACACATTTTGCAAAATTCATTATACTCACTGTCTAAAAGGCTTGGGTCAGGAACGAAGGAGGGAAATGTTTATTGAGTGCTTAATGTGTGATTCCTTATTTTCGTCTCTCTAGCTCTTCCTCCAAGTAGTGTCTTAGTCCCATTGCCTTCTAATGTTAGAAAGGTCTTTATCAGGGTTAATGCCCTTGATTCCTATCAGCACTGAGGCAAAATATTCAGACATCCGATGATCTTTATACCTTGACACTTATAGGCGGAACAAAGATAAGCCATGAGGAAAGCGTGTGTGTGTGTGTGTGTGTGCACGTGCATGCATGCGTGTTTGAGTGTGTTTGTGTGTGTGTATGTGAGAGAGAATCAGAGACAGAGAGAGAGAACTGGGCATGCAATCAGACCAGTTCTTTTGCCCTGCGTTAGACGTTTTCCCCACCTCTTCCTCCTCCTCCCCTTCCAACTTTGAGATCTTTTACAAATTATTTTTTGAATAGTCCTCCCTTCATCTAAGCTTAGACATTGCTTCCTCCAGAAACCTGCATGCACCCTCTGCTGAGGTCTGGGTCACATGCCTACTTTTATGCTTCCAGGGCACTTGTCCCTAGCCTAGTATTGCACGTCTCACTCTGCATTGCAGTTGTTATTTACTCACGTGTAGCCCCACTGGGCCACAATCTCCATAAGGGCTGGCAGCAGGACTGTCTTGTTCACTGTTGCAGCCCCGATGAGGAGTAATGAATGTCTGTTAAAAGAATGAATACACAGCATGAAGAAGAGATACAAATGGCAGCAACTGAGACCTGGTGTCTCAGGTGTGAAGATAGATGACTTCCATGCCTTGCATGGAAGCAGTTCTGTCTGCAAGGCCCAGCCAGGAATGACTTTTATAAGTCTGTATTGCTTGAGTACTCATCAGGCACCAGGAAGCCATGCAGAGGACTTTATTTGTATCATTCTGTTTAATCTTTATAACAACTGGACTAAATAGGTCCTGATTAAGGTTTTATGGAGAAGGTAACTGAACCTTGAGCTGAACCTTGAAAGGTTGGTCAGGCATATAACAAAGAGAAAGGCTTCTAACTCCAATACAGCCAATTGAGGTCTGTCTAGGGGTGTAAAACCTGGCTCAAGTGAACATATCTGTGGCTGGAGGACAATGGAGACTGCACAAGTGAAATGTGGTGGCAGTGCTGAACTTCACCTGAGGCCAGTGCTTCTGGAAACAGTGGCTGTTAGGAAGTCTTCCACCCTACTGTGTTTCCAGAAAAGCAAACCACAAAGAGCACACTCTAGTGCATTCCTAGGATGATCCATCTTCATTCTTCCCCATGAATTCCAGAAGACTTGCAGATGATTCCTTTGTTTACCTGCTTCTATGAAGCTCAAGGCCCGCTTCCTTTTCTCTGATATGTTCTCGTTCCCCATTAATGACTCTTCTTCCCATTGCAGTAGCCTGAATGATATAATCTCCTTAATTGTCCCATATTGTCCTAGTCACTTCAGACTGCTATAACAAAGTACCAAGGACGGGGTGCTGGAAGTTCAAGATCAGAGTGCCAGCATAGTTGATGTCTAACGACATCAGGATTCTAGGTTGCAGACTGTTGTCTTCTCACTGTGTCCTCATATGGTGGGAAGAGGGCTAGAGAACTCTTGGGTCTCTTTTAGAAGAGAACTAATCCTATTCATGAAGGCTCCACCCTCATGACTTAATTATATCCCCAATATCTTATTTCCTAATACCATCTCACTGTGGGGGAAGGGGAAGCGGGATCAGGATTCCAGAATATGAATTTTAGAGACACAAACATTCAGCCCATATTTTACCATGCAAAGGAGGTATGTCTGATGGAAGAGGGAGTTATCAGATTATGGAAGGCCCAGTAAGCCAAGGTCACGGGCTTGGACTTGCTCTTGCAGGTGCAGAAAGCCAATGGTGGGACAGAAGTGGTTTTAATGGTGGAATAGCAAAGAAAGACATGCATTGCAGGAAGATCATTCTGCCTTCTGTATGTGAAAAGTATTAAAGAGAGAATACACTGAAGACAAAGAAATTATATACTCTGATAAGACGGGGCTTCTAGCTAGGCAGTGTCAGTTATGCGTGGTGTGCCAAGGATGGTATGCCCCAAACATGGTACCTGGATGTAAGGCCGAGGGAACGGTCTAGGAGGGCTTGTTGGACTGCAAGGGCATTCATATCTGGGTGATGTTAGTTTACTGTCAGCCATCATGAGAGGGGCTGTCCTTAGTGTGCACCATGGAATGTGAGCTGCTTGGAAAGCCACAGGCAAGCCACCTGCATGTGAAAGGGTAAGCAAGTTTTGATGGGACCATCAGAAACCAAACTCAGAGGCAGATGCCTGTGAGGCTCCACAAATACATGGAAAGGGGTGGGTGACCCACTACACACAGGGCCTCCTGCAATCCGATCTGGCTGTTTTTTGTTGTTGTTGTTTTATATTTGTTTGTTTTTTGTTTTTTGTTTTTTTTTTAAAAAAACAACAAACTACAAGAGTTGGAGAAGAGATCCCCTAGCATTATGAACCTGGCCAAAATCACTTCATGGAAGGCTGCAAGGAAAAGGAAAATGAACAACATGGGCATAAAGACACCCAGAGAGATTACAGTTGTGTTTACATTTGTCCATCTTCTGCTCCATTGTTGGTTAGCAATAATCAGGTGTCAATAGAGACCTGGGTCCTGAGCCCCTTCAGCCTCTCATCTGTAAACCAACACTAAGGAAATGCAGGTATTTTGTGACCTTCATGGGGAAAGCTGTTTCTATGGTAGGTGCCACACTGGAAAGCAGCGAATGAATCAGGTGCTAATTCGTCAGAGAGGAAGACACCTTTGTTATGCATCTTCATAAGCCTGTGCTCAGGTTGGAGCTGTGAATCACATTCTTCTAGGCTTTTCTCAAGATATTTGTGGGTTTTTTAAAAGTGTTTTTCACACATTAATACCATTTTCAGGCTTTTATTTTTCTCCTGGTGTTTGATTGCCTGAAAACTAATGTAGACGTAAGCACTTCTCTGGGCTCTCAGTGAAAAATGTTACATTAAGGTAATTACAGCCATGATGATTCATACTGTCCTGGTATCACGAATCTGGGTCTACAGGTAACTCTCCACATAAAGCCCTGAATTAAACTCTTTCCTCTGAATATGGCATCTCCCTTCTTGGCACTTCTCTAGGCCAATGCTTTCAGGACAGTTCACATGCTGGGGACTTCCTAGGCTTCAGAGTCCATCCTCCTGTGCCTGACAACCAGGCCTGTAGGGTCAAGCGTTCACTCATGTCACCACCTGGATTTTATATAGAAACCACAAACCACACATGTCTCAATATGGAATTGTCATCTTTCTTGCCCTCCCCATTCCTTTCCCTCCACACTGCTATCATTTGGCTGTCAGATGGGAAGCATATGAGACAGACTTCTAGAGGAAGTAATGCTACAGTTGAAGAATGAGTAGGCATTAGCTAAGCAAACTGCAGAGTGTTATCGGGCCTGGGAGAAGGTCAGGAGTTTGGCAAATGGCTTCTTCCTGGATCTTAAAATGCTTATTATTACTGATCATCAGAGAAATGCAAATCAAAACCACAATGAGATATCATCTCACGGTAAGAATGGCTATTACTAAAAAGTCAAAAAAAAAAACAAGAAACAAACAAAAAACAGAAAACAACAGATACTGGTGAGGCTGCAGAGAAAAGAGAATGCTTATACACCGTTGATGGGAATGTAAATTAGTTCAGCCACTGTTGAAAGCAACTGGGAGATTTCTCAGAGAACTTAAAACAGATCTACCATTCCACCCAGCAATCCCATTACTGGGTATATACCCAAAGGAAGATAGATAATTACACCAAAAAGACACATGCACTCATATGTTCATCGCTGTGATATTTACAATATCAAAACATGAAATCAACCTAGGTGCCCATCTGTGGTCCACTTGACAAAGGAAATTATATACACCATGGGATACGACACAGCCATTAAAAGGAATGAAATCATATCCCTTGCAGTAACATGGATGCAGCTACAGACCATAATCCTAACTGAATTAATGCAGGAACAGAAAATCAAATACCATGTGATCTCGCTTGTAAGTGAGAGCTAAACACTGAGCACACATGGACATAAACATGGGAGCAGTAGACACTGTGGACTACTATAGGGAGAAGAAAGGGAAGGAGCATAGCTTGAAAAACCACCTATTGGCGACTATGCTCACTATCTGGGTGCAACATACTCATGTAACAGACCTGCATATGTACCCCCTGTATCTAAGACAAAAGCTAAAATTTTATTTTATTTTTTAATAAAAAAGCTGGAGCATTCAAGATTTCTTTCTACTGGAAGAGTGTCATAACATATAACAAGACAATTTTATGTGTACCCATATTTTGTCCCTCCTCTTCCGTTTTTTCCATATGTTTTTATTATTTTCATCCTTAAAAGGAAGCTTATTATAAAAAATCTGAAAGTATTAATCATTTGCAAATTTTGTAATTTTAAAACTATGCTCCCCTGGAAATAACCAGAGAATGGAATCTTTCCCAAAGTAATAGCCATGTCATTGACCAAATCCTACAAAGCAACAGACCTCATCAGGAGGAACAGGGACTTTTTGTACCTGTGAGAGACAGAGAAGAAGGGAGATACTGAAGACTGGGGACATTGAGGGGATATTGAAGAAGGAAGATATTGAAGTAAGATGACTTACAAAGGTCTTATTTGTATTTGGCAATTTCTCTGTCTTTCAGGACTTTGGAAACCATTGAGAACAGCAGTTTCTGCTATTTCAAAGCAGATGATGTGTGCTTGGTGGGGATGGGGAAAAGGGGAATTTGGTAAGGCAGTAAAGATTTGTGTGGGACAGTGTTGTTTTAAAATGTGGATGAAGTGTATTCATTAGGAAATATGGTCAGTTTTCTGTCTCTTACATGTTCCCAAAGTGATTGTGTTCAGTTGAGTGATGACAGATTTCCCACACCTTCTGATCCATGCTTCTGTGTTCCTGCATGACGGTTGTGAGATGTTCTTTTCCTGTGCATTTTATGAACCTGCATTGTTTTTCTGTGACCCCAGTGCCAAGAGGCCAGGAGATTGTGGTCCAGAAGTAATGGTAGTGGTGGAAGTTTTTGTGTGTCTGTGTGTGTAAATGGGTTGGTTGAACGTGTGTGTGCATCATTGTGAAAGTATGAGCTGTGTTTCTGTGTGAATACATTTGCAAGGTGTTTTGCAAGTGAAGGCCCATTTCTTCTTAAAAATAGAATTGCTTTTCTAAGACAGGAATGCTGAGTAAGTAGAAGGATGGCTCTGAGTTTTAGAGGGAGCTTTCCAGAAATTGGTGCAAGGAACTTGCTAATGGTACTGAGAGATAGATGGGGAGATGCACAGACCATGCTGTGTTTTGCATTTCAATCTCTGTGGATCCTCTCTCCCTGCCTATGCATATTTAAAATTCCTTTCAATATATAAATAGGATAATTCTCTCTCCTCATCCCCACCAGAGTTCATTTAACAGGCACAAAAAGAATTGTGCATCCAGGCCTGTCTTTTCCTGCTCCCTGTTTTACTATTTATTGGTTTTTCTCACTTTTTTTTCTCTCCCATATTGCTCCCTTTGGATTAAACTGTGTCTCAGGATTGACCAGGGGAAGAAATGCACTTTTTCTACATAAGGCTGAGCCAGAGGGAGGTGGTCTCTAGGATTGCTCTGCTCTGTGGCACCAACTCACAACTTTCCACAACTCCACTTTTTTTTTTTTTTTGTGAGAAGGGCGGCATTTCTTTTCTTTTTTTTAATATTTTTTTTATTATACTTTAAGTTCTAGGGTACATGTGCACAACGTGCAGGTTTGTTACATATGTATACATGTGCCATGATGGTGTGCTGCACCCATTAACTCGGAAGAAACGGTATCACAACTCCACTTTGAATAGAAAGTCCAGGGCTTTTGACAATCTGGGCTTTTGCAACCTTCCCTTAGCACAGTCTCTTCCCATTGTTGATGATAATTGCTCATTTGCCCATGAATGAAACTCCAGCACTTTCCAATGTCCAGTGTCCCAAAGGCACAAGTTAAGATGTAGAATCCTTGATGGGAAGGACACTGGGCAAGGATATGAACTGAGATCTGGGGGAAGGTGCCTATAACAATAGGCAATCAAGCTCTTCTTCCTAGAAAAAAGCTCTAGGAAGCTTTGGTTGAGTCTAATGGTCTTGTCTCATATTGAGAATATGAATAATTCAATCACTTCAGAATCATCTTTAGAATCTCCAAAATCATGAAAATAGTATATGCAAATATAAAAAAGTTTATTATATCTGAATAGCAAATACAGATCTGAGGATTTTGGTTGCTGGCTTTTTGAACATTCATAATTTCTATTTTTGTTTTTGTTGTTACCACTATGGTTTGTTTTAGGTACTGTAATGGTTAAGGCCAGGTGCGGTGGCTCACACCTGTAATCCCAGTACTTTGGGAGGCCAAGGGGGGCTGATCTCTTGAGCTCAGGAGTTCCAGACCATCCTTAGCAACATGGCAAAACCCTGTAAAAATAGTGGTTAAGGGCATGGACTATTGAGCTAAACTGCATTAGATCAAATGCCACTTCCTAGCTGTGTAATCTTTGGCAATTTACCTTTTTTCTCTTTTCTTTTTCTTTTTTTTTTGATAGGGTCTGGCTCTGTTGCCCAGGCTGGAGTACAGTGGCACAATCTTGGCTCACTGCAACCTCTGCCTCCCAAGCTCAAGTGATCCTCCCACCTCAGCCTCCCAAGCAACTGGAATTACAGGCCCACGTCACCATGCCCAGCTAATATTTTGTATTTTTTGTAGAGACAGTGTTTTGCCATGTGGCTTAGGATGGTCTCGAACTCCTGGGCTCAGACAATTCAGCCACCTCAGCCTCCTAAAGTGCTGAGATAACAGGTGTGAGCCACCACGTTAAGCCATGGACAAGTTATCAGAACTTTCTATGCTTTAGTTTCTATACAGGTAAAATGTGGCCAATGACAGTGTTTTTGTAAAGATTAAATGAGTTAATATGCTAACAACACTTAGAACTATGCCTGACAGCATAAGTGTTCCATCCTCTTGTGGTAAGTCACCATGGCTGTTATAGTTGATGTCTGGAAGGTGTGCTGAATACCATGTCCTGCATGAAAATATGATAATGGCTCTTGTGTTTGCAACTAGTATCTATTAATTAAGAAACCATCATTTGTGCTCTGTAATTATATTTATTAAACCCTAACTCCTATCATAACAATAATTAGTTCTTGCTAATTAAATTTATCAAATTCCCTCTGGATTCATATCTTAGGTAAATATTTAGTAGCCCTACACTAATTATTTTAATCAACATGGAGTGTATTTCAAATGACTACAAATAGTTCTAACTAATTAGATTGAGTACAAAATAATATCTTATGTAATAAATTTGCAGGTGCTCAAAAGAGTGGGAACGAGCCACAGGATAACATCTCAGAGACCTAACCACCTGACTTGGTTAGCGATTACAGCTTTTTCAAAGCTCAGCCAAGATACTAGGGGAAGTAGCCTGAGAAGGTTTATTATTTCTGTCCTGATTTGTGTTCTACTGCCAATGTTTTGAGCATGGAGCAAGCACTGTGTGTGATTCAAAAACATGCCATATGACTTAAAATTGTACCCATCAACTCTGGTAATTACTGCGGGAGCAAGAAGCCAGCAGTAGCAATGACAGCAGCAACAGCAGCAGGATGAATCCCTGCTTCAAAGAATCTGAAGGAAGAAAGGCACACTGTCCGAGGTTCTTCCTTCTGCAGGCTTGGTCTCCTCATCCTCAAGCCACGCTGTCAGTTCTACCACGTGCTAGGTAGAACTCCTACCTCCCGCTGCCAGCTCCTTCATAACAAAGAAAATGAATCCGTGAATTAGAGCGGGTTGATTGGCATCCTGTTGCTAGGAAACTATAAGACGAATGTATCATATTTCATAATAAAAATGTCTCTGACCCATTCCTAGAAAGACATGCACATCGACTTGTGGCTGCCTTGTGGGAGTGGCCTCTCCTTTCATCTAATCACTTCTAGGGTCGTTTTGAGGCCCCTGGCTCTGGTTAATGGTGGCCAATCTCTAGCCAGACACAGGGCTGTCTGTGGCCTGAATTAGGGTTCTGCTTATGACTAGGATTGAGCTATCTATGGCTGGAATAGGGGTCTTGGTCTCACATTGGTAAGATGTTCCGTTTACAGTGGAGTTTCAGGATGCAGTCTGGGGTTGGAATTTGGGTTTAGGCTATTGTTAAGTTCATTAGGGAGAGGATAGAAGAAAATGGCTGTTAAAGTAGTGGTGGTTGCCTTACATTATGATAAAAATATTCCATCTCAAGAATAAAAATGGTAAGTTAAAGTATCAAACAATCCATGTAAATAACTACATCTTTTCAACATGGTCTCCAGCCCTTTTTGTAAATGACAAGTGAGTTATCACAAACAAGCAGCCAGCAATGGATATCCAGGGCACAGTGTCTGGAATCACTCTGGGCTATCCTGACCTATGCTTCCTGGCAGCCTATCTGTTACCTTCTATTTTTGTGGAGGAAGTGTCTCGAGTGGGCATGAGACGGACCATGGGAGACATATTTGACAGTGAATCTGCACTTCTGCCTTTCAGAGAGGCATAAAAGCACACACGAGTTATAGAAAATGCAGGAGCATTATCTCCCACTCTCATTAAGCTGTCATCCACTTTGGTGCAGATCTGTCTCTTGGTTTTGAATCTCACTTTCCCCCCCCTCTGGCTCTCCTTGGAGTATTTGTGATCTCATGCAGCCACCTTTATGATAGATGAATCATTCCTGTGTCAACCATAGTCATCATGAGTCCTCTGAGTGAGCTGGCAAGAGAAAATCACTTTTAAGAGAACAGACCTCCTAGGGCCACGGGTAGTAAACAAAATTTGAGAACTCTGGATTGAGGGTGATAGGATCAGATCATAGCCAGCCAGAAAGGATGACATAACAGGCCCAGGAAGGGATCTGGTTTGGCTCAATATAACACAGAGCTAGAACTCAGGACTTTTTTTTTTTTTTTTTTTTTGGCACCATGATAAGTAACTGAACGAGACTTGCCATGTGTCAGCAGAAGGCAAATAGGCCATATAATAGAATCATTATATGGTCTTCATGTGAACTCACGGGCCTGAACATTAAGTTTTGTTCAGAGAGTTTAAGTAAGGCTTCAGGACCAAAACTGCATTTGGGACCAAGATAGGTTGTCTGAAATTCTTACTCTCTTTCATCCCATTTCTATTCCAGGGGATGCGTTCGCCAGTAACGGTTGTGGTAATGGGCCTTCCACTCAATGGAGGCAGCTCTGCAGATGGCATGAGAAAGCCTCTCGGAGATGGTCTCCTAAGCGAGGGGATTAGGTAACATAACCATGCTCTTGCTGTGGTTGGCGAAACGTGCATATGTTATTTATATAATTGTGCCTTACAGGTGGGGCTTAGAATTTATTTTAACTGAGAGAAAATTTTTCTGAATGGAGCCGAGATCAGATCATATAGATACTACATATAGCTTTCTTCCTTTGTGGTCACCATAAGGTCATCCATTCACCTATGCTTACCGGTTAGTTCTGAAGAGTCACCATGTATAGCTTTGTGCATGAAGATGCTCCCTCATCCTCTCTCTGCCCAATTATGTCCAGGGAATCCTTCTTTTAAAGAATAAAATGCCTTATTTTATGCTTTGAACAATTTTTATCCCAGATTGTGACTAAAGTGTAGGAAGAAAGCGTACATCTTCTGAAAGAATCCACTATAAAAGAGTCTGATGGGCATAGAAGGGAGGCATTGCAGCTGTTTCATTTCTGTGCCTTCCATAGGAGTCTCCTGAGAAGGCACCCTGCAGCCTGCCAATTGTTCTTTTTCCTTTAATGGATTATCCAATGGAGATCCAAAGCCCATGGCAGAATGGACAGAGAACCACAACGTCTGAGCACATTACTCCTCAAACTGAGAACAGTAACGTTTGAACATTCATTTCTCAATCCACTGTCATATGGCTTCTGTCCTGCTAATGACACTGATTTTTCTGCATCACTAAATGTAACAGATATTTAAATCTGACAGAACTTTCAGCAGGATTTCATGTAATTGAGCACATACATTCTCATTCTCTTCTCTTGACTCTGAACAATACACTTTCCTAGGTTTTTCCTCAGTGCTGGCTGTATCTTAGTTTCTTTAATTGGGCTTTCTCAAAGTTTAATCCTAAATTTTCTTTTCTATATCTTTTTTAATGAATTCAGTGATCACCTATACCTGCATTGTCCAATGTGGTAACCACTAGCTAAATGTGGCTAGTAAGCACTTGGAAAGTGGGTATCTAAATTATGCTGCTATATGGATAAAACACTTACTGTAAAGTTTAAAGACTTGTTGCAAGCAAAAACAAAAAGAATGTAAGTATCTCAATAATTTTTATATTGACTGTATACTAAAATGATATATTGAATACATTGGGTTAAATAAAATAAATTATTAAAACTAGTTTCATATATTTCAGTCAGGCAGTGTTAATCTATGAAATGAATATACCTAAACTTAACTTTAGCTCAGACCTTTACTTTGAACCCCAAATATAATTAATTGACAACATAACTTTTCCATTAGGCTATCTGACAGGCACTCAAACTCAACATTACCAAAACGAAATGTGAGATGTTTTCCCCTAAGCCCAATAATCCTATTTTAGTGACTGGTCCCATAATAATTTCCTTATCCTTCTCTCTTCTCCATAGAGCCTCCTTTTTCCACAATTACAGAAATGTAGAATGTCTGGATAAAGCCAGGAACACAACCACGAATCCTGTGCTTGAGCCTTCTCTGCAACATACAGTCTTTATGTGGACATCTATAGTGATGGGGGCATTTCCTGATAAGGCAGCTTATTCCCATTTATGAACAGCCTCTGTTGTTAGAAAGCTTCCACATACATTGAGTCAGAATTTGACTCTTTAGAATTTCTATTTATGTTTTAATTCTATCTCCAGAAGCCATGCAAAATAAACTTAATTCCTCTTCTACTTACGAGGATTGTTCAACGTCTTGGCTTTACTAATTTTTTTTTCTCCAAGTTAAATATTTCTTGCTCCGTTGACATGATTTCAACATAATGTATTTGCCTTTGAAGAATGTGGTTGTCAAATGGCCCACCAATTTTAATAGTCAAGTTACAGACTATAAAGAGAATCTTATGTTGGTTGCCTTAAATTCTGTGCCTCTGTGAATATCATTTGAGCATATGTTTACTTATTTGGGAATCACATTAAACACAGATATTTGTTTGTATTGGACTCATTTTTATGTAAATCCACTATATCTTGGATACATAATGTAATTAAGCTAAATCTTATGCACCCTCTTTTTCATGCTTATACATTATATTTAAATGCTGTGATTATATTTGTAGGTTGGCCCATTACACTAGCAAGCCTATCTAGACAGCACTGATTCTAATTCTTTCACTCACTGTGATTTGTTCTATGTCTTAGATCAATGTTATCAAAAAATTGATTAGTAAACCCATATTTTCATACAAATCATCAGATGCAAATATCAAAATGTATACAGAACAGGATGCAAGTCAGAATTCTGTTGTATACTAGACTTCTGTCCAAGTTATGTCATACCATTAATTAGCCCACTCCCAGGCTAAATGGTATGATTATTTAACCAACTAAAGGTGAAAGTGACAGTACTTGCTAAATTCTTTTTCATTTTTACTTCAAATGTTTCCTCTGCTCTGTTCCATCTTTATTGGGGGCTCCAATTACATTTCTGTTGACCATTTGATGTTGTCACACTGGTCTTAGGTTTTGTTTTTCTCTGTTTTTTTATCTTTCTGTGTTTCACTTCGGATAATTTCTATTGATGTTGACATATTTTCAAGCTCATTAATTTATTCCTATGCTGTTTTCATTCTGATGAGCCTGTTGAAGGAACTCATTTGACATGATATTTTAATTTATAGTTTTCATCTCTCTATTGAGAGTCTGTATTTGTTTATGCAAATTGTCAACCATTTCCATTGGACAAGAGGTTAGTAAAGTTTATTTTTGTAAAGAGCAATATAGTAAATATTTTAGGCTTTAGTGGCACTACTATGGCCTCATAACTATTAACTCTGTCATTATGGTGCAAAGATATCCATAAGTAATCAGAAATAAATGGGTATGGCTGTGTTCAGTAAAACTTTACTTATGAAAACAAGCAGTAATCTGGATTTGGCCCATAGGCCACTGTTTGCTGACCGCTCCTCTAGATCCTTTAAGACATCAATTGTAGTTATTTTAATTTTCTTGTCTGATCGTTCCAGTCATCTCTGAGTCTGGTTGCACTGACTACTTTATCTCTTGACAATGGGTTATTTTCTATATTTTCTGTTTGTCTCATAATTTTTCTGTTGAATGTTAGAGATGGTATGCTGAAGAACAGAAGAGACTGAAGTAAATATTATTTACAAAAAGAAGTGGGTACATCTCTGCTAGGCCATTATTTAGAGAATTTAATCAGTCTGGTAAATATTTCAGCTGGATTTTTTTTTTTTTTTTGTAGTTGTTGTTACAATGATTACTTTCAGTGTATTACAAGCCTTCAAAGCTAATAGTGAACTGCTTTTATCTCGTGCTTTGGGTAAGGAATGGTGCTGAAAGCTTTTTCTCAGTGTTCCAGCTCCACCATGAGCTTTATTATGCACCTGTCCCAGAGGAAGTCTCATGCCTCCTTTTGTCCCTTCCTGGTGGTAGGCTGCTGTTGCTTGTTTCTGAGGGTTGTATTTATGGCATGGGTAGAAAGGAGGTTTTCTTGTGGAATAATACTTGAATTAACTCATATTTCCACATATTTTCTTGCTGAAAAAGGTATTATAATGATCCAAATAAGTGTTTTGACAAGTTTTCATTTATAGCTACCTCATTGAATTATTGGACTGGTAACTTTAAGAAAGCAAAAATAAGTAGTGACTTTAGACATAATTTTTTTTTGGAATGAAGTACTGGCTCCTGGTAATTGTTGTTTCCTCTGTAGAGTCTATGAAATCACACATAATTGATTCAATAATGTTTTATGGAATCTTGCCAGAAGTTGATGTCAAGAGAACCCATCTCTAGATTACAGAATCAAACTTGCCCTTTTTTAACCTGGAATAATATTTTCTCTTCTATAATTTTCTATATCTCCCTCACATACTCTGGGGCTTAAAGTGGCTTACATAATCACACATTTGAACTTCTCTTAAAGTCTTTTTGTGTAATTTGGCCTAAGCCTTCTGTTAATATGTATATTCTTTACTGCACGGATATCATTAAAATTTACATTACTGATACAGGCAACTGTATTCTTTTTTTATTCAACAAAAGTCTATTCAGTATTGAATACGTGTCCAAGTTTTAGGTTAAATGCTTGAGAAACAAATTTGAATAAAATGTTGTTCCTGCCTTCAAGAAGCTCCCAGTCTAGATTTGAAGGCAGACATATAAAAATATTTCAGTAGTAGGATATAATAAAAGCAATAATAGGGCAATGACTGGTTAATTATCATGAGGGCTGGGAAAGGGAATTCAAGAAGGTTTTAGAAGTTGGTGATCTCCTCAGAAAGTCTTAAAAACAGTATAGCATTTAGCTTGATACATGAGACAGGAAAGAGTATTCCAGGTAATGGAAAGACACTTGCAAAGTAGTGAAGGTGGAAAGCACCATGGTGCTTGCATTTGCATATATTCCAGCAATGATGGTACGTGGTGGCAGGCAGTGGAAAGAGATGCAGCTGGAGAGGGAGTAGGGCTGGGCTGTGAATGTCATGCTTGCCCATTTAGGAATATTGGGACTTGGTCCTGTAGGTGATTAGGATTAATAGAAGGATTTTAAATAGAGGTAGGGCATGATCAGATTTACATTTTGCAAAGTGTGTTTGGTGAGTGAATGCAATGAGTCAATGCAGCTTTATTGTTTAGGCTTTGCAGGTGAAATGCCTAGGACCCATAAGCTTTAAAGGGCCCACAGATTGTTGGGACACAGGCAGGGGGAGGGGAATATTGGCTTCATAACTGGAAGGCTGCCAAATCAAAATTATTTTAAATGAATGCCTATAAACCATGGAATTATGCTAACTTTTTAACTATTGCTCAACCAAACTCTTAATAGTTTCATTCAAATTTGGTAAATGTTGTGGAGAATCAGGACTTACAGAGTGTAATCACATAGTAACTTTATTTTAGTCTCTGTGTTTCTTCAAATTCAGTCTCTGGGGTAGCTTTTCCCCTTCTCTTTAGATAAAATATAAAGAAGCTTCCATGGCTTCTCTGGTCATTGTTTGGGAATTAAACATCCTATGGTCACTCTAGTTCCCTAAACAGTTTTAGTTCAATCATTAGAAAGATCACTCTCATTGATAAAACTACAAGCATATTTTAAATTAATGTTTTTCTCCCTTGCTTTAGAGCTTTTTTGGGACAATGGCTTGTGTGGACAGAGAGGTTTGATTGGCTTCTTTTGTATTCACCTCTGAAGGTTTTTAATCCATTCTCCACGCACTAACTGACTTTGCATCTTCCGAGGTTGGAGCAGGAGAGGAGAAACCTAGTTATAAACGGAAATGTACAAAATGTTCAAACGTTATATAGGAGGTAAATATACAGCTTGACAACTAATCAGAATTGAGAGTGAGAGAAAAGAAGCATTGAGAATGATGTCTGGCTTGTGTAACCTGCTAAGGTGGTACCTCTAACTAAATTAGGCTCTGCATTTATTCCTTCAAGAAATATTAACTACCTGCCTTATATTTACATTCATATAAATAAGACATTTTTAACCATTGAGCAGCTCACAGTCCATCGGAGAGAGTAGTAAACAAACAATTAAAATGTGCTTTGGTAAGAACTTCATCAAAATTATGCCTTAGAGATCATGGGAGCTCAAAGGCATATCCCATGCAGTTTGGAGTGAAATCAGGGGAGGCAGCCTCTGGAAATGTGGGTTGACCAATCTGCTTTGACTGGTCAAGTTATGTGTGAGCTTAGTTTGGCAAATATTGATTCGGGTGCCTGTGAAGATGTGAAAACTAGTGTTAGTCATAACAATATAGGGCTAAGGAAAGGGTTTGATTTACTTTAGAAGTTTAGGAATTACCAGCATATAGGTGTAAGCAGATAGAAGGAGGTACATCATCTAGGGAAAATATTAACTCTCTTGCTAATGTTCACGTGGGGTACAACAGAGGCACGGAGAATGTGTTAGAGATAAGTAGGAGAAGGATGCTGGGGAGAACTGGTAAGAGGAATAGGAGAACATTGAAAGAGAGGAGTTACAGAAGCCAAAGGAGAAGAACTTTTCAGGTACAAGAGACTTACTGTTACTGTAAATGCTGCCAGGGGCTCAAGTGTTGGGTAAAGGAACCAGCAAGAGTCACTGATCAGAGACCTGGATCTTCCTTACCTCCTACTTTAACAAGCTGTGACTTGGGACAAGTCATCTAACCATTCAGCAGCAAACTTGGTCTTTGTGCTCTCTGAATTGTGTCATAGAGCACAGGGTGTTGATTCTTTTTCCAGAAGAGCTACATTCATCCTTTGTGCTGAAAGGATACCAAAACATTGTGTCCAGAGACCCTTCCCCACCTTCCCTGACCTCTGTGTCTTTCTTCTCAGCACCTCCTCCCACATTATCCAAATCATTTGATTTCTGACGCCCTGCCTCTCTCTGGGTTCCCCTATCCTATAATTGAAGGCTCCTGGCATGTGGAGCTGCACACAGATGTTTCCATCCTGTGAGGGCTTGACTGTTTCTGAGGCAATGTCTCTGAGCAGGTGTTCTGGTGTGTACCTCCCGCTTTTTCTGCTGCTGTGTTTTCTGTGCAAACACCAGATTGCATTGCTGTTTTCTTCTATCTGGAGAGAACCCAATTCATGATGATGATGGAGTAGGTTGTGCTTTCAGGCTGTTAGATGGTGCAGTGGTTTTGCAGAACAGAGTGTTAGGCCAAAAAGGCCTAGGGAGTGCAATTTTGAGCTATGACTTTATCTGCTCATGACCTACTCTCTGGGGCATGTCTTCTATTGGGCTGGTTTTCTACAAGAATATCTTTTTTCTTAACTTCCTACCCATGCCCTGTATTCCTCTGTGTCTCCTAGTTCTTCTGTTTTTTGAGATGGAGTTTTGCTCTGGTTGCCCATGCTGGAGTGCAGTGGTGCATCTCAGCTCACTGCAACCTCTGCCTCCTGGGTTCAAGAGATTCTCCTGTCTCAGCCTCTGGCGTAGCTGGGATTACAGGTGCGTGCCACTATGCCCGGCTAATTTTTGTATTTTTAGTAGAGACAGGGTTTCATCATATTGGTCAGGTGGTCTTGAACTCCTGACCTCAAGTGATCTGCCTGCCTCGGCCTCCCAAAGTCCTGGGATTACAGGCTTGAGCCAACGCGCCTGGCTGTCTCCTAGGTCTTTGGTATTTGTTCACCCTCGCATGAGCCTTCCCAAACATGCTGGGCTCTTTATCTCCCGACAACATGTGAGGTTAGAAGATGGAGTCAAAGAGTCTATAGAATCATTGCATTTTACAATAATAGATACGAAGAGCCTTGGTGAAAATAGGGAAGAAGAAGGTTACCTGCTGGGCCTGCTTGCAGGAGGGTGAACTGTCCACATGAAGGTCAACAGTGAGCATGTTACAGTGGCCTGACTTCCTTTTCTTCACTTTCTCTTTGTTTGTAAACTTGTCTTTGCTTCCTGAGAATTTGACTGTAGCCAGGGACCAAGGGATATGGAAGACAAACTCCTGCTTTCAAAGAGGATTCTGTTTTACCTTACCTCCTGATTGCCTTTTGGGAATTCTTTATTTTGTCAAGAGCTTTTCATTCTTGCCTTTGTTCCATTTATGGCAAGTGAACACCCTTTTCGTCCTTGTGTGATCAAATGGGTTGCCTTCACCTGACACTGGCTGCCTCTCCTTATTGGAAATAACAATCTTCTTGAAGCTGCTCATGGTTCCTACTCAGATGCCTATAGGCAGAGCTTATCCAGAGGCATTTGTGTGAATTTTTAAGTAGAAACTTGGAGAATTAGGAAGAGATGCCAGAGGGAACGGTGGTGAAGTCAGAGGAAACAGAGGAACCAAAGGAGAAAGGAGTCCTGGGGCGACTCAGAAATCAACCAGCCGAAAACTCTACCCATATCCAGACAAGTCAACTCGCTGATGAGAGACAGTAGTGGAACTCAGACCTGAGTAATCTTAAGGCCACCCGTGTGAAATATATTTTACAGTCCAGGCTTTTCTCACTTTACATAGCAGATCATGTTCTGAAAACTTGTATGCAACTTAGTTATTATTTTAGATGCTTGCGGGGAAGATTTTCTCTTTGAGGGCAGCCAGTAATACATTTACTTATAAAGTGAAGAGTACGACATTGGGAAAAATATATGACCTTTAGAAGCAGGCACACCTGAATCAAACCATGGCTTTATCACTTCATTCATTCATTTATTCAGCCATTCATTCGCTCAGAAATGTTTATCAAGAGCATTCACTGTTCCAGGCATAATGCCAAGAATGAGGGAGATGGCACTGGTGCATTTTCCATGTCAGCTTGGATAATTTAGTAACTTCTCTCAGCCTCAATTTCTCATCTATAAAATATGAACACTATTACTTACCTTGCAGGTTGTCATGAAAGTTGAAATAAAGATACAGTTTCTGGCATATATCAAATTTTTTATATTGAGGATGATAATTATCTGAGTAATATCCCATTTCATATATTATATGAGTTTTTTTTTTAAGTGAAGACCACCTATTTACAATGACTTATGATAATGTTATTCTTACCAAGGTTCCCCGAGTAAACATTTATCTTTCACTGATAGATTACAATTCTACTCACTCACACTCATTGAGGTGGAGATTTCAGAAATCAAGTCAAGTTGCAAATGTTATGTCTATTACTGGAATTGGCTTCCTCCTCCATAGAAGAGCTCTAAAAGACCGTAGGACCGGAAGTCCCTAGGCATGGCTTTATCTTAGTTTTGCAGCTACACAACCTGGGTTTTCTTTGTTTTACTTGTCTTTGGATTCCACTTTCTCCAACTGTGAAATATTTATAATAATAATTTCCTTGCCTACTTTGTAGTGATTTTGTAGAGATTAAATGCAATAGACGATAGTGCATTTTGATACTTTATTTGTATAAATTTTTTGTTTTCGTTTTCTTACTTTTAAGGGAGGAATGAGAATAACTAGGAATCCCTCGCTCAGTTTTATGTCTTCTTGCAAATTATCCTACTATATTACCTTTTGTAAATTTGCACACTCAGATTTCCTTTCTGAATGATAAGCAATGATGGTGGATCCTAATTTGAGGAAGGAGGGTTTGCCAAAGTTTAAATTTATAAGCTAGATACATATGAAAATAAAAGTTTACATTAGGAAGTGTTTATTTTACAAAAGGGTTTCTTTGACTTTCATAAACTGATAAGGACCAACAGCAATGCATTTAAAGCATGGGTTTAATGTTTTAGGAATAAAACTCTTGCACAATTTGAATTATATCTGCACAGTAACATTAGAGTACAGGTTAACAGTTGGATATTTTTTGTCCCATTATCCAGTTAAGAGTACACAGTAATGAGATGAACAAGTCCCCACACCAACATGAAACTCTACAGAGTTCATGGCTGTATGTTTAGCATAGGACTTTGGCTTGAGGTTTGTTTTGAATAAATGCCAAAGTAACCTTTATAGTTAAGAGGCCTAGAAAGAAATTAAGTCAAATAGATTCTAAAATATAATCATTCAGTCCGTAAGTCTGCTGTCCGTGCCTGTTGTGGATACTCGGCCCCTGCTAGGAGATGTGCAGTTCAGAAGGCTTTACTGAAGAAGTGCCATTTGAGTTGAATCTTGAAAGTTGAGTAGGCATTGACCAAGTGAAAAAGGGATCTAAGGGAAAACCAGCCACAAAGGACTGTATGACCAACTTAGAATGGTACTAGAACCTAGGCAGCTGGTTTGAGTGTAGCGTGCATGTAGAGAAACTGTGGTGGGGGAGACTGGAGAGATAGCCAGGAACCAAACTGAGGGAGCCTCCTAGGCCATGTTGTAAAGTTTCAATAGATGCAGACAAAGGAGTGAGTGCTTGATAAAACAGCCACCAGCCCATTCTATTCCAAACATTCACTCTATTAATTTTCTCACTGAGCCCAGGCAATGGCTATTTTGTTATTATGCAGAAGGGTTATAATTTCTTTGCTAAATATTGTACTCCTTGGCCCAGAATGCTGATGAGCTAAGGTTTATGTAGACATGCTCCTGCCTGGATAAGTCATGTTTAATGTCTTCTACCCATTAATTTACTGTAATGTTAAACTATGTGGATTATTTTCTTTCTTGAAGTGCTTGCTGTCTACTTAGTGTGTACAGCATTTATGGGGTTATTAAAATGTTATTATGGAATCATATTAACCAGGGTTGGGAGTGTACCTGATCTCTAAGAATGTACTAGATGGCGCAGGTAAAGCCAGTCAGCTCTGAGTTGGGGGCCCAGAAGAGAAGAGAAACTGGGGGTCAAAGAGCAAAGTCATGAAGTGACGAAGGTTCTGAAGGGGAACTTGGTGACAGAAACAAGGAATGATAGAAAATCCAAAAGCTCAAGACCAGGACTCTAAATTGATTTTGGAAGCACTTGGAAACAGACTAAATTGCAAATACACATTCTTTTGCTGTGCAAAAGCTTCTTTGTTGGGAGCCATCTGGAGACCACCTTTACCCAACGCAAAGCCAGGTATCAAGCTACAAGGCTGGGAGGGCTTGAGCTTGCCGAAGATTGCAGAAATACAAAAGAAAAGTGTTCCAAGAAAAGTCAGAAGTTGTTGGCTGTGGCAGTTGGTGACAGACTGAATGCAGGGAGCGAAGAAAAGTGGAATCCAATCTGGGAGGACTCCTCAGCTACTTGGCTGCCAGGACCCAGCAGGGAATGGCACTGCTCCATGTTTTCTTGTTGTTAATCATTTTTCTCATTTTCCCTAGTTGTTAACCCTGGGACCATACTAATCAACTCCTCGTTTCCCTGGTTTCAGCAGCCTGCCCGTGGCTTACATGGTTCCTTGCTTATTACAGCTGAGTTTAATCATTGTCCAGACTGAGTTCCATGTCTTCTTTGAAATTTCACCCCTGATTCAGTTCGTGTTTTACCAGGAAATGTAGCTGTGTAAAAAGGGAAAGAATCTGTCCAGAGACAGGAGAGACAGGAAAGGAAAGTCCTCATCTAGAAAAAGGAGATAGGACTGCAGGGTGACATACGGAAGATTTCCCCCCTACCCCCGCCCCATGTCTAAGACAGTAATGGAAAAGATCAGGAAAAAAAAAGAAAGAAAGAAAATCAATGCTGTTTTTGACTTGCTTCATTTCTTCTTTTTCTCACTGAATGAAGTAGAATCCAGATAAGTGAACTAGAGAGCATAAAAGTTGTGTTTTTTATTAAATCAAAAGTATCCAAATGCAGTCAACTTGACATTTAAGTAGGAATTATCTGGAAGTTATGTTTGGCTTCCCCTCCCGTCTTTTTCCGCACAGCCTCCTTCCTTCTAGGAGTCCTTCACATTTCAGAAACAGAGTGTGGAGGAAGCAGAACTAAGTCAATCACGGGTTCTTCAATTACTACAGACTGTCATGCTGGCCAACATCACTTGATGCTGTAAGACATCAGAGATGTTATTTATCGCTCTACTCTCTAAAGTTGTCTAATTTGGAGATGGCAAAGATTAAAATCAGTTCCTTAGAGACCAGACCAGCTCTCAAAATCTTAAGAGAATTTATGAATAGATATGGACATATTTTATTTCCAGAAAATTCTGTCAGCTATTCTGATACCTTGAGGGATACTTGACTTAAGAGAATGGAGTATTTTTCATCACTATACAAACATCCCATTATGTTTCCCATTTTAAAAATAAATAAACCTATATATCTTGACCTCATTTTTCACTTAACCGTCTCATTTCGCTCCTTTAAAAGTCTCCTCAAAAGAATTATCTCTAGTAAACGTTGTTCGTAAGTTTTCTCTTTCTGTATTTCCTTGAATTCACCCAAATTAGGCTTTCAGATCCACCACTTCAATAAAAATTGCTCTTCTCAAGATTACCAGGAATTCTGTTTGATAAATCTTGTAATTACTTCCTAGTCTTTGCCCTGTTGGCCTATCAGCAGCATTTGATACAATGTGTTACCTTTTCCACTGAATACACGTTCTTAATTTGACTTCCAGGCAAAACACATACTCTCAGTTTTCCTCCAACCTCACAATTGCTCCGTTTCAGTTTTCATCATTGGTTACTTCCTGTCTCCATTACTTTTTAAAATTTTTTATTTTTTATTTATTTAAAAACAATTTAAAGGGTTTTTTTAGCTTTTAAGTTTGGGGGTACATGTGAAGGTTTGTTACATAGGGAGATGTGTGTCACGGGGGTTTGTTGTATGTATTATTTCATCACCCTTCTCAATGTTAAGAGTGTTGTAATTCTCTGCACCTGGTTCTTTTCATCACTCTATCTATGCTTATCTCCCCATGATCTCATTCAACTACATGGTTTTATACATCGCCTACAAAACATGACTTCCAAGTTTCTGTTCCCAGTCTGGATCTTCTTCCTGAGTTCCACACTTATATATGTCCAACTGACTACTCAATATTCCCACTTAGATGTTTGATAGAAATCTTAAAACTAATATGCTCAAAATTGCTCCTGATATGTTTCCAAAATCTGGCTCCTCTTGGAATTTTCTTTTTCTCAGTTAATGGCAAGACTTTCCATCTGGTTGTGTAAGCAAAAGAGCTAACTGGCACCCCTGACTCCTTTGTTTCAGGGCCCACAGCTCACCATCTGCAAATCCTACCGATTCTACTTTTGAAATATATTTGAGATTGGATCACTTCTCGCTCACACCACTGTTGCCATTCTGCCCCACGTCGTTATTTTGGCTCTGGACTATTGTATTTTAGTTTATTCTCTGAAGAGCAGAGAATAAGGATGCACACACATTCCCACAGAGTCCAGAAGATAATGTAGGTTACTGGTTCAGTGATTTCAGAATGAGGTGAAAAGTCTCTTGAATGGCCTCAGCAGGAATGTTACACACACAGAGGACTGTGCCTGTTATTTTTGCCCGTATTCCCACCTGCCAGCCTCAGATGCATTCTCCACAATTTTGTGTCCTGCTCTGTGCTTCAGAAGCCTGACTTTTATGGTCTACATCTACTAGGCTCTCTTACCCTCACTCTGTTTGAGTTTAGGCAAATGGAAGACATGGGCAGGGTCTCAGGGGACAAGAGCATGGAAAGTCAGAGTATGACTTACTGGCACCATCCCTGCACCCCCACCACACACCTGATGGTGACTGCTGCTCAGTCACAGTGCATGCCACATTGCCTTTATTGCACTGTTGGATCTTTCTCTGGGCTTTGGAAACACCGTTTCCTCCCTGAGCTCCTTCAACATCAGAAAGTTAATAGCTTTCTTGTGTTGCCCATCCCTGCTAGTCTCATATTTCTTGATAGTTCTTTAGTGCTGTCCAAACCTCTTTAAATAATCTCTTCATTAGGTTCTTTCTGGTAAACTTTTCTGAGGCTGTCTTCTAGTTCCTGCTGAGACCCTGACTAACATAGGTAGAATTACTTTTTCATTGTAAAATACATATTAAATTAATGAATTTATTACATTTGATGAAAATAAAGTGTTATGAAACATGTGACTCATGGAAATGTAAGAATATGATAACCTAGAAGGAAGAAAAATGATCATCTCTAACTACTATACCACTAGATAATCACTGTCAACATTTTTATAAATTTTGTTTTAGGGCTTCAATTTATAAAAAGAAATGTATTATAGAAAATTTGTATTATAGAGAAGATACAAAGAACAACAAAATCAAAAGTTCTATCATTTAAAAATAAGCTTGGAAAGATTTAATTTTTTTAAGAATCTTTTTTATTTGAATTTGTTTTTTGAGACAGAGTCTCGCTCTGTTGCCCAGGCTGGAGTGCAGTGGTGCAATCTCGGCTCACCGCAAGCTCCGCCTCCTGGGTTCATGCCGTTCTCCTGCCTCAGCCTCCTGAGTAGCTGGTACTACAGTTGCCCACCACCACGCCTGGCTAATTTTTTGTATTTTTAGTAGAGACGGGGTTTCACCATGGTCTCGATCTCCTGACCTTGTGATCCGCCCGCCTCGGCCTCCCAAAGTGTTTGAATTTTAATATAGTTTCTATTTTACATTACATGGTGATTTTAAAGCGTAGTCAATACAGATCAGTCACAAACAGGACAAAGAGTAAATAAAGAAAGCCTAGGCCAGGCACAGTGGCTCAAGCCTGTAATCCCAGCACTTTTGGAGGCCAAGGCAGGTGGATCACCTGAGGTTAGGAGTTCGAGACTGGCCTGGCCAACATGGTGAAACCGTGTCTTTACTAAAAATACAAAAATTAGCAGGGTGTGGTAGCGCGCATCTGTAGTCCCAGCTACTCAGGAGGCTGAGGCAGAAGAATCACTTGAACCCAGAAGGCGGAGGTTTCAGTGAGCCAGGATTGTGCCATTGCACTCCAGACTAGGCCACAAGAGCGAGACTCCATCTCAAAATAAGTAAATAAATAAAATAAATAAAAATGTTAAAATAATAAAATAAAACAGAAAGGCTTTAAATAATATTGACCACTGGTTAGTTTTTATTATTCTCTCTTAATGTAAAAAAAGGAAAAAAACAAAAAACTTTGGCCCTTAAGTAGGAGCTTAAATTACAAAAATAAGTTATTCAATTACCTTGATATAAGAGCTACTTCTACATATGCTTTGTGTAACTTTGCTTTTTAGAGAAGAGAGAAAGACTTGATTTGGTGATTTTCCCAGTAGTAAACTAAAAACTTGTAAAAACTATAACTATTGTTCATGTTCTTACTCACAGTGCAGTCATTGCTGTTTCTTCAAACAGGTTTCCACACAAGTGGAATGTAGGATGTATGTCAAAAAAATTGCCTCGTTCTAGGAAAAGAAGGAAAATTGCTGAGGAGTCACTATATGAAGCATAACAGGCCCAATTTTGTACCTAGGATACCTGATAGAAATTTCAGCATATAAATAAATTGATTCTGAATTAGTGGTCCAACTGAGCAATGCAAGGCCTCAAATTGCTTTTTGTTTGTTTGTTTTGAAACAGGATCTCCCTCTGTTGCCCAGGCTGGGGTGCAGTGGTGGGATCTCAGTCACTGCAACCTCCACCTTCTGGGTTCAAGTGATTCTCCTGCCTCAGCCTCCCCAGTAGCTGGGACTACAGGTGCCCACTACCACACATGGCTAATTTTTTGTATTTTAATAGAGACCAGGTTTCACCATGTTGCCCAGGGTAGTCTCAAACTCCTGAGCTCACGCAATCCACCTGCCTCTGCCTCCCAAAGTGTTGGGATTACAGGCGTGAGCCACCACGTCCAGCCTCAAATTGTTTTAAATCATAACTTTCCTCATGAAGGTTTATTAATTTTGATTTTCAATTAGTCACTTAGTATGTCTTCAAATAATTATTTCAAAGAGGCAGATATATCAATGCTGGCTCCCTCTCTGTTGCTCTAAGACATGAAAGACAATTTCTTGTGTATGTAATTATGTTCCAATATTTTTTCTGCAAAATTTTAGGTATTTTATATTTTTTGATATAGCATAATGAAAAAAGAAGACATCAGCAGATTCCTGTTTCTTTATAACACATATTATCCAGCATCTTTGCTTAAAAAATTTGTAATTTATAATTTTTATGGACAATTTAAGATGATTTCCAGGTGTTTAGATATGGCTTGTTTTTCACATTGATTTTACCAAGAATGTATTATAATCTCTGTTAACCAATATATAACATGTTATCTGATAAACTATTAATAGTTTTAGAGATGTGAGTTTCCACTCACATCTCTAAAAACTTTTTTTCTTAATTATGGATTCATTACTAAATATTTTTTCTTAAAATTATTATATTTATATCACTATTATGATATATAATATATATTATTACATTAATATTACATTAATATAGGTTGTATTATATTTTCTTAAAATCTTATATACTAATCTATGAAGAATGTATATTCCTCATATACATATTAGATATTATCTAGAGATAATATCTCTAAATAATAATGTATATTCTTCATAGATTAGATCTCTATATTTATCATTTTCTCCCTTGTTATTTTCATGTCCTTTTCATTTTCTTCCCCATTATCCAGGAACTTCTGAAGATTGTTTTAATGTCTGATTTGATTTTTTGCAGAGTCAAATCTGCTTTGTACTGCCCGCAGTGTGGATTTTAATTCTGCACTTCCATTTTGATTTTACTTATAATAAAATCACCCATACTCTTGGTATTTTATGTTAACTTTGACCTGTGTTGTTACGTTTCCTTCTGCTCACATTTCTTATAGGCATTGTATTATTTTCTTATGATGAATATCAACTAATTTTATAAAATTATCCTCTGAATCCTATACTAGATAGTTTTCAGAAGTCTACTTTTCCTGTTTGTTTGTATTTTGTGTTTTGAAGTCTGAACCAAAAACATTTATTTGGACTCAACCTTTGCATTGTATGGACTTCCTATGGCCTTACTGTTAGTCCATTTGGGTACTTGTAAAATAATCTGAGATTTACAGTTTGGGGAAAAGTTGATGTTCTCATATCTTGGCCCAAGGCCTAGTTGCTTTTTTAAAAATAAATTTTATTGAGGCATAATTTATGTCCAACAAATGACATCCATTTAAAGTCTACAATTCAGTGAGTATTGACAGAGCTATGTGCCATGAACCACCACCAAACCCAAGACACAAAGTAATTCCATCACTCCCTAAAATGGTTTCTCATGCCTCTTTGCAGTCTAGGCCTCCTTCCATCCTCAGGTTTTATTTCTGTCACTTTAGCTTAAAATTTTCTAAACTTTCATATAAGTGCAATAATATAGTATGTAATCTTTGCTTTTTGGTTGCTTTCAGTTAGTATAATGATTCTTAATTTCATCCATGTTGTTTCATGTATCAACAGTTCCTTTTATTGAGTAGCATGCTATTGTATAATGTACCGTATTTTTATTTATTGATTGATGAATGTATGGTTACATGATTTTTAACAACTAGTGATGAAATAACTGGCATTATATGGAGAAAAAATGAACTTTAACTCTTATCTCACGCCATCTACAAAATTCGACTCTGAATAGATTATAGACTTTTTAGTATAAGAGCTAATCCTACAAAACTTCTGGAAGAAAACATAGGAAAAATCTTTGTGACAATCACTTAGCAGTAATATCTTAAACAGAACACGAATTATAAAAGAAAAATTTGATAAATTAGCCCTCATCAAAATTTTTTTAACAAATTGTTCTCCCAGAAGACACAATTAAGAAAATGAAAAGATAGCTATAGACTAAGAGAAATTATTTGCAAATTATATGTTTGATAAAGTGTATCTAGAGTATGTAATGAACCCTTAACAACTCAGTAATAAGGAGACAACCCAATGAGTAAAACATTCAAACTGACACTTTATTGAAGAAATATGAATGGCCAATAAATATGCAAAAAGATACTCAATGCTAATCATCAGAAAAATGCAAATTAAAATCACAACAAGAGCTTGTTGGGAGCTTCTAGCAGGGGAGTACAGCTACTCATATACCCTTAAAGGAAGAACGATCCTCCTCTATTGAGGAAGGTTGTCCACTTTGACCTAGTGCATAACAGTGGGAGGGACACACATGATCTGGTGATGAAGGAAAGGGACACCCACCTAGCAAGCCAGATCAGTGAATCAACTCTGGCAATCAATGAGGTGACAGATATGGCAGCCAGTTCACTCCTGTTGTACATATACACAATGGAGAACTATTTAGCCATAAAAAAGAATGAGATCATGTCATTTGCAACAACATGGATGGAATTGGAGGTCATTATGTTAAGCAAAATAAACCTGACACAAAAAGACAATCTTCTCATGTTCTCACTTATTTGTGGGAGCTAAAAATTAAGATAATTGAATTCATGGAGATAGGAGAAGGATGGTTACCAGAGGCTGGGAAGGGTTGGGCTTGAGGGGGACGTAGAGATGGTTAATAGACACAAAAACAGAAAGAATGAATAAGATCTAGTATTTCCTAGCACAACAGTGTTACTATAATCAGAAATAATTTAATTGTACATTTAAAAATAAAGAGTACAAGTTAATTGTTTACAACAGAAAGGATAAAGGCTTGAGGTGATGGATACCCCATTTATCCTGATGTGATTATTATGCATTGCATTCCTGTATTAACATATCTCATGTAACCCATAAATATATACACTTATACCCACAAAAATTAAGAAAAAAGAAATCAGAGTGATTATTGGATTGGGTATCCCCAAAGTTACAGTTGGTATCTGAACTTGCAGTTGGTGTCCAAAGTGAGAGTGGTCTTGGGAACTCCCAGACTGCCAAAGTGTTTTGCATTTGATCATAGTGGTGGTAGCATGAGTCAATTTGTCAAAAGTCATAGAACTGTATACCAATCAGTGAAATTTACATGTAAACTAGAAAGTAAATAAAAAATGGAAAATTAAAAAACATGATAAGTTGCCAGTATATACCTATCAGAATAGTTAAAATGTAAATAACTGACAGTATCAGGTGGTGATATGAATGTGGAGCTACTGGAACTCTCATGTATTGCTGATGGGAATGCAAAATGGTACAGTTCTTCTAAAAATCAACTTACCAGTTTCTTGTAAAGTTACATTTACCATAGACATAACAAAAAGATATGTCCACATAAATACTTGTATGTGCTTGAATGTTCATCACACCATTTTCCATCATAGCCACCACCTGGAAACTACCTAAGTATTCTTTAAGTGATGAATGTGTAAATTAATTGTAATACATTCCTACTATAGCAATAGTACTCAGTCATAAACTGTTCCACACAGCAACATAGATGAATTCCAAAAATATTTTGTGCAATGAAAGCATATGACAAAATTCTATATGCTATGTAATTCCATTTATATGACATTTTAGAAAAACCATAACGATAGTGATAGAGAGCAGATTATTGGTTTTCTAGAGTTGGTATTTATATTTGGAGATGGGGATTTACTGCAAAGGAGTAAGAAGATTTTTTGGATGGTAGAAATTTTCTACATCTTGATTGTGGTGGTGGTTGCATGAATTTATACAGATGCCAGAATTCATCAAACTGTAAACATAGAATAAGTGATTTTTATTGCATGTAAATTTTACCTTAATTAAACTCAGTGAAAAGTTATTGTCTACTTGAGTTTGATATTTTTACTGGTAAGTTATATTTTTCAAGGAAATATATTGTCTAATTTTCACTTTTGGAATAAAGCTGTTAATAGTACTTCCTTATGACATATAAAAATCTCTTTCATATTGAATTCCATGTTCTCCATGAATATTGTTTATTAATTTCTTATCCCTTTATCACATTCAACAAAATTTTATTTTATTTTTTGCTTTTTTAAAGTGTTTTCAAAGAACCAATTTTGACATTGTTGCAACTCTCTGTATATTCATATTCTATTTTTATTAATTTTATTTCTATTAGTTTTGTTCTCTTAAATTGAGTTTGTTTTATTATGTTGATTTTATTTCTTAAGGTGGATGATTTAGAACATTAATGTTCACCCTTTCCTTTTTTCTAATGTAAGGGTATATACATTTCCTCATAAACACTGTGCTAGATTTTTCTCTCATGTTTAATAAGTAGTTTCTTTAAACTTCTAATTTCTATTTTTCATCACAATGTTTATGGTGTATGAGTTGTCACAAATGTATTTTATAGTTATCCTGCTGCTATTGAATCCTAACTTAGTGGTATTATGGTCAAGTCTGTATTCTTCATTCAATGAGTGTTTATTGAGGTATACCATGTTAAAGGCACTCTTTTAGGTGTTGAGATTTCTTCAATGTATAAAGTACACAAATTCCTAATTCTTTGGAGTTTATATTCTAAAATGGGGAGAGAGGCAGTAAATGTAATTAGTGAGGAGGAATTTTAGACAGCAGTAAGAGGTATGTAAATATAAAAGCAAGGGAAAGGAGCTTGGCCTTGCTCTATGTGTGTGTGTGTCCACGTGTGCACACTTAATGGATGTAATGTGTGTGTGTTAAATGTGTTGTGTTAGGGAGATGGGGAATTACTTTAAACAGGGTGGTCAGAGAAAGCCTTTCCAAGAAGGTGAGATTTGGGTACACTTTGAAAGAGAAAAGGGGTTCTTCTCAGGGGAAGAATATTCTAGTAAAAAGGAACATCCAGGGGACAACCTTTGAGGCAAGATCTTGTCTGGTGTGTCAGAAGGGGCCAGTGTGACCGCAGCAGAGATTGAGGGGAAGTGGTAGAGGAGGGGTCAGAGAAAGGAGGGGTGGGGACGGTTAATGTCACTCAGGCCTTGCAAGGGAACCCAAGATCTTTTATTTTTATCTGATCTTCATGAAAGAATTATTCCCTCAAAAAGTACTTTATTTTTCAGAAATTATTTACAGAAATGGCTTTATACTGACATCAGGGAGTAATTAGATGATTCTGATAGCGTAGAACCTTTTGGGTTCTTGTGAAGACTTTGGCAGTAATCACTTATTCAGTGTTCAACCCAAAATCTTGCTCTCTTTCAATCTAATCTTTGTGTAGGAATCATCCATTCATTTAGTCAACAATATTTATTTTTAAAAAAGTTATTTATATGAATATTCTTATACTGACTTCAAGGAGATTTAGATGAATCAACATGCAGTGATTCCATGTGGTCATTTCATCTTAGAGATTTGAAGGACTTCAGCAGTCATTACCACAACAGGTGATACATCTGCTTGAACAATTCCAGTGGTTTCACTCCTGTTTGTAGCTGAATCCATTACTGGATCACTTTAAATTTTGCCAGTTTACCTTACAAACCATTATATATTTGAAAATAATTCATAAGTTCTTCTTGAGTCATCTGGCCCTTATATTCTAGATCTTTTTTCTCGTGGACCTAATGTTCCAGACTCCTTGCCACTTTCACCCTCTTTTAGACAAGAACATTGTCATTTCTACGTGTCTATGTAAGAAAAATAGTCTTAAATATGCCTTTTTGCTAATTTTTTTCCTAGGTAAAACTCTTAACTGTGGGTGTAGACCAAAATCAAGTAGATCCTACTGTTGGTGGTGATATGAAATATTTTGGCACGTTATGGGAAGTGTTTCCTTCTGTCACAGAAAAGTTCTATAATAGTTCTTCCTTCAGTCCTGGTGAAATTGATTAATTATTTCAACTTAATTGAATGTATGTAGTTTCTTCACTGCTCGAGATCCTAAAAACCAAACTCAGCCATGAGTTAAGATCTTGCTGTTTGATTCCATCTGGGTTTATGATCTGCACCTCCCTTGGTGGCAAAGCAAGTGGTCAGCATGTTGCAAAATCAAAGAGGCTAGGGATAACTCTGGGTTAGTTTCTTATTCATGATATGAATGAAGTTAAGATAAATCTGATGAGGTGGATCTTTTCCTGTTGTATCTTTCCCACTGGAAGATACTTAAAAATATGATGTTAAATATCACTTTCCCCAAATGCCATGTAAATTTGTTTTGTTTTGGAAAGATCTTTAATTTATTGAAAAGTTAAGTTGGCAGCAGAAGCTCTCAAGCTATATATAAACCTTCTGTTCACTCATCCAGTCCTCTCCACCCAACAAAGTTTCACTTTATACTTGGGAAGGTCTTCCAGCATTACAGGGGTTATTTCTTCCTTGGAATATCCTTTTAGATCTTTTGAAATCCCATCTGCCATTCAAGGTTCGGCTAAAAATCATTTCAGTATGAAATTTTCCTTAGCTTTCAGCCAGAGTAGTACTTCATTTCTTTAGGTGCCAAGATCCTCATGGGTGTCTTACCCATAGCATCTATCTTACTTCGGTGGTGTCAAAATTATTTCTGTCTATGCATGATCAGGCTTCCATTCCCAACTCTCCCTCCATATTGAGGATTCTGGTAGACGTTACTCTCTCTTTTCTTCTTGATTGTCTAACATCTTAATACCCTTCCTCTGGTGGAATTTATTGTCATGTAAGTTATAGTGAGAGGCCCTGCTTCTGACAATGGAGGACGAAAGTCTGGAAAATCATCCTCTCCCATCCCAACAGTAGGGCATAGGCACATGACTTGAATTAGCTGATAGTGTGGTGCTATTTAGAACCTTAAATTGAAGCCCTGACACCCATAACTAAGGGTTGTTGAAAACTGATTTCAGCCATGGTGATGGCAGGAGCCTTGTGGGGATCATGGCTCTGGCTCACCTTGTGGGGATCATGGCTCTGGTTCAGCAGTGGCCTCTCATCACCAATGGTGACATCCATGGTGTATCATCCAGGGGATACCTCTGGACCTGGTGCCTATTTTCTGAGGCTAGCTCTTGGCTTTCATGTTGTAATTGCAAATGATCTAGCACTCTTCTAATAAACAACTTTTCATTTCATTTTTGTTGTTTGCAACTGATAATCCTAACTGGTGGAAGAAGAATCTTTATTTTATCCAGATTTGATTACGATGTATATAGTATGTGCTGAATCAGTGTTTGTTGAATTATTTAGATCATGGGAAATATAATGTCTATGAGAGCCAATGGAGGATTGTCAGGCCAAACTTTTCCCTCAACTAAACTGTCATGTTAAATTTCAGAGTGTGAAACTCTGGACTGGGTTTTGGAATAGTCTTTCTCCCTCTACCCTCTTGTTTGCTTCTGAATGTAGGATCTCAGTATAGATTTTCAGCAGTTTGCAGATTAGCTTGTTACCATTTTAACTTTTGCAGAATTGTTGTGTTCGGTTGTGCTGGGAATCTCAAGCCTGAGAGCCAGCATACATTTGGATTCCCAGAAAACTGAAGTTGCTAAAGAATTTAAAGCACAGGAGGGACATAACCTAGTGTATTACTCCTTCCTCCTCCTGTGTGGCCTAGAGTGGCTGCTTTGGTTTTCTAAGCCCCAGGAACCCAGGCTCAGAGGAGAGAGAGTGGTGCTTTGTGGTTTCTCCCTTACACAGTTTTGACTGGCCCTGATTTTGCCAAGGAATTTGTAGATGAGAGCTGTCATCAGTGTTTCACTGAAATCAGAAATGCAGGGGAAAAACAGCCCTCTGTTTTCCGTAACCAGACCTACAGTGCACAGATACCTCTTGGGTATGAAAAATGGCCTGAGGGTTCCTGGTGATTTCACTGCTCTGCTGGCTTGTCACCTCCTGCCTGGGGTCCCTGGGCTCTGGCAGATCCAAGTGTGTTGCAGGGGATGAGAACGTCAGCCCGTCTGCAGGTTCACCCTCTGACAGCAAGTGATGAGCGTCCTAATGGACCTGTGATGGCTGTGGCCCTGCCTGGAGGCTTGGCATCTGCTCAGCAGCTGCCACAATACTGCGCTGTTGGCCTTCCCCACAGCCTCGGGGGAGCTCCGCTCCAGGCTCGTGCCACTCCACTGACTCCAGAAAGCTGTACGTTTCCACCATGGGGAGTGAGATAAGTGTGTTTATCAATTGCCAAGCTTGGAATGAGAGGCTTCTCCTTATGGAAATGCATCAGTCACTTCTCATGACTGACCTTTTGTGGTAGTTCTTCTTGTAAATGATGTTTTGCTTTTCCTGATTGCAGAAAAAAATGAGAGCTTCATAATTAAGCGTGTGGTAGACAATATGGTAGTGGCCCTCAGTTTTCCCAGTTGTCTCAAAACAGCATTCTGCAGTAAGGTTTGGGGTAGCAGCTTTGGAAAAGATGAGACAGATTGAGAATTCCTCTGGGCTTCCTGGCTACAGTTGTCCAAACAGAGAGTAGGTGATTTCTATATGACACTTGACCTGAAATAATGCCCCAGGTTTTTGACCAGGAATCTTCCATATATCAGTTTTAAGTGGAAAACCCCACTGAGGCCTCCTGTGTTTATTCTACATGTGTACCATGGAGCCTAAGCACACAGCTTGCATTTCAAAATTGGAACAAAGGGGCATTTTTTCTCTTTCCTGAATGGCTACAAAGCATTTCTGAGAACATTGTGAGGCACAATTATGTTGATTTGACTTAGGCCAGAATCAATGGATTGTTTTCCTGAGAAGGATGACTTTCACTTCTCTACCCACCTGCCCCCCACCCCACCACATCTCCTTTGGAAATAGACAGCCTGTGAGAACATCATCTCTTGCACTTATCAGTGACACTTCTAGGGCTATTCCTATTAAATAAATAGTTTTGAGGTCAACATGAAACACCAACTGGAATGTAACAAAAAGTTACCAAAATAGAACACTCCTCTTTGTGATCATTAAGACAATGTTTAAAAGGGAGAAATCTATACTATTGACCCAACTTTGATATTTTCTGCTTTAGTTTAGGGTTGTCACCACAAATCTCACTTATTAAACTCATTACATGTTGCAGAGGCTCCCTAAGCTGTGTGATTAATAAACCTCTTCTGAATGGAGTTGTCACAAATAGTGTAGTATTCTCTGGTGCATGAGAAATACAGCCACCAGGGCCAGCCAGTGCCATCTGCAGCCCAGGATAGCATCTTTTCTGTGAACGCTTTCTGATCAACTCTTGGATTCTAAATCTCTTACACTACATACATCTTAAGTTGTGCTGAATGACAAATAAATCTTGCTGACATTATTGTGGGTATCTGTTCTTTATTGGTTTTGGGTAAGTGTCATCAAGAAGCCTTCTCATGACCAAGGAGGGATGCTGAGGGATGCCAAGGTCATAGACAACTCAGTTTGGCTCATCTGTCACCATTTATATTCTCTCCACAAATACTTAACCTGGTAGTTAAAATATCTAACTCGTATAATAACAACAACAAGAGCAGGTACATTAACTACTACTTATTGAGTATACTTAAGTGATGGTAATTAATCCCTTGATATTGTGAACGGGAGCTTCTTGTTTGAAATTTAGGTTATATGACTGTATCAGTCTGTTCTCACACTGCTAATAAAGACATACCCAAGACTGGGTAATTCATAAATGAAAAGAGGTTTCATGGACTCACAGTTCCACATGGCTGATGAGGCCTCACAATCATGGCAGAAAGCAAAGGAGGACCAAAGTCATGTCTTACATGGTGGCAGGCAAGAAAGAATGAGAGTCAAGCAAAAGAGAAAGCCCCTTATAAAACTATCAGATTCCATGAGACTTATTTACTACCATGAGAACATTATGGGGTAAACAGCCCCCAGGATTCAATTAGCTCCCACTGGTCCCTCCCACAACATGTCAGAATTATGGGAGCTACAATTCAAGATGAGATTTGGGTGGGGACACAGCCAAACCATATCAGTTACTCTAAGGCTTGTCGTTGTGTCCCCTGAAGGAATTGGACATTAACTGTGAAGACATTGGTTTTAGACAGGAAAACCAGAATTTGAAAGGTAGTTCCCATAGAGATTGAGAAAATTTGTAGACTGTCTCAAAGCTTTATTCTCTTTGATTTAGACTTTGAAAATGGGAACACAGCTGTGTGATTGTGGATCCCTGCCCATAGGTAGGATGGGGCCCAGGTTATGGGAGTCTTAAGGGGCAAGCTGCATTCTATAGTTAGATTATCATGGGGTATGCTTTGTAGAGTTTTACTTGTGTTCTGTCTCTCTTACAATTTGAGATTCTTGGAAAAATACTATTAATTTTATAAGCTCTCCTCAAATTATATAGTAGGGTATTAAAAAACAATTTTGGCTCCCTCACTGGGCTAGGACATGGCTTACAACAGAAACCATATTTTCCTAGGCTGGACACCATGGCTCACACCTGTAAGCACCCAGCACTTTGGGAGGCCAAGGTGGGTGGATCACTTGAGGTCAGGAATTTGAGACCAGCCTGACCATCATCGTGAGACCCCATCTCTACTAAAAACACAAAAATTAGCTGTGCATGGTGGTACATGCCTAAAATCCTAGCTACTCAGGAGGCTGAAGCAAGAGAATCGCTTGAACCCAGGAGGCTGAGGTTGCAGTGGGCCTAGATCGCCCCACTGCTCTCTCACCTGGGTGACAGAGCAAGACTCTGTCTCAAAAAAAAAAAAAAAAAAAATGGAAACCATGCTTTCTTGAATCCAGTGTAGTTACAGCAGAAATTTCAGGAAAGAACATGGAAAACTGGTGATTCTAGCAGTTAGGAATGAGGCTGCTGTTCCACATACTCCTGGGATGTTATCCTTAGAAAATTGTTTCTTTGGAAGACCTTGTCTTCATTTTTCTTAATGATAGAAAATAGAAATATTCCTATGTTACAGATGAGGAAACTGAAGCTTAAACAGTGTAAGTGGCATTCCAGTAACACAGCAACTAAACAAAAGCAAAGGTGAAGTTGGGACCCATGTTAGTCTGATGACAAAGTCCATAGTACATACATGGTGATAACCTTTCATGGCTTAAAGACTCTAACTTGGCTTGGCCCAGAAGGGAAACCCAACTTCCCTCCTCACCTCTTTATCCAACAGTCTCATATCACACAGCCATAAACTAAATAGAGTAGGTCCCCCTCTATGGCACAAAGGCCAAGGTAGTGACTGGGATGCTGCCAAGCAGCAAACGTTTTCCACATAACTTTAGACTGATGTGTCCTAAGGACTAAAGCTATATAGATTTGACAGTATTTACAGGTAAGCTGGAAAAGTCATCCCTGTGATGTTTTCTGGCTCACAGTGGGTGTTCAATGAACGTTGGTTAAATTGAATAGCAGATTCCAAGTTTGGTGGCCTTTCCTGTGCAAACCTTAGGATGTTTTCACATGTGCAAAGTACTTTTGCTTTTCTAAGAACTTTCGTATCCATTGTCTTATTTGACCTTCATTAATAGCATGATCAATATTCCCACTTTGCAGAGGAGATAACATAGTTTCAAGGAGATTTGAGACTATCCCATGTTTATGAACTTGTCAGCACCGGTCAGTGGTGACTTGGGGCTGGAAATCAAGTCTTAAAGCATGTGGTCCAATGTGCTTGTCCTTGTTTCTTTTTGAGCACTTCCAATTGGTCTTTAAATGTCTTGAGAGGAAAGAACCAATATTTCTAGAAGTGCTAAGTTCTCTTCTCCTTAAAAAGAGAGACTTATGGCAATCAAAATAATGATGGTAATGCCAAATAGTTGCATTAAACAATTAATGTGTATCCTTGGAATCTTACCAGTACTTTCCTGATACTTGATTTCCCCTGGCTGTCTGAGATTAGGGAAGCCTTTCTCCATGCTAGAGCTCTATAATCATGGGCTGGGGGAGCACACTTTCTACAGGATTTTATTCTGAAGATCCTAAATAAGGCTGGTTCCCAAAAGTAGATACAGTAACCTCTTTAAAATTGGTTACTTTCATGACTCAGAATGGTCAGATTGCCTTTTTTCTTATGTAATTTCCAGTCTATGTAAAATCTAGCTTCTAGCAATGCAGGGAAATTGTGGTCAGAGGTGATTATGTGCCTGGGAGTTGTTTCCTAAAAGATATCAAGAGTCAGAGTTTTAGGATCCAACCAAGCTGAACTGAACAGAGAAAGTTCTTGAGTTGGGGACTCCTAAGTTCAGGTCCCACAATGTTTGAAGTCAATAAAACTTCTCCTAGATCCTGTTTTTACTCAAACTGTGGTTCTTAGGACCAGTAGCATTGGTATCCCCTGGGAACTTGTTAAAAATGTAGACTTTCATGCCCCATCTCAGGTCTGCTGAATTAGAATCTGCATTTTAAAGAGATCCTCAGGTGATTTAACTTGCACATTACAGTTGAGAAGCACTTTTTTAGATATTCTTAGGAGTTACTAAGGCACCTGACTGTGCTGGCTTTGGGTTGAGAAATGCATCGTTATTCTGAGAGAAGAAGGAGAGCAAGACATCAGCCTCCGTTAACTTAGAATCAAGTCTGTTGCCAAGTGAGTGTTGAAGTTGATGGAAGGCTATGTTGATTAGTTCATGTAAGTTTAACGTTATAGATAGCTCCAGCTATTCATGTGTCCACAGACCAGGGGCATCGGCATCAGTGGGAGCTTGTTAGAAATGCAGACTCTCCAGCACGCCTCAGGCCTCCTAAATTAGAACTTGAATTTTAACAAGACCCTCAGGTGATTTGTACATACATTAAAATATGAGAAACACTGCTGTGGTCCCATCCAACTAGAAGAGCCTGGCCCAGTTCCTTAATGAAGTAAGGAAAATACATCAGCGTCTATGGGAGGCTGTTTTGGAGGCGGATTCTTCTGGGGATTGTCTTGAGGTAGAGAAAAATAACCAAATACCCTCTAAGGGAGTGGTCTCAAAGCTGGCTGCACCTTGGAATTCTCTAGAGAGCTTTAGGAGAAGCCTAATGCCCGACACCTACCCTGTGATAGTCTAATTTCATCATCTTGGGCCTGGTCTGGTCTTGGACAGGTTTCCAACCTTTGCAGGTGAGTATCACATGCAGCCCAGTTTGAGAACCAATGCTCTAGATGGGACATGGAAGCCTCTCTTCAATTTAGCTTCAATTCTGGGTTAGATCTGAGATGAATCATTTGAAGACTTACTTGTGGTTTTCTTAACTCTAAAGTAAAAATGGCATTACCTTCAGGGTCTTTAGAAAATGTGGGCACAGTGTGGAAGTTCAGGAAGGAAGGTTGAAGAGCCTGATAAAGAATTGAGGCACACTTGGGAGGTACAGGAAGATGAAGCCTGATCTCAGTTCTTCTCCGTAACCAGAGGCACACGTCTGGCATGCGGTTCTCATGTATTCTGAATGGCAGAAAATTCCAGTTATGATGTCAGGGAAATTGTAAAATTTCAAAGCCTAGAGCAGCACAGGGAGATCATTTTGTTCAGTCTCTTTTTCCCTTTGATGAATACCTGTTTTTTCCTTCTCCAAGTAATGATTCGTTCCTTAAAGGTCACGGTGATTTTACTCGTAACAGTCTCATTTGTTCTCTCTCATCCTACCCTTCCTTTTCCTTCCTTCCTTTTTTCCCTTCTTTCCTTCCTTCCTTCTTGCCTTCATTTCTTCCTTCTTTCTCTATTGAATGAACAATTACTAAGCACTTTCTGTATGGTAAGGTGTGATGCATCATCTTCCCTTTGACTATGTGTACATTGTGCTTTTCTGAACCCTTTCTTGTTAATCTCATTCTTTTTAAAGTTCGGTGTCTAACATATAATCCAGAACTTTAGTGAGGGTCTGGAAAAGAGAGAGGGTGAAAGGAGTTTGACTTGCATTCCAGGATGTTTGTATTTAGCTTGTGAAGAGCTCGGAACCTTGTTTATCTTTCCTTGTTCCCAGGCGACCCACTGCAGAGTCACTTCATTTTGCCAAGGTCAGTGAGAATTATATTCCTGTCTTGTGTTTATTCTTGCCTTATTTGATGTCTATTAGCAAATCTGCCTAACTTAGTATAGTCTGCAAATTTGATGAGCACATTGTCGATTTCTTCATCTCAGCCATCAATAAAGATATTGAATAGGCAATAAAGATATTAAATCTTGTCATACTCTGGGACAAAGGCATGGGTGTTTACAATAATACTCATGACCCAAGCAATCCTGTCAACTGAACTCATACTTTCTTCTAGGAACTAAGCTCATGGGGATTTTATTTACACAAAGAACTTCAAATGTCATTAGTGCTGTCAGCTAGTCCCTTACTCCACCTTTGATCTATTGATATATATTGTGCTTCCAACACTCTTCTCACTGTAGCTGACAGTCCTTCTTTTCACCCTCCTTTTTTGACTGGGTCTTTGTCTATATAGGCAACCTGGGCTCTGGGCCATGTCACCTAAACACATGCAAATCACCTGCATCTTGCCCTTGATGTCTTATTATTTCTAGCCATGACTATTTCCACCATAACTTTTTTCTCCTCCCCAATTCATACTTACACTCTTCATGTCATGAAATTTACTCCCTGCAGTTCATCTGGAAAGCAGCACAAGATGTTGTTTTGATGTTGTCAGTGACCAAGATAGAAATGGGCTTTAATTATTTTAATGCTTAAAATACAGTTCGTCATTCCTGTGGCAAGCTAGCAGATTGAACACACTTACCTTTGAGTTTTACTCTAACAGTTCCCTGATTGGGTATAGAAGAAGTGCTCGGAATATTTTCGAGGCAATGATTCTTCATTCTGAAATGTCAGGTAGTCAGCAGCCTGTGGCAAGGCCTCCTCTCAATGCTTCCTTTTTGCTTGGCCTCATATTATACCCTGACTTAGAAATAAAATGCCAGTACAGTTAATAATGTGACTGGCAGAGAGACATAGAGTCATTTGTCTCCATAGAGTGAAACAAAAGCCTGCATCAACCCAAACAAACAGATGACAGTCCCTCTCCTGCAAAAGAACTTTTGCTCATCACTGTCCATCCAGATGACTTTCAGTTTTTGCTTTAATTTAAACCACCCATTTGAAACACCAATCATAGTTCAAAATAAAGACAAATGATGTGCCTTCCTTTAGACTTTGAAATGGGCATCCTGCCTGTTCTCTGGTTCCATACTGACCAGCTACACATACTGGACTTTAATTTCATTCTTATGATAGGCTGTGAATCTTTTCACTGTTTCCATATATGAAATGTTATTCAAGCTTCCAAGACTTCTTACCTGTTGGTGCCAATACCTGGAAAGCATAGTCCCTCTTCCTGCCTCTTTAGCTATCTAAATGCTACTCCAAGCCCCATTGTCTTGATCATTCCCTTCTCTGGTCATTAAAGAAAACTTCTTCAGCCTCCATAACTTCCTTCTCATTACTCTTGTTTGTCAGACATTTTGACACTTAGTGAGGATGTAGCTTGTAACATTTACTGTTCATTCATTCACTCACTCATCCATCAATAATTTTTATTGAGTACCTACTATATGCCAAGGATTGTAATAGGATACGTGGCATAATGGTGAGCAAAAATAGATATGGACCACACTGCATAGAACTTATAGTCTGGTGAAGGATACAGGCATTAAGTAATTGCAAATAATATAAAATGAATAACTATTTTAAATGCTTCACAAATCATAAATATAGACAGCTTTGAAAGCTTTATGATTTTTTTTCCCAACAATGTAATTTTTGAATTGAAATTGAAAGGATAAACAAGTTGTTTAGGAAGAGGATAAGGAAAAAGAGTAATTCTGCCTTGGGGAGCGGCACTACACAAAGCTTTATGGAGGAAGGAAGATGGTCCATGTGATTTGGAGAGAAGTGTGTGTGCTGTGAGACAGGGCTCCAGAGGGTGTAGAGTCCAGGCAAGTAGTGTCTACAAGACCTTAAGAAAAATGTTGGTCTTTGGTCTTTATTCTATGATCAATAGGGCACCATTGAGGGCTTTGTAGCAAGGCAGGGAAATGGCCTTCTTCTGTTTTGTAAGTTTTATGCTGGAGCTGTCTGAGAAAAGATTAAACAAGAGCAAGAATTTTGGAAACAATTGGAGAACACCATTTAGTAAGTTATCTAGGAAAGAGATGTTGGCAGCTTAGGCCAGGGAGCTAGTGGCAGAGATGGAAGGTGTTGAAAGAGTTAGAAGATGAGATGACTAGGACTCAATGATCACATGGTTGTAGGGGTTAAAGAAGGGACAGTGACAAAGATTGTGCCAGTTTCTGGTACTCGGAACTGGCTGGAAGGTGATATCAGTACAGAGAATGAATGAGAACTATATTGGAGGGGGAAGATCATGGGACTTGTCTGCATGCTGTAGATTTAATATATTTTTCAGTCATCCAAGCAAACCTCAACATAAGGATCAGGAGCTCCAAGGAGAGATCTGGGCTAGAGCCATCAATGTGGGAAGCTTGTATGTGCAGATGGCAATTAAAGCTCTGGATGTGGGTAAAAATGCCTAGAAAAAGAGGGTGAAATGCTTGCAGGTCTAACGAGGCCTTGCAGAATCATATTTCATTCTTCCTTTGTGCCCTTCATTATACCAAGCGTAAACCTGGGTTCATTCATTAAGTTTAGTTAATATTTACAAGACATGATGCTAGTCATTTGTACCAGTCTTTGTTCAATTTTCTTAGCTTTCCTATAATGTAGATATGATTACTTCTGTTTTAGAGATACAGAAATTCACACTCAGCAGGATTGAATAAATATCCAACTCACATTAGCAGGAAGTGCCAAAGCTGTAGCAGAAACCATTGTTTTCCCCTCAAACTTCCACCCTGAGCTCCTGCTTATAAAAACCAACCAAAGGAGACCTCAGTAGATCCTTGTTTGTTGATTGATTGATGCCAGATTAATTAAATGTCTGAGAATTAGTAAATGTTACTGATTTTCCATTTTTCTAATCAGTAGCTGTGAAATAAGCCTTGTTCGGTACAAGCTCCACCTCATACAAGCTCCTGCTTCTGGACTGGGGAATTGTACACAGCATACGAAATGAAAGCTGGCCAATATAAGAAAATAACAGGTGGCCTTAGGATCTGAAATTGTTTAAGAGCATCCACAAACAACCATGCTCCTCTTCAGCCCTCATGAAACAGGTCAATGAATATGAAGCCAAGTATATTTGGGGTGATAAAAACTGACCTTAAAAAGGGCATTTCCTGGAAGTTGTATGTTGGTACGGAGGAGCAAGAAGGTAGGGTGACCAATAGCCCCAGCTTGCAAGGCCGAGGGTTTCCCAGAATGTAGAAATAAGTGGAATTTCAAGGGTTATTTAAAGGATAGAAGATCATTGAGAATGATATTGAATTGGGAAAAGAAGGGATCCAAGTTGCCAGCCAAACTGGAACATTAATCCCTTCAAATCTATTAATGAGAAGCGATTAGGATATAACCCCAGAGTAACTGTGTACTTTTCCCAAGGCTTTCCAGAGACAATGACTGAATTGTTATCCTATACTCTTCAGATATCCTAGTGGGAATTTCTGACGTGGCATCTAGGGAACTGGTTTCACTGAAGTTGAAGAAGTGAAATCATTTTTACTTACTCTTTCTCTGCCTTCTCCCTGAACCAGTCCTATTTAAAAGAAAATAATATAAACCATTTTTTTTTTTTTTTTGCAAAACTGCTGTAAACCTACTACTGACAACACAAAATACTGTAGAATTAATGAATTATCGGATATCTCAGGAAGTGAATTATTTGCTTATAAATAAGTATGGTATCCTCCAAATCAATTATAAAGTCTGCAAGAGCAGGCCATCTACAGTCTCAAGATTAAGGTTTTTGAATATTTATTCATTGCTAGTTTATCTTCAATGCACGTGTAGAGTAAGTACTGAAAATAAATGCTTGCCACGCCAACGTGGAAACGCTACATATTCCATGCTTAGGAATGTGACAGGCACCATACAGAAAAGTGAAGCTAGGAAATGTATCCACACAGGGTTCATTTGATATGTCACTTTTTAGCAGATCTCTCCTTCCTACCTTATCTGTTCTTTTCGTTAATGCGTCCAGGCTAGACTGTATTATATTCCTTTTGTATGTTCTTGCAATAATTTTTGAGGAAGGGGGTCTCTGTTCCCTGGCTGGAGAAGATATAAATGTTAGAGGAAAAGCAATGCCAGAAGCAGAGTAGGGAGCCAACGGCCGGTAAACCAGTTCTAATAGTTCAGAGCCAAGAGGATGAGCCAAAAATCAGGGAGACCAGGGAACAGTAATAAGATTAATAGATAATATACAAGACAGAAATAACCTGGGAAATTGCTTGGCAAACCATTGTTGTCTGAAGCTAGCTTTTATGTGCCACCTGCTAGGCAGAGAATGAGTAGGCCCCCTCATTTAAAGGGCCAGGTATGACTCAGACAAGAATAAAAGGAGATCATATATGGATCCAGAAGGGAGTGTTGATTTTATATTGTTTCCAGAAAAAATGGCAATGTGATGAAGCAGAGAGGGAACCCAGGCTTTGGAGTCAGCTAGACGTGGGTCAAACCTCAGCTGCCCTGTCTACTAGATCCACAGCTCTGGGCAAGCGATTCTACCTCTGTGAGCCTCCATCTCTCCTCTGTAAACTGGGGTTTACAATATCCACTTGGGTGAGGTTACATCATTGGAGTCCCCAACACAGAGCCCAAACATAATAAGATTTCAGCCTAGCAAGTGTTTGTTTTTCTTCACACATTTCTCCTCTCACTTTTTTTTTTTTTTTTTTTCTTTTTGAGACGGAGTCTCGCTGTGTCACCAGGCTGGAGTGCAATGGCGGGATCTTGGCACACTGCAACCTCTGCCTCCCGGGTTCAAGTGATTCGCCTGCCTCAGCCTCCTGAGTAGCTGGGATTACAGGCACCCACCACCATGCCTGGCTATTTTTTTTTTTTTTTTGTATTTTTAATAGAGAAGGAGTTTCACCATGTTGGCCAGGCTAGTCTCGAACTCCTGACCTCAGGTGATCCACCTGCCTCGATCCCCCAAAGTGCTGGGATTACAGGCGTGAGCCACTGTGCCTGGCCTCCCCTCTCGCTTTCTAACCTGATGTTCTTGTACTCTCTTCAACATACCTTCTACCTTGAAATGTACAGTTCTAAAATAAAAGGTGAATCATGAAGCAGTTTGCTCACAATGAAGGGAATCCCTGTGACTTTACACTTTCAGTCAAGCCTCAGTGGATGAAGAAACGGCAAAGGCACCCATGTCAGCAGGGGTGGAAATGTGGATGTATGTCTGTGCACACATATGTGTGTGCATGTGTGCATGTTTGCTATGTCTGTGTATCAGGTATTGAAGACCTTGCCCTGTGCAGAGAAACCCAGCTTGTCCACAGACTCAGCAGAAGACACAATGGGTCTGTGACCAGATTGGCCTCTCTACACCCTCCCTCTCTCCTGATGAAGTGAATGTGATTACCCAAGATTCCACAGGGGTTTTTTTTAAGGGACCTCCACTCCCACTCTGGTGGTTGCCAGAATTTCCCTTCTATAGCATGATGACCACATAACTTTCTGTCCCCTGAACTTTCCAAATTCTTCTATGACTTGCTCATGCTAATTTGATCCTTTGACCCAGAATTATTAGATGCTCATTATAAGCCCAGCATTGTACAAGGGACTCACAGTAAAAACATAAACAAAACCAACATTGTTCTTGTTTTCAAATAGCTTATAATCCAGGAAATAAGTCAAGTATTTCACAATTCATTACGTTGCCACCTACATTAGTTTGCTACAGCTGCCAAAACAAAATACTACAAACTCACTGGCTTAAACAACAGAAGTTCATTGTCTCACAGTTCTGGAGCTCACAGTCCAAGGTCAAATTGTGGGCAGGGTCATGCTCTTCTGAGGGCAGTAAGGGATAATCTATTCCATGTCTCTCTCTTATCTTCTGGTGGTTTGCTGGACATTTTTGATGCCCCTTGGCTTCAGCTGCATTCCCCCATGCCTGCCTTCACCTTCACATGACATTCTCCCTGTGGGGGTTCTTCTGTGTCTAAGTTTCTCTTTTTTATAAAGCACCAGTCTTATTGGATAGGGGTCCACCCCAGTCCACGATGACCTCTTTTTAACTCATATCTGCAGTGACCCTATTTCTAAATAAAGTCAAATTCTGAATTACTGAGGGTTAGGACTTCAACATGTGAATTTGGGGGAGACACAATTCAACCCATAACAATTCAATGAAAATTAAATTCAATGAAAATTAAGGTAGGAGAAGTACAGAGCTCTGTAGGGAGTATCTCTGTTCTCTCTACTTGCCTAAATCCCCAAGATACTATGGGGTTCTCTTTCTCAAACTCCTCCTTGGCAGCTTCACTGCACAGTGATCCCCATTTCAGCTTATAGCCCCTCCTTGGGCCTGTGCCCTCTTTCCTCTACCAGGCTCTTGATTCTTTAAAAGCTGAGGATGTGTCTTCTCCTTCCATTTTGACTGTCTCGGCAGCAACTCATCGCCAAAGCCAGTGTGATTATTGGAGGCCTGGTGACTTGATAACTGTACAGCATGGAGCAGGTGGTGCCACACACGAGGTCTTCCCTGCCTTTCCACATTCTTTTACTCCAGTCTGTGCCCTGAAACCTCTGGGCTCCTCTTAGTCACAAAGCGAGCAGGAAACACCTCAGGAAGACATAGGCTCCTCCAGAACCCTGTCCTGTGGATGGACTCTGAGCATAGTCTTGGAAAGAGGCATGGGCAAATGCTGCAGCACCTGGACCACTCCCTGTGATAAAAGCTACAACACAGCAGCAAATTACGTCCTTCATTAATGAAAACGACAACCTCATTGGAGATCCTAATGATATCCTCAAATATCACAGGGTGTACATACAGCACTCAAGCTTTTAGCAGGGATATCAGAGCCAGGAATATATTCACAGAGTTGTTAGTGCTTTGACACATAGGATAGAATGCAAAGAAATAAGAAAGAACCCTTATGCATCTTTATTTGCATTTGTACAAAACTCTGAGGAAAATATATGTTGTTAATCTACATATAATATTCACATATTTTATAGAATATTGAGTTTGATTACAAACTTATGCTTCTGTGACCTTTTTGAATAAACGATTGGGTTTTGTGGACCTGAGGTTAGAGATCCTGCCTGCTCCTAAGGCAGCAAAGCAGATGGTGCATTAATAATGGGGATATTAGGAGGATTGGCTTCCCAATTCCAGTGTATTCATTAATACACTTTAGACAGTTTAATTGCTTCCTGGAACACTAATTGAAAGAGGTTCATTTGCAAATGCCTAGGTTCTAATAATATAAATCTGGCACAGTGCCACAAAAGCCCCTTAAATACCATTATAAGATGAATTGTGGCATTTAAATAAAGGCAGCTAGATTTTAAAAATAAAATCAGTACAGTGAAATATAATGTATAAAAATTTTTCCAGAGTCCAGGTAAGAAAACACAGTAGTTGTTGAATCCTTCCAATACTGGGGTTTATGAAATACTCACCAATGTCATGCAACTGAGCCTTGGGATTGTGAACATCTGGTATACCCTGTGACTTCAGCAGCAGAAAGCAGAATGTTCTCGTTTACATAAACTCATTTCCTAGAGGAATGGCTATGGAATCTGTTATTTCAAGAGAACATGTGACTAAACGTTGTTACACTTTTGAAGGAAGAATTTTCCCCTTAGAATCATTCTGCCTACTGACCTTCCTTAAATTGTATTTCATGCCTTTACAGGCATGTTGATTCTAGACACACTTCCCTAGTATTTACCAACCAAAACTCTGAGCGGTTTGGCTAAGACTACATAAGGAGATTGCTTCTATGTGAAAAAATAAATACAGATTGATCAGCACCTAGATGATAGCAATTCTGTTTCTTTTGGCGGAGTAACTTTCTACAGTTAACTACATGAGTGTTGGATGGGTTGCTTATCGGCTGATGAAACTATGAGTAAGCCATGAGCTTGTTATTAGATAACAGTACAGTAATCAGAAGCTCCAAATATTCCACCCATCGGTGGGACCTTTGATGGCTTCATTTACTTATGTGAAACAGGGGCAATATGCTTGAAATAAGTTGTCATGCAGTTAACTTCCAAGAGTTGAGCTCAGTTGGTGTCCAGCATTGTTCTGGGAATAGTTGAAGTCCCTTAGAGGTCAGACAGGTGAGACCCAAGTCCAAATGCAAGGCATGGTGATGAGCCAGGGAATTAGGAGGGCAACTGTTAATTTTCCAACAGACAAGTGGCATTAAATATGAGGGGAGAGGGGCCTTCTGGAGTGTTTGTGGTAAGGCAATGAAGCTACCTAATGTCAGGATCTACTGGACATTTTAGGAACGAAATAGTTTCCCTCAAGAAAATAAGGAACAATTTGCTGCTTTCAAATGATTTATCAGTCCTGTTGATTGCTGTCCAGGTGTGAATCTTTGCTTGAATTTCTGCTTTGAGTCTCACCTGTGGCAAAGACTAGTTGATCTGATAGTCTTTACCAGTGTAGTAGTCCTGTATGTGTAACTGACATGATTCCAGCTATACACATCAATCTATGATCGTGCTTTTGAGTTTATTGTGCTTTTAATGATAGCTGTAAATTTAAAAGTTACATTTTTTTTAGTTTAGAGGGACATTAATTTTTTATTTAAAATATTTTAAATATAAAGAATAGAAATTATCTTCCCAGTTCTCACTCTCTCAGGCCTAAACTCACTGAAGACAGAGATTATGACTTCAATCAAATGTTATATATAGTACCATCATAAAAGCACTTTGTGTAAAATAAGTTTTGTTATTTCCATCTCATATTCTTTTTGTATTTTTCTTTGTCTTGCCTTTATCCCAAAAAGTGATCCTAAGTAGACACTCAGTAAACTTCAGTTGAGTTAAATTGAATTGAAATGGAGATAAATAATTATTATTTAGAGTAAATGGAAAGAAAATTGGCTATTTCTCAGCCTACGCTAGAGCTATGTAAAGCCAAGCTGTCCCTGTGTTTGACCTAGTTGCTGAACCTGTAGAGTTGTTGGTTTGGCATCTTTCAGAAAGACAAACTTTGAGACAGATCATTCAGCCCCAAGAAATGTAATCACTTTCATGTAATCATTCTTAGGACGGGAGGAAAAATAGGACCCTATTTGTCCATTAAAACCAACATTCCTATTATATGTCTGACCATCTTCATTTCACTCCTATTTCTTTTGATTTAGATATAGCCCCTCACATCTTATTGCACTGCATACTTGTACACCACAGGCCAGAGAAGAAACAAGATATGTCCCCAAATGAACTATCTCCCTTTTCACTTTTTTCTTTACTTCCCCTCTTAGCAAACTCAGAAACCTCAGAGTCATTCTCAGCTCTTCTCTTCTCTCACCATACTCACTGGCCACCACTTTTTGCCTGTCCTGTCTCCTCAGCTTCTGGTTGTTTTTCTTGTCTTCTGTCTTATCCCCTCTTCATCCATCCTTCACACAGTTTGCTGAATAACATTTCTAAACTGGAAGTCTGGACCCATCATTCTGCTGCTTAAAACTTGCAGGATGAAGTGTAAACACTTCAGAAAGTCACCCTTTCTTCAGAGCTGCCCAGAGCTTTCTCAGTAGTCAAGTTCTGATCCCCACTCCAAGTTAATGTTAGTCTCTCCTGTAAGGTGCCATGGGGCCTTTTGGTGTATTTTGCTATAATATTGATACACACACTGTCATTTTTTATTTATTTCTCTCTCTCTCTAATAGTTGGCCCTTGGAGGTAGAGACCTTGTTTTGTTTTTCTTTTAAATATTTCTATCGTTAGTCATTTGCCAAAAAAAATTTGACATATAATAGGTGCTCAATAAATCACTGTTGACTGCAATTGAATATAACAGGATGAAAACAGTAAGCTTTGATATTTGGTAAGTAAAGAAATGTAAGCAGTATAAGAACCATGTAGTGTCAAATTAGAGGGTCAAATGCATTTTGGATCACAAGGCATTATGCTGAATATTTCAGGGCTACATTCATATGATAATATCTATACTACAGAGACCACACTGTCTGTATCTGAGATCTGGTTTAGAGGGTTAGAACTTCATAGTTTCTCTGTGTATCTAGCTGTTATAGAAATATATAAATTGATGTGTACACATATGTATCTGTATGTTTCTCCATATATATATGTCCATATGTATATGTCCATATATATGTCCGTGTATATATATGTCCATATATATACGTGGATATATATATATGGACATATATATATATGCATATATATGGACATACATATATATACATATATATGGACATACATATATATATACATATATATGGACATACACATACATATATATGGACATATATACACATATATATGGACATATATACACATATATACGTATATACACATATATATGGACATATATATACATATACATATATATACGTATATATATATATATACATATACATATACATATATATACGTATATATATATATGTCCATATATATATATATACACGTATATATATATATGGACATATATATACATATATATATATATACGTCTCTGTGTTTCCAAGATTGAGGCTACATCTTAAAATGCATAAACAGTAGCACATTTTGATGAATATAAGGTACCCAATCAAAAATAACACTGATATCCAATGTTCTTTTTCGACTTGCTAAATCCTATCAGACAAGAATTTAAAAGTCTCAAATTACCTTATTTAGGAAGATACCTCTGTGATAAAACACAGCCTCATAGGTGATATATTGTCTGCTAAAGTGAAGCTCATCTGATTTTCTTTTAGATAAGGACCTGAGAGAAGATGGTTTAGAGAACTAGGTCCTAGACCTGTGAAGGGGAACAATACAATTAATTAATATTATGGTGGAGAGAGTAAAAGAGAAGGGGAAATGGGAAGAAGAGAGATTTTGAGTCAAGTTTTAAGTGCAAGCATGTTGCTCATATTTGATTCTGAGAACATATAATGTTGTGGGATAGTCCCTGGTAACTGACAATTGGTGATAGCAGATTCTAGTTACAACGAGACATTTAAGCAAGAGCAATGGTACAGGAAGGGTCAGGGTGATTTAGGGTCAGTTTTTGTTGTTGTGTTGTTGTTTTTTTTTTGCTTGTTTGTTTGTTTGTTTTTTTGAGATGGAATCTTGCTCTGTTGCCCAGGTTGGAGTGCAGTAGTGCGATCTCGGCTCACTGCAACCTGCTCCTCCCGGGTTCAAGCGATTCTCCTGCCTCAGCCACCTGAGTAACTGGGATTAACAGGCTTGTGTCACCATGTCCAGCTAATTTTGTATTTTTAATAGAGACAGGTTTTCACCATGTTTGCCAGACTGGTCTCGAACCCCTGACCTCAAGTGATCCACCCACCTCAGCCTCCCAAAGTGCTGGGATTACAGGCGTGAGCCACCGTGCCTGGCCAGGGGTCAAGTTCTTTAGGGCATGACATACTGGATTCACGTGGCAAATCTAGAAGTGCCATTTCTGAAGGGTTAATGTGCTACTTTTCAATATTTAAATAACTACCAGTTTTAACCACTCTCATTATTTCCTCTCCCACTAATCACTGTTATAGGCACCAAATAGTTACAGTTTCAACTGCATGTAGAGCCTCGGCTTAAGAAATTTCATGAATGTTTGCACCAAATCAAGTGAGTGTTTGAGGCTGAATCCAGATACAAAAGTTACAGTCACCAGAAAGGAATTAGAGAATAATGTGTCTGGTATTGTTAATAATTCTCAAAATGTTCTAGTGGAGAAAAATTTAAAGTTAGTTAGTTGCCTTAGAATTATATTCATTGACATAAATATGACTTGTTAGTGTTAATCACAATGAAATTATTAACCATATATATTTTTTCTCAACCCAAAACCATATTTTTTCATCCTCTCTTCTTTTTCTCTCTCTGCAACACACACACACACACACACACACACACCACCCACACTGTAAATCACTAAAATCCACAGTAAATAATGTCATTCCACTTGTGTTTTTCTTTGTACAAATCTTGAAATAATTAGCCTTGCAAATCAAATATCACAATTGAGAGGAAAAGGAGGTATGCTTTGACTAGAAACAAGATTAGGTCCAAGGACTTGGACTGAATGATCTCTGTGTAAGTAGTGCATCTTCCATACTCATTAAAGCAAGTTCAGGTAAATTTCTGCTAGAGGGCACTTCTTATGACTTGTCTCTACATAAACATAGTGAAACTTCTCTTTTAAATAATCTCAAATTTCACACTAAACACTTCAGCTGATTTTATATAGGGAGTGTTTGCCATATATAATCTGCCTAAATATCTTAATCCCCTTCCTATTTTGGGGTTTTCCACTTTTATGAGTCTTTGTGCAAGGCCTCATTATGGAATTTAAAGGGAGCCCCAGGCTCCCTCCTCATGCCCTTTGTTAAAGGTGCAGTCTTATGAAGTTGGCTTTGCCAGTTGGTTGCTCCTGCCCCAGAGGCATAGAGATGCAAAGATAGCATAGACTTCATTTTTATGGTGGTGACATCTTGTCAGCTAGAGAGATGTCAATCAGTGGGATCCTAAGCGTATTTTTCTTATGACTTGATTTTGGCCCTGATTCTTGCTCTTTCTTTCCTCTTAGTTTAGCTAATAATTTTTTTTTAAAAAAAAGATGATTAAAAATAATTTCATGGCCATTTTTGATCAATTTATATTGACCAATTTATATTTGGTCAATTCAAGTCAGTTCTTCCAAATGTGTACTTTTTATCCTTTTATATGCTATGAGTAGAGTAATATATGTATTATTGAGTATTTCATGTAGTTTTAAATAAGCACACGACTGTTAAGTTTTACTAGGTAAAATTATTGTGTTTATTAGTTGTCTCTACTTAAACATAATGGAATGACTTAAATACTCTCAGATTTTACACTATCCCTTTTCCCTTCTCACAACGAATGTCCTAAATCTGTGAGAGCTTACTGAAGCTAAACTTTATAAAAGAAATAGTTGCTTTAGTTTTGTATTTTGGTATATTGAATTATCATTTGACATTATTATTGAATCTCGGTTATGTTTAAAAGTCAAAGTCATTAAATATTTTAAGTTTCCTTTGGGGTTTGTCTCTTCTTATTAGGACTGGGGTATGGAGAAAACATATATCTGAAAGACATTAGTAATGAATTTGCCAAATCTCGTATGTAAAAGGGTCAACTTCCTGGGCAAGACAAAAAAAATTCTAGTTCCTGTGAAGATGAACTAAAGAGAACTTGATTTCAAGTCTGAGAGATTCAAGGAGATTTAGGGGTCAAATCTTTCCTCCTACCTAAATGTATAGAGAAAGTCCCTTGCTTCTCCCCTCTGCCCTACCATGAGGGCTTTCTTTAAAAGCCCAGGAAAGATGTTAGGCTGGAGAGGGGATTTGTTGGCAATTTACAGGCCATGGAGTCATGTGTAAATCTGCAAAGCCAAATTAGTTTCACAGTATGTTCAGCTGTAATAGAAATTATCCTCCCCTGGTGGTGGTCTTATACAGAGAAAAGTTTGGACTGGGTTATGAGAAAATGGTGTTCTGTATTTGCCTGCTGGTGGCATGGTTTTAGATAACGAATCAAGCTAGACCTCCAAAATATAGTTGAGCTGTAAGGTAGGCTGCTTACCCTACAGTATGGACAGAGAGAGTTCAAGGAACATGTGTTTGTGTATCTTCTCTGTGAGAACATCTAAAGAGTTGGTTTTTCTCCTTTTATTTCTTTTTAAGATACTGGGATTTGGCTATACTCATTCATCTTTCAAATGTAAAACATAGTCTTGAAGAGAGTTTGGATGACCACAGACAAATTTGAATTTTTACATGGCTTCAAGTAACTTATTCTGACAGCTTTAGACAGACATATTGATTAATAATTATGTCCCTAGCAGTAAGTATCCTCCCCCCCAGCCATTTTCCATTTTATTATAGTGTAAATATGTAGTCTGCACAAAATTAAAGCTATTATGTGCTTGAAACACTGGCTGCTGAAGAGATGTTTATTTTAAAGGATAAGGCTGGCTAAAGTTGCTACTCTTTTTTTTTTTTAAATTCAATACTAATTTTTTCTCTCCCCACTTCAAAACTGTATTCCTGAGTCATTATTTCTTCTGAACTATTCTATTTTCCATCTAAGACATCTCTTTATGGAGCTGCAAATGATCTTGAGTGTGAACATTCAATGTTCATGTCACCACCTCTGCAGAAACCTGAACTGTTAAATTATGAATTCGTGGTCTCGTTTCACACCATGCTAGCCCAGGCTAAAGCACTCCCATAAGAAATGTCAGTTTTCATCTAAATGCGCTGAACAGTAAATGTCATCTCCCTGGAGCATGCCCTATTTGTTGAAAAAAGACACAGAAATTTCAGAGTTCATACGTTGCACTTAGGGATCACACAGCTGGTTTAAAAATTAGTGCATTTGCAATAATTAATGGTTGACTGGAGGCATTCTGCTGTTAAGTATGGTTCAAAATGTTCTTGACAACTAGAATGTTAGAAATTGTCCCTAAAATTCTTAGATGTCAGCGTGTTTGGAAGACAGTCTAAATGAATGAGACTCCAAGGAGCCTCAAGCAGAGTTTTTAATATAAACACAAAATTTCCATGCTCATGGCAAGGTATGCTGTAATATATTGTGAAGATTACATGAATTAAAACATACAAATTATCTACAATTGTATCTCATACATAGTAAGTGCTTAATAAAATTGTTTGTTATTATTCTTTCTCTTCTTCCAGGGACTCTTATCCTGCTTAAGGGCATTTAAAAACTGACAATATTAGAATTTAGATTGTGGGCAAACTAGAGAATGGTGTGATTTCATGAACTGAGTCATTAACAGGGCTATTTGAAAAGGATAGCTTTTATATTTGCCACCATCCTAAAGAAACAAATAATCTTATATATTTCTCAAAGGTGTCTCTTTGAGACACTTTTCATTGATACATATTGGTTCTTAAACCATGGGGATAGGTCTAGATTTGAAAAGAACTTGGACCGAAACCTATTTAGAAAATACAAATCCAGGTTTGCAAAATAGTTCTTACAAATATTTCACCTTTGCTTGACCTTGAACAGTTTCACGAAGAACAGATTTCTTTGAAGGTGACAAAAAGAAAACAAAATTCAGTCACACTGGTCTCACTGGGGCAGAATTGGAATTTCTGTATAAATATGTTATTGAACTACATCATATTCATTCATTCATTCATTCATCCGTTTATCTATTCAAAGTATTTATTGAGTGCCTACTAGGGGCTTGACATTGTTCTAGGTGCTAAGATATAGCAGTGAACAAAACTGAAAACATCTCTTACTCCGAAGAGTTTATAGTCTAGGAAGAAAACGAGAGAAATATTAAGTAAACAAGTGATATAGAATGAGTCAAATAATAAAAAGTTATATGCAGAAAAACAAAGCAGGGTAAGGGGCAGAGGGGTATAGAGGTTAGAAAGAGATTTATTCCTTAGAGGGAAGATCTTTCTAGTAAATCATTGTTTAGAATACCTGAAGGGAGTGACAGCAAGAGAGCAAACCATGTGAGCACCGGGGGTTCAACAGCAGTTGGAGCAGGTGAATTTAAAAGGCCAGTTAGACATTCAGATGATGATGTTGGATTTGCAGTTCAGCAGCTAGATATTGTAGCCTGCAGTTCAGGACTAGAGACACATGGAACTGTCAACCTACTGGAGGTTCTTAGAGTCAAGAGGTTAAATGGGTTCACCAAGAAGAGTGGGTAGATAAAAGAGAGGTTTAATGTCTAAGCCCCAAGGAACTCCAAATGTAGAGGCTGGGAATATAAGGAGGAACCACTAAAGGAGACTCAGAAGGAGTATTTGTGAGGAAGAAGAACAACAAGTAAGAAGTTGTCTCAGAAACCAAGTAGAACGATATTAATATCTAAAGCACTAATATAGCACTGAATAGATTAAATATCAGTATCTAATAGAATGATATATCTATTATCTCAAATGTTACTATAGCTAGAAGGCTTTGGAATTTTCCATATGTTATTAAGCAATGGGTTCCAGAATGAGGAAGATAATAATGGTGTTTGGGAAACATTTCCATTGGCTTGAATAGAAACCAAACATTTGTAACCATGAATGGCACAAGAATGGCTGAAAAGCCATTGAGCATTTAGCTTCATTTCCAGGAAGGCATGGTTTACCTTTGACAAAGTTTGGATTGATTGATTTAACTTCCAAACATACTTCAATTTTAGCAGAGGCTGAAACAGTTGGCTCACACCTATCATCTGGGGCTGGCATCCCAGATGTAACATGAGTTCTGATGACATCAGGTATCTCCATCTAGGGCTGTTTTTGAAGGCAATTCCCAAGAGAGTGTTCATGTGAGCTCAGAAAAACTTAAGGATGAATAAAAAAAAAAACTCTAATTGTGAGTGAGCTCCCTGTTTTGGGAGGAAATTTAATGATTAATTCAATCAATTGAGAGCCTCTCTGTGTTACAGAAATATCACATACCAGATAGGTCAGGTCGAGCAAAAAATAAAGGGAGAAATACAGTAACATTAAGTGAGAAAAACAGGATGCAAAATTATACAGTATATGAGGCATAAAGATAAAAAAGGTAAAAATTATACATATTAAAAATATGAAGAAAAGGTACTTAGGGAACCAAGAAATGTTCTAATTTCATCTATAATTTTCCATATTTTATCAATGTTTCTAATATGAGTATAATTGCTTTTATAACAAGAAAGCAAACTTTAATGAAAATACAAGTAACTGAAAACATTATAAATTTATTTTTTTCTTTAACATCTAATAGGGGAAAAGAAAACAGTGCTTATTTCTACTTATCCTTCCTTTAAGTTTATACCCTATTTATGAAATTCAACTTCAACTATGCTAATGGCTGTGAAAAGCATGCAGCCACCCTACCTGCTATCAGAGTGGATTGCCTGGAGTGCTGCCTTCTCAAGCTGCTGTTTTATTAATGATCTTGAAACTGAAATACTAAGGAATGAAGAAGTGTTAAAAAGACTTGGTGATATGCTACCAACATTTGCCAAGAAAATGAAAGACACTGGGATGAGAAAGCACTAGGGAGGGTATCGGAGAGCCAAGTGTTCCATTTTCTGAGCCTCTGACCTCTGCAGTTAGGGTTTCTAAAGACTGGTCCTCCCTGGGTCAGGCTTGTGTCATCCACCCTCCACCTGCATGCAGTCATCTGTCTTCTGAGAAGTCTGACTTGTCCTTAATAAAGCTTGGATTGATTGATTTTATTTTCAAACAAATTTCAATTGCAGCACAGTTGTGATTTTGGAGGAAAAAGAAAGATTTAGCCTTCAAACTCTCACTTTATTAATTTTCTTTTTTTTCTTTTTTTTTTTTGAGACAGAGTCTTGCCCTATTTCCAAGGCTGGAGTGCAGTGGTGTGATCTCAGCTCACTGCAACCTCTGCCTCCTGGGTTCAAGCAATTCTCCTGCCTCAGCCTCCTGAGTAGCTGGGACTACAGGTGCCCACCGCCACGCCCAGCTAATTTTTATATTTTTAGTAGAGATGGGGTTTCACCATATTGGCCAGGCTGGTCTCGAACTCCTGACCTTGTGATTCGCCCACCTTGGCCTCCCAAAGTGCTGGGATTACAGGTGTGAGCCACCGTGCCTGGCCTATTAATGTTTTTAATAAAGGAGAAAGATTATTCAAAATATGAGTATTCAGTGGCCCACTTTGCCTAAGTTAAATCACATATCATTAATGTGTTAAGTTTTATAAAATTAAAAATGTTTAAATGGTTTCAGGTTCATTTTTTTTTCTTTCAAGCTACATGTAGCTATAGTTTTACCACCTGTTTTATTTAAACTGAAAAATACAGTGTATGTTCAGAGGATGTAATGGATACCAGAAACAAATGAATAATGAAAAACAGATTTGTTGCCAAGGTTGTCTGTAGCTGTTTACTTCTGTAGAGGAATTATGGATGGGGCAGCTTTGTAGAGAAATACCCATGTCTTTGAGATTACCAAGACATACTTGGTAACACAAAACTGTGAAGCAAGTTCTTTGTAGCATCAAAAGGGTTCACTCAATTCTTAAAGCAGCCTGTGTCTTCCTTTTTAAAAATTTTATTTTATTGTGTTGTATTATTTATTTATTTATTTTCGAGAAGGAGTCTCACTCTGTCGCCAGGCTTGAGTGCAGTGGCATGATCTCAGCTCACTGCAACCTCCGCTTCCCAGGTTCAAGCGATTCTCCCTCGGCCTCCTGAGTAGCTGGAACTACAGGCACGTGCCACCACACCCAGCTAATTTTTGTATTTTTAGTAGAGGTGGGGTTTCACCATGTTGCCCAGGATGGTCTCAATCTCCTGACCTTGTGATCTGCTGAGCTACCACACCTGGCCTTTTTTATTTTTTTATTTTACTTTAAGTTCTAGGATACATGTGCAGAATGTACAGGTTTGCTATATAGGTACACATGTACCATGGTGGTTTGCTGCACCTATCAACCCATCATTTAGGTTTTAAGCCCTGCATGCATTAGGCATTTGTCCTAATGCTCTCCCTCCCCTAGCCCCCACCTCCTTACAGGACCCAGTGCATGATGTTCCCCTCCCTGTGTCCATGTGTTCTCCTTGTTCAACTCCCACATATGAGTGAGAACATGCAGTGTTTGGTTTTCTGTTCCTGTGTTAATTTGCTGAGAATGATGGTTTCCAGCTTCATCTATGTCCCTGCAAAGGACATGAACTAATCCTTGTTTATGGCTGCATAGTATTCCAGGGTGTATATATGCCACATTTTCTTTATCCAGTCTGTCATTGATGGGCATTTGGGTTGGTTCCAAGTCTTTGCTATTGTAAATAGTAGCAGCCAGTGTCTTATATGAGTAAGTAACCAAACTGGAGAGCAAAGAACTCAAGTATTCTCTCATAGGGTAGTTGGCTATTAAATGCTTGCTACTTGGGTCTTGTTACCATAATTTCGATGAATCTGAGTAGGCAGAGCAAGGACTGGAGAAGATGTGCAGTAGCAGCAGGAACAGGCAATGGGAACCATCTCCTATTGAGTGGTTGTCCTTATGTGGCCTTGTGCTTTATCTACTCTGTCTCATTCACTACTTGTAAATGCTCTCTTAAGTGGGTAGCCACTTCTCATTTTCACAGATGGAGAAATTGAAACTTAGAGAGATTAGATCATTTGCCAAAGAAGACATTGAGCAACAAGCTTTCAAACTTTGAGTCCATGATCCATTTTTTTGTGGGGGGGTGGGGGACGGAGTCTCACTGTGTCTCTCAGGCTGGAGTGCAATGGTGCAATTTTGGCTCACTGCAACCTCTGCCTCCTGGGCTCAAGTGATTCTCCTGCCTCAGCTTCCTGAGTAGCTGGGATTACAGGCATATACCACCGCGCCCGGTTAATTTTTGTATTTTTATTAGAGATGGGGTTTCACCTCGTTGCCCAGGCTGGTCTTGAACTCCTGATTTCATGATCTGCCCGCCTCCCAAAGTGCTGGTATTACAGGCATAAGCCACCACGCCCAGCCCATGATCCATTTTTAAAAAGACTGCGCTACTCCAGACTTTGACTTTATTAGACTCTGTCTCTTTATGTTGTTTTAAGTCTTTTATTCTTACTTTTAAAACTGTCTTAAGAACGTCTAAAAACTTTCCTTTGTTGTCTCTTCCTGAGCATCTGCAAACAATCAACACCTCTAAAATGAAATTCACCCAAAATAGCAGGGCCTTCTAGTAAAAGGAAACCCATAAAAACACACCTGGTATTTTTTAAAAAGATGCTGTTTTTGATGGATTTAAATTGGACTTCAACAGTAGACATATTTAACCATATTATATTTGACCTAAAAAATCACCTCCAAGTTGTCAGAGGTACCTTTGTGAAAACTTTGTCTTAAACAGTGTGTGTTGATGTCCTTTACTAAAAGAGATTTGAAATAAGTGACTAGATTCTCAGAAGTAAGGCAGTGATTAAAAAAAGTGCATTCCCCCACCCACCTGGAAATAATGAGCTTCATCGATATAAGTGCCTGTGCCGTGGCCATCAGGCTCTTCCAGAGTACTTGGCAATCTAATTGGATGGCTTCTAATCCTGGGACATTCAGGCTCCTATCACCTTCCTAAACTCAAGAGCTCCAATTGATTAGACAGTGATGGGTTATAAGGATTTTCTTGGAAAGTGTGTCCCTAGGCTTTCATACGTCAATAGCAGAAGGAACAGACTTCAGAGAGTGTTGTTCATTGTTCCTGAGAGTTATACTCCCGGCTTCTCATAATGGAATACAAGTATTTTAGCATCTCCTTTTTTGCTCATCAGCCTGCTCCATCTGTTGCTGTCCTTCAGTTTCCTGACTTAGACTCCTCTTCTCTGCTTTTCCCACCAGAGGTCCTGCTTCCTTTTCTCACAGCAATTTACTAGACTTTTCATTATTCATAATAAACCATCAAAGATACGCTAACACTAAGGCAAAACCTGTTTTGCATTGATTCATTAATCAAATATTTATCGACCCCACGTGAGGCACTGTTACCAGCATGGGAGATGTATTGGTGCAGATAAAGTCGTGATGAAACTCGTGCTCATGGAGTGGAGGCAGACAATAAATAATTAGAAGCTCAGACAGGGATGAGCACTCCAGAGAAAAGCAAGGTAGTAACAGGGTGATGGGGGTGCCAGGAGGGGGTGCCATTTTATTTTTAGTGATCAAGGAAGCTCTGACTTCCTTTTCTGATCAAGTTGATAATTGATCTGAAACTTGAAGGAAGTGAGTGTGAATTCATGTGGGTATCTGGGGGAAGAGCATTCCTAGCACAGAGAACAGCAAGTACAAAGGGTTTGGGAATGGTATGAATGTGACTGTGGCAGGGCAGAGAGCAAGCAGGAGCAAGGCTGGAGATGAGGCCAGGTAGAAAGCTAAACACATATGGTCTCACAGACTCATAGATAAGGGCTTGGGCTTTTACTGCAAGTGAGATATGAAGACTCTGCATGGGTTTTTAGACAAAGAGTAACATAATCTGACTTTCATTTTAAAGGAATCACTGTGGCTGCTGAGATAAGAATAGACAATATGAGGGTAAGGGAGGAAGCTGAGAGACAATTGCAATAACCCAGGAGAAAGATGATCATGGCTTACATAAGGCGGAAAGAGTGGCGGTGAGAAAATCAGTTGAATCTGGATGTATGTTACAACAATTCTCCTAGGAAAGCTTGAAATTAATGATTGCAAATGCTTTAAACTTCTCCAGCTCCTCAAGTTCTTACATCTAGCAAGAAAGTTTCATGTGTTCTAGATGCCCTCGACTCTTCTGTCTCAGGTCAAAAGCTACACTCTATCATAAAGAAAAAAGGAAATGAGACCATCCTAGTCTGAATCCTGATTCAGGAGATAGGTGGCTGTGCAGAAGTTACTGAACCACACTTTGCCTCACTTTCTTCATCTATAAAATGAAAATAAGAGTAGTTAGGGCTGTGTTGAGAAGTAAGATCAATCCATGGAAAGTACTGGCATGTAGGCAAAATTCAGTAAATGTTAGCTATGGTTAAAATGATTTTAAATTATTACACATGCTTATATCTAAGTCCTCAGTGAAGGCCTAGCCAATTCTACTCTTTTCTGAGTCCTAAAGCTTTCTTTCTCAGCCCTGAAGCTGTCTACTTCAGCCATACTTACCTCTCAAAGACTTAGCTCACAGTATCCGTGGATTGCAGCTCCCCTGTTCTTCTCCATTTCCCGTATCTTCCGAGTGCATCCCCTGCTAGCCCCCTGGACTCAAACCTCCCAGTTGCATTTTTTCTTAATTGAAGGTTGCTTCCCTCTCTTTTATTTCCTCGGTCTATGTAGAAGCCTGCTTACTCTTGATTTCCTAGATTTCAAACTCATGCCCATAAAGCCCAACCCTGAGGAATATTGATTGGATCCCTGTATCTACTTAAATTTTCCTCATGGTTCTTCCCCATTCTTTGCTCTTTCCAAACTTTCCTCTTCTCTGCTTCAACACTTACTTTTCCTTTCCTTTCCTTTCCTTTCCTTTCCTTTCCTTCTCTCTTCTTTTTTTTTTTTTTCTTTTTTTGATGGAGTTTTGCTCTGGTCACCCAGGGTGGAGTGCAATGGCACGATCTCGGCTCACTGTAACCTCCACCTCCTGGGTTCAAGCAGTTCTCCTGCCTCAGCCTCCTGAGTAGCTGGGATTACAGGCACCTGCTACTATGCCCCCCTCCCTTACTTTTTCACCAGTAGTTCAGATAGGTTGCCAAGAGCCTTGCCTGTTGAATCCTTCCATTTGCTGCTTGTGAAGCTACCACTACAGTTTCAATTCTTTTCCCATCTCTCAAGACCTGTGGGCAGCTCCCCATTGCTTACTCAGCTGACTTAGGTGGGCATTCAGAGCATGTCCAGTATATTCTTTGTCTGCCAGGTGTTTTCCTGGACCATTTAGGAGGTCACTAAATCCTGGATATGTCCTGATGGGCCCCAGCTTTGCCCATGCTTTCTAATAGAAGCAAAAGTACAATGCTGCTTCCATGCTTCACCTGGCCTGGGTACACTGGCCCCATTCTACATTTCTGCTTCTTGAAGACTTAAATTACTCTAATGGACTTGCAGCTCCATAAAAGCCAGGTGTGATCCTTTAAATCCTATGCTTATGCATTGTGCTGTGAAACGCTCCACATCTTGGGATTCATCCATGCTAATAACAATGCACCATTAGTTGTTTTCCATTTCACATTTCATGATTGCCTGATGACTGCACTTGTATTCTAGATGCATTCAAAGAGGACTCAAGTGCACTAATGCACACTCAATTTTTATTAAAAAAAAGAAGATAAAAGAGGGCCCTTAGAGAAATGACGATGTTAAGAATTATTATGGAGTGTAAGTAAAACTTTGCTTCTAGGGTGTGACACTGATATCCTGAAATTCTCTGTTTATTTTTTAATTTAAAACTTGCTTTTGTTTCTTTTTGCTTTAATTCCTTTCTAAATAAGCAAAAGCATTTGAACAGCATGTTATAGTTTGTAAAGTACATTTATGCACATTCTGTTATTCAAACAGTATCTAAACACAGAAGCCTTCCTTGGAGAAAGATAAAAATAAATCAATATTCTACCTTCAAGGAGGTTCCTATCTGGTTGGATAGAGACAGACAAAAAATAATTAACTTATTATTATGCAGTTGGAGTTATCATTATTATATAGTCAGGCTAGGGCTCTTTAATAGGAAATATATTTAACGCAGTGTGAAAAGGGCTGAAGAAGCTTCTGACACATCTCTCTCTTTGCTGGCTGAGCAAACAGCTTAATCCTCAGCTTCTGCACCTGTCTTCTTGGGAGTGCCAACAAGTCCCCACCCATTTCCCCAACTCTGGCCAACTGTGCTGGGGCTGGGTTGTGAACTGATTGCATATGTTACCAAGGAAATTATTGGGATGTCAAATGGCAGTGTCATCTTCCTGGCAACACAACATTGAGCAGATTGTGATCTAGTGACCTAGAGGCACATCATTCAAAATGCCAGTCCCACTGCTGGTCCACCCCCTATTTTCACTCTCCAGGCAGGGACCCCATCTGGCAGGGGAGAAGTACAAAGAGATCAAGAGTTCTATTTCTTAAGCCTTTTTCTAGAGTGGCTCCTTGCAGATTTTCGGCCAGTCCCCATATTTAACAAGGTAAAGGTTGACCCATAAATAGTTACTGTCTCTTGGTCCGTCTACGTTAGCTTTTCACACATTACACCAGAGATCTTGAAAACGTAGTGAATTCTACAGAAACTGAAAGGAGAGACTATCATTTTCCTAAAATATCTGGAGCCCTAATTTTTTGTATTGTAGACCACAAAATAAATGCTTAACATGTGTTAAAATATTTGCTCAAAATAATTCCTCATTTTCTCCCCCTGGATATCAGACATTTTCTCATCCCTTTCTCTTTTCTTGAGATGATTGTGCGTATGTGTTCTTGTACTGCCCCAGGTTTTTTCATGTCCCTTTGATGTAGGCTTAGTTTGATATTCCAGATGAATACTGTGTTTATTTTGTTACAGAAAAACATAATTCTCTGCAAAAGTCAACAAGCATGTTTGAGCTCTTCAAAGCCTGCTGTACACATATCTAGTATAAAAGTCTAGTTTGTTTAATTCATTGATATGCAATCTTCCATTAATTCACTCCATAAATAATTATTGTACATCAAGTAAGGTGTGATGCTAAGCAGTATGAGGTTAGAAAGATAAACAGATCTCATTGACAAGAAACATAGAGTACAAAAGTAAGTGTAATTTAAAGTTGAGTATGGCAAATGCTGAAAGAGAGGTACCTTAAAAGTGTTATGGAGACGAGCAGGGCTAATTAATATTTCTTTCTTTTTTCAGAGTAAAAAGAAACATTTATATTTTCCTTAATAATATTATTTCTGGCTGTCTTAGTCTGTTTTGGGTTACTATAAAAGAACACCTGAGGCTAGGTAATTTATAACGACAAGATGTTGGCCGGGTGCAGTGGCTCATGACTGTAATCCCAGCACTTTGGGAGGCCGAGGTAGATGGATCACGAGGTCAGGAGATTGAGACCATCCTGGCCAACATGGTGAAATCACATCTCTACTAAAAATACAAAAATTAGCTGGGTGTGGTGGCACACACCTGTGGTCTCAGCTACTCGGGATGCGGAGGCGGAAGAATCGCTTGAACTTGGGAGGCGGAGGTTGCAGTGAGCTGAGATGGCGCCACTGCACTCCAGCCTGGTGACAGGGCAAGACTCCGTCTCAAAAAAAAAAAAAAAAAAAAAAAAGGAAGATGTTAATTTGTGGCTCACACTTCTGTAGTCTATATGAAAAGCATGGTATGGCAATCTGCTCAGCTTCTGGTGGAGGCCTCAGATTGCTTCCACTCATGGCAGCAGGGGAAAGGGAGCTGACGTGTACAGAGATCCCATAGTGGGAGACAAACAAGAAAGAGCGGGGAGATGCAGGCTCTTTTTAACAACAATCTCTTGCCCAGGAACTAATGGAGTGAGAACGCACTCATCTCTGAGGGAGGGCATTAATCTATTAATGAGAGATCTGCGCCCATGGCCCAAACACCTCCCAGCAGGCCCCACTTCTCAACACTGCCACACTGGAGATGAAAATTCAACATGAAACTTGGTGGGGACGAACAAACCATATCGAAACCATAGCACTTGCTCAGAGAACTAATTTTTATAAACTCATGTTTAATATAAAGCTATCATCTACATTTGAGCAAAAAAATGATTTTAAAATTATTCTAACATAAATGTAGGCTTCATTAGTGACCCATGGTCATTTGATGCTATGATACTTTGTTGACTTATTAGAGAATTATTTTCCCCCTTTGTGCTATTAAACATCTTGGAGATGGTTCCTGTCCTCACAAGCAGGAAAACACATCACCTTGATTATCAAAGAAGCTGTGATGGAGCCAGACCAGCGCAGAAACCCACAAGGATAGTTCAGTTCAGACCATGAATGTTGGACAAATTGTTTAACGACTCTTTTTCTCATTGGAACATAGGAGGAATAAGGAATCCCTCATGGGATTCTTCTCCTATATTTTTTGACATCATGTAGTCGCTCTGACAGGCATGAATTATGAATTAGAGACACTCCAGACTTGATGGCCCTGCTATTAAGCTGTGCTGACCTCTGGTTTCATGATGGCTTGTACATTTTGAAAGGGTGGTGAAAATTTTCACAAACATGTATAGATAAAAACACAACCCGAGGCATCTCCATTACCCTGAGGGAAAATAAAGCATTCTGGCCACTTAGGATTTTTATAGTGGAAAATAGAAAATTTAAAGGATTCACATGCTTTCCAACAGTAGGGTCAGGTATTTTAGCACTCTGTGTAGCGAATTCGGGTAGCATTCAAATGAATATTTTATAGATAATTAGTTTCTTTCTTTTTTACCTCTTCTCAAATAGAATCAGGAAGCCTTGATTGCTAAGTTCTGGTTCGTTCTGCATGAATCACCTTTGTCTAATTACCTATCTGGAAAGTTTCTACTTCCCTTTTATGTCCTTGTTGCCTCCTCTCTGATTCCTTCCCCCTTCTTCTCAAATTGAAGCACTCGTATTCCTGTGCTCACATCAGGCTTTGCACGTATTTCTACTATGGTGTTATTATAATCTATTGTAATTGTGCACTAATTATAGTGGGCAATAATGTTTATGTCTTTGGTACCTGGATTGACAATTAGTTTGTAGAAATAATCCAATAAATGTTGAAGGAAGAGAGCAAGAGAAAAAAAATAAAGGGACTAAGATACAAGGAAAAAGAAAATAAAAACGACAAAAAGCAAGAAAATAATCTTTTGGTCAACTCATGTTAGGTAATTTTTTTTCTTTTTATTTAAAGCAATATACAAGTAAAATATGATCACTGTAAAATATTCGACAGAATTATATAAAGATAAAATTTAGAAAATGGGATTATGCCTTGGTCTTTCTACTTAAAATGTATCTTTGGCCTCATTCAATAGCCCTACATGTAGATATATTAAGTTGTTTTTATAAAGCAGCAAAGCATTCTGTAGTGGGTGGAGCATGAATTAAATTTCCACTTGTTTGCCAATGGCTATTGAAATGATTTCTAATATTTTCCTTTTCAAACATTACTACAATAAATATATTAGTACTTGAGTCAGTATTTATGTAGAGCTAATCAGTAGAAAAGAATTGATGGGTCCAAGTAAATGTTCTTTAACTTTTGGAGAGATCCTTCCAAAATGTCGTCCAAAAAGATGATGACAATTATTTCCACCTTCACCAACATTTTCCCCATCATTGGCAACAATGGACACTTTAAGCCTCAACTTTTCTTCTGGGTTAATTTTACAGATAAAAAATAATATTTAATTTTTATTTTAATTTGCATTTACTAGATTATCAGTACGGTAGGATATTATTTACTACGTATGCATCATTTCTTGGAATTTCATTGTCTCTATTTACTCATATCATATATATTAAAAACTTTATCTATTATATATGCAGTAAAGAATTTCTCCTGGTCATTTACTAGGATTTTGTATAAAATTCTCATCAAGATTCACTGTTTAATGTAATCTAATTTCTTGACAGTTGCTGATCCATGTGTCATTTGCACAGTACTTCTGTGTCAACAAGAATTATCCAAAGCCCTCCAATCCCAATGGTGCTGTATAACAAGGATTTCACACCACTTCAGTCCCCAAGGGAGTCAAATCCTATATGTAAAACAGGGAGTTCCTCATAATGCTGAATATTTAATGAAATTGTGCACTAGGCTGAATTGATTTGATATGCACGTGCTGCTTTCTCTCTGGTGAACTCCTTAGTGTTTTGAAAACATGATAGTGATTCTGACATGCCCTTCATGGTTTAACAACTTCTTTCAAGAGAGAAGCTGGACACCTGCAAATTGTGCTTGCATCTGATCTGGCATGATCAGATGCCCCATTATATTACAGCAGGTACATTCTCTTAAGGGTAATATATGGGGCTGAAGTTTTCCATTTAATTTTTTTTTATTTCAGAAACAATTTTAATTTTTGTTTCAGACTACTAGGTAAAAGGATATTTATTATATTTGCAGGTGCATTTTCCTTCTGCTCTTGTTTGATTTGAATGTCAGATGTAAAATTTAGCCAATTTACATAATCTTTAAGGGAATCCATTAACTCATTACTAGCTTTGGGAAATTACCTCCACCTGCTTCATCCCCTTGCATTACCAACCTGAGCTTTGCTAAATGAGCAGACTGAATATATTTGTATATTTTCTTTTACTAAGGAATTTCCTAGGACTCTTCACAACTAGGAAAAGAAGAAAACACTGGTGCAGTAAACAATCTAAGTTCCTTGTAAACTTCAGGATTATTATTTATTTATGACACGAAAATATACCATTTTATTGATATTGTTCATCCTACTAAGTTCAAGCTTACCTGTCCAGATTTTAAGACTAGAATTGGGCCCTACAGTATCAATCCATACCTACTTCCTTTCTATTTTAAAGTTAAGATACAATTTACATACAGTAAATTTATTCATATCAAAGTATGCAATTCAGTTTTTACAACTATATCGTCCTTAACCACTACCACAATCAGGAAATAGAATATTTTTATCATCCTCAAATTATTCCTTTTGGCCTTGCCCCCTCAAAAGCACCCACAGGACCCCCGATAAATACAGTATTTCTTGGCCCTATACTTTCAGCTTTTCTAGAATTTTCACAAACATTGAAACCAACAGTAAGTAGTCTTTTGTATCTGGTGTCATTTACTTAATGTGTTGTGATTCATCCAGGTTGTCACATGTATAGCTTGTTCCTTTTTATTTCTGAGTAAGTATTCAATGGCATGGATGTAATATAATATCTTCATTCACCAGTAGGTGGATATATAGGTTGTTTCCAATTATCAGTTATTAAGAAATACATTGCTGCAAACATTCTAGTAGATGCCTTTTTGTGGTCATATGTATTTACTTATACATTTAAATACCTAAGAATAAACCTGCTGAGTTATATGCTGAGAATATGTTTAAACAGCTGAGAACTGCTAAGTTGTTTTCCAAAAAATTGTGTACTTGCATTCCTATCAGCAATGTATGAAAGTTGTAGTTTCTCTACATCTTCCCTCACACCTGCTATTGTTAGTCTTTCTAATTTTAGCTGTCTTAGTGGGTATGTAGTGATACCTGATTGCAGTTTTAACTTATGTTTCCCTGATGACTAATGACATTCAGAATCTTTTCATGTGTTTGTTTATCATTCACATGTTTTCTTTGGCATACTGTCCAAATCTTTTGCCCATATATACAAATGAATTATTTGAATTTTTATTATCGAATAATTCTTTATATATTACGTATACAATCCTATATGAGGTATGTGTTTTGAAAATGTGACTTGTCTTTTTATTTTCTTGAAAAATGTTTTTTGAGGAGCAAAAGTTTTTAACTTTTATGAAGTTCAATTTGTAATTTTTTATAGTTTGTGATTTTTGTGTGTGTGGAAAAAAACCAAATTATTATACCACAACAATCAACAGAAGACTTCTATAACCTCTGGTCACCAAGAATTGGGTCGGAACTTTTCTCCACCAACATCCAATCAACCAATTCTGCAGAGCATTTTTCAGTGAATACCACCTGTGGATCCTCTAATTCAATTCGGTTCTGCCACTATCTACCTGGAGATCACACAGTTGAGGGTTAAGTCCCACAAGACTGCCCCCCACTTCTGAGGCCAATCTCAAGCCCCAGATTGTTTTACCTGTGCCTCTGACAGTCAGGCTGTAGATAGGGGTCCCACAACCTCTTCCTTGGGTGCAATTAATTTGAGGAGAGGCTCACAGAACTCAGGGAAACACTTACTTATGTTTACTGGCTTATTATAAAAGACATTACAAAGGACACAGATGAAGTGATGTGTAGGGTGCGGCGTGCGGGAAGGGACGTTGAGCTTTCATGTCCTCTCTGGGGCACCACCTTCCAGGGACTTCCATGTGTTCCGTTATCCAGAAGCTCCTAGAACCCAGTGCTTTTGTGTTTTCATGGAAGCTCTATGAACTAGGTAGGATTGATTAAATCACTGGCCATTGATGATGAGCTTAACCTTCAGCTCCTCTCCCCTCCTTGTAGCCTTCTAATTCTGCCTTTGTCTTTCCAGCAACCAGCCCCCGTCTTGAAGCTACCTGGGGGCAGCCAGCCATCACTTAATGCATTAGCATTCAAAAATATGCTTATCAATCACTTTAGAGAGTCCAAGGATTTTAGGAGTTGTATGCTAGGAAATAGGAAAGGATGAAGACTCCAAGAAGACATTTTACCATATCACAGTGTGCTGTCTAAGGAATCTTTGCCCACCATGATTATAAAGTTTTTTTTTTTCTGCGTGTTGTTTTTGTGTATTAGGTGAAATGAGAGTCAAGTTTCATTTTCACATATTCAGTTGCACCAGAGTCATTTGTTGAAAAGACTACTTTTTCCAGCCTGAATTATCTTGGAATCTGTATTAGTCTGTTTTCACGCTGCTGATAAATACATACTCAAGAATGGCTGTTTTACAAATGAAAGAGGTTTAGTTGGACTTCCAGTTCCAGGTGGCTGGGGAAGCCTCACAATCATGGCAGAAGGCAAGTAAGAGCAAGTGCCGTCTTACATGGATGGCAGCAGGCAAAGGAAGAATCAGGAAGACTCAAAAGTGGAAACCCCTGATGAAACCATCAGATCTCCTTAGACTTACCATAACAAGAATAGTATGGGGGAAACCGCCCCCATGATTCAATTATCTCCTACCAGGTCTCTCCCACAACATGCAGGAATTATGGGAGTACAATTCAAGACAAAATTTGAATGGGGACACAGAGCCAAACCATATCAGCATCTTTGTTAAAAACTTATTGACCATATATCTGTCACTTCATTTCTGGACTCTATTATTTTCCAGTGATTATTTACACACACATAGACACACACAGATGGTACCAAACTTATGATGGATAGTTCAACTTACAATTTTTCAACTTTTAAGAGGTTTGTTGGGAGATAACCCCATTGTAAGTTAAGTAGCACCTGTACCTAAGATGGTTTGACTTAAATTTTTCAAGTTTGTGGCGGGGACACTGAATACATTTTTGACAAGGTATTTTTTGACTTATTATAGATTTATTTAAATATAAGTTAAGGAGCATCTGTGTATATATACATATGAATATATACTTATATATTGTGAAAATACACACATGTATACATACACAGATATTCCTCAACTTATATTTCAATAAAGAAGATATATGCATATGTATATATCTTCACACCATACCATACTCTCTTGATTACTGTAGCTTTATACAATTTTTTGAAATCAGGTAGCATAAGTCCTTCAGTTTTGTCATTTTTCAAAACTGTTTGGCTATTCTGAATTATTTGCATTTTTACACAAATGTTAGAATCCATGTGTCAATTTTTACAAAAAAAAAAAAAAAAAAAAATCCCCAGACCAATTTAGGAAGAATTGACATCTTAACAACATTGAGTCTTCTGATCCATGGTCTATCTCTCCATTTTTGAGGTCTTTAAATTCTCTGAACAATGTTTTATAGTTTGCACATTTTTGTTAAATTTGAATCTAAGTATTTTATTTTTAATATTGTAAGTGAAAGAGTAAAAGTGAGCCTTGTTACATCATAGACAATTTCAAAAGTCTGTTTCCACATCCTTAAGCACATGGTCTGTACTCTGTATGTAAACTCTATTGGTAGTTATATCATTACCGTATCTATGCATTTTTATATCATTTTCCTACTTATGTTTCTTTCTCTTCTTTATTTGTGAAAATACTACCTATGCTAAGATCTTTTAATTGGTTTGTGTATTTAGTACATAGTATTTGAATACTTATTATTTCTTAGATCCTATGATGGACGCTGAAAGTACAGTAATTAATAAGAAATAATTCTTGTCCTCAACGATACAGTGGGTAAGAAAATGAGGTAAATTAAAAGCCGCAGCTTTATTGACTGGAGAGATGAATAAAATAACTTTCACAAATGTTCTATAGCTTGTTTTTGTATGGTGATTACACAGGTGCATACAATTGTAACATTTCATGGCCACTTAGGATCTGCAAATTTTAATGTAAGTCATATTTTAATAAAAATATACATCTTTATGTGGCAAATGCTAACATGTATCTTTCCATGAAGAGACCAAAAAACGATAAAAGAAGAGGTTAATGCTGAAGGACGATGAGGAAATCGCTGGGCAGAAGAGGAAAAAAAAAACCCTCCAAACTGAGATAATAGCATGTGCAGATAAAGGCACAAGCAAAGAACATGGTGTCTTCAAGGAACTTCACATAGTTGTATACACAAGAAGTACAGCTGATGGTTGGGGAGCAATAGGAGAGAGAGATAGAAACAATACAAAGAAACATCTTTATACGAAACCAAGACATTGGCTTGATACTGTAGGTTTTATGGAAGCACTGAAGTGTTTCGAGCAGGTTCTGGGGTAACAAAGGCAAATATGTATTGTAGAGATTTTTGGTCCTTTGCAGAAAAAAACGGAAGAGGTTATTTGACCCAGTGGCACTTAATTAATTCTCTAGCCTCTGTCCAGTAAGGCACACTAGAGCTGCTGTAGAAGGTGGCCCATTATTCAGTCACAGTATTGAAAAACCTATGGTACATTGTTCGCTCCAACTCCATTTATTTTGTATTCTTCTCAAGGTTAATATTTGACTTTTTCCTTTTATAATTCTAGCTATTTGGTTATCCTGAACTCAGGGCTTGATTTGATTCTCTGAACTTCTTCATACAAATCTTCTCATTTGAAATGCCCCAGATAACCCCTCTGTAGGGAGAATCGTGAGTAAACACACAGTCAGCACCTGGCATGGCATCTCTCCGGATTCCCTGAACTAAACATGCTGGATGTAATTGAAGGAAGTTAGAAGTTTATTACAACCATCAAAGTAAGAAAAAAAGAGGGTATGAAACAAGTCAATGGAGTCAGTCAGCCAGTGGGAATGGAAATATGATAATGTAATGGCCTGAGACTTTGGAGGATGTTGGAATAGGATGAATGTGGGACAATTATGAATTTAGGGAGGTTAGCTAGCCCACTGTCATAGACAGATTAATGAACGCCTCTTCCCACTGAAGCTTTCTGCATGCTGTTCTCTAGAAAATGTGAATCCATTTTCTTATGTGGCAAAAGAGATTTTGCAAATGTGATTAAATTAGGGAACTTGAGATGGGAGCTTAATCACAAAGGTCCTTAAAAGAGGGTAGCAAGAGTGTCAGAGTCAGAGGAAGGAGGTGTGACGACGGAAGCAGCAACGGTAACTGTGATGTGGTGCCCAAGCCAAGGAATGTGGACCAGCCTCGAGAAGCTGGAGAAGACAAGGAAGTGATTGTCCCTGGAGCCTTGAGGAGGAATGCAGCTCTGCTGACTAATTTTGGATCTCTGGGTTACAGAATTGTAAGATAATGAATTTATATCGTCTTAAGCCACTAAGTTTGTGGTAATAGGAAATAGGAAAGGATGAAGACTCCAAGAATACATTTTACCATATTACAGTGTGCTGTCTAAGGAATCTTTGCCCACCATGATTATAAAGTTTTTTTTTTTTTTCTGTGTGTTATTTTTGCGTCCTAGGTGAAATGAGAGTCAAGTTTCATTTTCACATATTCAATTGCACCAGAGCCATTTGTTGAAAAGACTACTTTTTCCAGCCTGAAGATCATGAGGTCAGGAGATCGAGACCATCCTGGCTAACACGGTGAAACCCCGTCTCTACTAAAAACACAAAAAATTAGCCAGGCGTGGTGGTGGGTGCCTGTAGTCCCAGCAACTTGGGAGGCTGAGGCAGGAGAATGGCGTGAACCCGGGAGGCGGAGCTTGCAGTGAGCCGAGATCACGCCACTGCACTCCAGTCTGGGCTACAGAGCGAGACTCCGCCTCAAAAAAAAAAAAAACAAATAATTTGGCAAATACTTTAAGGGTCTAAGCTAGCTAGTAGTTTTCAACCAAAGTGGTTTTGCTCCTCAGAGGACATTGGGTCATGTCTGAAGACACTTTTGGTTCTTACAATTCTGGAGGGCAGGGCTGGGGTGTGGGTTGCTCCTGGCATCTGGTGGGTAGAGACCAGGGGTGCTGCTAAATATCTTACAATGCAAAGACTCCCCCCCTCCCTCAGTAAAGAACTAAAAGGCTTGGCACATCGAAAATGTGGAGGATGATAAGCTCAGCTCTCAACCACTCAGCATCAGGTTTACTGCCTTTCACCTCTTTTTTCTCACAGACTTTGGTTTCTCAGATTCTGACTGCTTTGGCACCTGCAAAACTCCATTTAAAAAAGAAAAACCACTTCAGCCTCATGAGGTATTTAGTATCTTTGCGGGATTTCTGTCTTGTACTGGTGAGGCTCTGCCAAGCATTTCATCTTCACATCTTATGCCAAGAATAGGCAAAGCCCCAAGGGTAGACAAGGCTTCCTGAAAATTGCGCTTCACCTGAATGTGCCCCATTTTCTTTAGGATCTGGCTTCTCAGGCCCGAGGGGGCCTCATTATATCTCCAGTCTCCAAATAACGTTTTGAAAATGTTCTCTAGCTTTTACCATTCTTTCTTGACTAGATTATTGGTCTCAAGTTACCCTCTTATAGCTAGAGACCATAGTCCTCCTAGCTGATGAGAAAGCAAAAAGTGGGAGAGAGAAGCTAAGCTCAGCGGAGTAATTATGAAGAAGAAACTATTCCACATTCAGCCGGAGATAGGAGACACGTGCAGGGTCTCCTTCATAACCAGGAAAGCAAGATTGAAAAAAAATCTTTTGCAGAAAATCTGCTGGATCCATGGCTTTAGAGGAAGCTATAGGCCTAAGAGGTAAGCGAAAAAAGGAAACATACAAACAAACAAAAAATGGATGAGCAAGGAAAGGCACCAAGTCTCCTTCTGAATCTGTCATAGTCTCAGAATCACTATGAAGCGAAGCCTAGGCCTGCTATTTCAAACCTAGGATGGAAACTGGCATGAGACAATCCCAGACTTTCTACACTGAGAGGATTGTGTACAGAGAGAGAGGATCTCTGCACCTCAAATGAGGCTACAAATACAACTCTAAACAACATGAAGGGGTCAAATGTTAAAAAGGTGAACATAGCTAATAATCCAAATCTCAATCCATTTTTATAAAATGGACCTTATATTATTTTAAATAATTAATATAGGTGTGTTTGGGATTATGTCAAAAGATAAAAAGTGACTAACATCTATTAAAATGAGCAAGAATTATGAAGAAAGTGAAACTGAAAAAATGTTTAAAAAGTCTAATTCAGATCTTGGTAATGATGGTTAGTTTTATGTATCAACTTGGAGGGTATTTTTTGGATGAGATTAATTTAGTTTGATGAATTTTGGCTGAAGGAGATTGCCCTCCTTAATGTGCGTGGACCTTTTCAAATCAGTTGAAAGCCTGGAGAGAATGAAAACAGACTTCCCCAAGCAAAAGGAAAATTCTCCAGCAGACTGCTCTTCAACTTCGTTGGAACCATTGGCTCTCCCAGGTCTCCACTTGCTGCCCTTTGGACTGGAACAGTATCACTGGCTTTCTTAGGTCTTTGGCCTGCCACCACTGCAGGTTTTGGACGTCTTAGCTCCGCAGTCACATGAGCCAATTCCTTGTAATACATCTCTTTTAAAGCTCTTTCAAAGCCCCCCTCATTGTTCTGTTTCTCTGGAGAACCCTGGCTTATACACTTGGCATTTGTAAAAATTGAAATTAAAGATCATAATAGATTGGAGGAAATGGACTTCTTAAGTGAATGGAGCACAGATTGACAAGCCACACCATATGTCTAGTAGGAATTATGGAAGAAAAGATGGACATGCTGGTGGAGAAGCAATATATGAAGACATGGAAGGTGTGATTTATGTTTTCAGAAACTCTGAGTTCTTGGTCAAAAAATCCATGCCATATGCCATCCAGGATAAAGAAAAACAAATAAAAAATCCACAACTTGACACATAGGAGCAACATTATATGTCATTAGAGAAAAAGAGAGAAATATAAAAAGCTAGCAGAGAGAAAAGGCAGATGACCTTCAGATGAATTCCAGTTTAAATGAGGGCAGATGTAGCTCCCAGAACAACGTCCAGAAGACAAAATCAAATGCTTAAAATCCTGAAGGAAACTCACGGTTAACCTCAACTTTTGACTCAGCTACATCTTCATTCCTGTGGGATGGTTTTGTAAAGGTAATTTTTGTTACCTTGATAAGACTGCTTATCACTTACAGAATAAGACCATAAGATTTATTACAATGAGCACTTTAGGTAGAGAAGATGGAAGCTCAGAGCATGGCAGAGAGGAAAAAGGTGAATGCATGCTTGCACACACATGACAATTATGTCTATAAATTTAAAAGATTTTTTGTATTTAAAAGGTAAAACTAAAAATGCAGATGGCAATAAAATAATGGGAGTGCTAATGCATTTTTAAAGCATGCTAAAATTCTTGACAAGTTTTGGAAGGGAGAAAACCATTGAATAACTTTAGACTTTATTAGAAAACAAGTGTGTAGTTAAATTTCAGTAAAGTATTTGAAGACTACAAGCATAATTTACAGCTTTAAATCATTAGAAAAGATGGACTATAGAAATCTTTATTAGTCCAATAGCAATCAGGTAAAATAAAAAGGAAAGCAAAGAAATGATAAACAAATTGTAAAAGTTCCTGTGATATACACTTTACCTAAGAGAAGAGAAAGAAAAGAGAAAAATCTCTCAACTTATTCTACAAGACATGTAAATTTTGTGCCTAAATAAGAAAATTCTGGTACAAGACAAAAATAGAACAGCTTCACTTTTGATTTTCCATTCAAAGGTCATAAATACATGCCAGGGAATACAATTCAGCAGTGTGTTAAATAATAACAAACTATGACAAAATAGATTTTTATCTCAATAATGTGCATGTACCTCAATATTAGGAACTATATTAATGGTAACAATTTCAGGAGCTTGACAGTATCCAATGTTGGCAAGCAAACACAGAATTTCTTTGTAAAAAAAGAACCTTTGTCCTGTGACTGAAATAATTGCCACAAATAATTTTTTAAGGGCAGTGCACAGTGCAAAGTCCAAAGTAAGCACCAAACAAACAAAGCACCATAAGAAGATTATTTTAATAAGGCAAAATTCTTTTAATATTACAAAATTAGTCAACGTAATTCATCACATTTAAATAAGTTGGAGACTAAAACCATACGAAGTCAGAAGCAGGATGCTATAAACTGTAACATACACTCAGAATTTAAAGAATAGCGTAGGAAATTAGGAATAGAATTGAAGAATCAATTGTTAGCTTCCTAGCAATCTATAGGAAACATGACATTGAGTGGTGAAGTGTTGGAAGCCTCCCTCCTCCATTGGGAACAAACAGTGGTCAATGGTCACCGCTTTTATTCATCATTGTACAGCAGGATCTAGACAGCGTGCCATTATCACCTCTCACCTGAGTGGCTGCAGCATTCTTACGCAGTTCTTGCTGAGAAAAAGAATTAAAACATTTATTGGATTGTGATAGTTGTCTGCTGAACTCTCTACGGTGACTCTTCATTTCAAAGTGGAGTAGAGGACTCTACATGTGCTGGCTCTGTTATTTCTCCTCCGACTATTTTTTGCCCCTAGTCATGTTGTTTCAAACACCCTGACCTCCTTGGTGTCTCCTAAACACACCAAGGCCTTTGCCCTTGGTGTGTGTCTGCATGGAAGACTCTTATTTTAGACATTTAATTTCCTGTAACTTTCATTATTGTTAAGTTTTTCCTCAATAGTCATCATCTTTAAAGGGTTACCCCGATGCTCCTATTTAATACAGTACCCCTCACCTCCAGATCACCCTTATCTGATGTTCTGTTTCATGGAATTCACCACTATACAACATATTGTATAATTTTTGCTATGTGTATTATGTATTGTTTATCTTCCTCTGGTATAGTATAGGCTTCACCAGGGCTGGGATCATGTCTGTTTTGCATCCCAAATGCCTAGAAATAGTATATTGCATTTAATAGGCATTCAAAAAATATTTTTTAAATGGTGAAATGAAGAAATTATGTGTGACAGCCAGACACATTTAGAAATGTGTTTTGGAAAGTAAAAAACAGAAACAGTGATGTCTGATGACTTTGGGCCTTTTGAATTGATTATCTGTATTTTGCAATTATCACTTTTTAGTATATACATTAGTAGCCTCTATTTTACTCATTTCCCATTTTAAATATTCTTTTTGTTCAGTAAGACTGTAAGCTATTTATAAGGAATATTATATCTAACATTCCTTGTATATGTTCCAAAGTCATGTGAGGGGCTGCTTTCTCAATGCTATTTTCAACTGGAAGGGCACGTCTGATTGATTTTACATGCCAAGCCTATAGTTTCAGGGGCCAAAAGCCCAACAAATTATTTACTGTACTAAATGAATATTCTTGACACACATACATTCAGGCACATAAATATATAAACACATATGTGTGCATCCATACTGTGTGTATACATGTATGTATACATATATAGGAATATGCTTTGTTGACATTCCTGTTTTTTTGGCTAGGGTTCTGGCTCACGTTTACTTGAGAATCTCCTGAGAGCTCTTTCTGTCCCCAGTTTGCTCTTCTTTAAATGTGCTTTACATACATGAATTTGTGGAATCCTGCCCAACGAGGTAGGTGGTACTCTCATCTCCATGTTGCAGATGTGGAAAGTGAAACCAAGAAAGGATGAATATTTTTCCCAAGGTCGTAGAACTACTAAGTGGTAGTCTGAGATTTGATCCCAAGCACTGGGAGAGCTCTTTACTATATGTATAGATGCTTCCCAAGTCCACCAAAACTAACAGATTCAAGTAAACACACAAGCAAGAAGACAAACAGAGACACAATTAATTGGGTGGATTAAATCATTAAAGTTTATCTAGGTGAGCCCCTTCAACACAAATGAGAAAACTGAAACTCAGAAAGGTTATGACTTTTCTTTTATACTGAAGCTACTAAGTGGCAGTTCTAAGGGTTCTAAGGGTAGATTCCAAACATCTTCAGCAACATAAATGAACTGGTACTTATGTCAGTGACTATATATATATGTGTGTGTATATAGGTGTGTATATATACATATATGTATATACATATACTTGAGAATATATACACATATACATGAGAATATATATATGTCTGAGTGTGTGTGTGTGTATATACATATATATATAGTCACTGACATAAGTGCCAGTTCATTTATGTTGCTGAAGGTATTTAGAAACTACCCTTAGAACTGCCACTTAGTAGCTTCAGTAGGAAAGAAAAGTCATAACCTTTCTGAGTTTCAGTTTTCTCATTTGTGTTGAAGGGGCTCACCTAAGTAAACTTTAATGATTTAATCCACCCAATTAATTGTGTCTCTTTGCCTTCTTGCTTGTGTGTTTACTTGAATCTGTTAGTTTTGGTGGACTTGGGAAGCATCTATACATATGGTAAAGAGCTCTCCCAGTGCTTGGGATCAAATCTCAGACTACCAGTTAGTAGTTCTATGACCTTGGGAAAAATATTCATCCTTTCTTGGTTTCACTTTCCTCATCTGCAACATGGAGATGAGAGTACCACCTACCTCGTTGGGTAGGATTCCGTAAATTCATATGCGTAAAGCATTTCAATGTCTGGCACATAGTAAGCATCAGATTAAGTTTTCTTCCTTTTTTCCTCTTGGAGAGTAAAGATGAATGTTGGAAAAAAATGAAAGGGGCTTTGAATGAATTCTCCCACATGCACCTGTTTCTCAGACAAACCCAGTCATTAGTGTCTGCAACATATCCTGCTATTTCAGGCATCTGAGTCTTCACACACGTTGTCCTCCTGCCTGAAATTGCCACATTTGGGTCAAATTCCATTATCCTCCCATGATCACCCCAAGGCTTACTCCTCCTTGGCAGTCTGCCCTGCCACCTCCTCTGTGATTCTTGTCTTTCCTCCCTTTAAAGTGTTGATAAATTAAACACAAACTGAATATCAAAATTTAACTAATACTGGTTTCTCACTCAGTATTCAGCATTATGCTAATAACTTGATTTATATCATCTAGTTTAATCCTTCTCAAAAATGATGATATGAAATAGGTGTTATTTCAAGTATTTACATGTGAGAGTGCTGAGGTGCAGAGACAAAAGTTGACTTCCCTAAATTCCCAGAAATAGTGAGTGGTGGAATTGGAATTTTACCACTTTATTCTTCAACCCATAGACGATTTTATACCGAACTGTGATTGTTGACTAAATTGTCTGTCCCTTCAACTAAATTAGAGGCATATTTTGGGATAAATGTTGTTTAGGCTTCATATACATAGTGCCTAGAACAGCTTCTGGCAAAATGTAGGCACAGGGTTGATTGAAAGAATAAATGAATGAACAGTGCATGAAGGAGGTAGCAAGAGGTTAGGAAACATAGAGTAATGTGGAACCAAACTGGAGAGGGCGTTCTACAATATGTAGAGGAGTATGGGCTTTATCCTATACAAAAAATGTGGTATTGATGCATTTGACATTGAAGGATTGCATATCAAGATTACATTTTCAAAAGATTCCTATGGCAGGCAAATTTGAAGAAGAGCAAACTGGGGAACAAAAGAGCTCGCAGGAGATTCTCAAAGTAAACGTGAGCCAGAATCCTAGCCAAGACAACAGGAATATCAAGGAATATCAACAAAGCACCACAAACCCACAGCTTAAAACAATTCATGTTCCTTATAGTTTCTCTGTGCCAGAAGTCTGGGCATGGCTTAGCTCAGTCCTCTGCTTTGGATTTCAGAAGAATCTGGCTGGGCTATGTTATCATCTGGATCCTCAGGTCCACTTCTAAACTCATGTGGTTATACTGGTAGAACTGGTATATTGGTATATATCATGGGTATATTGGTAGAATTTATATCCTTGCAGCTGGAGGACTGCTGCCTTGGGGCTGTCACCCTGGGCGTGGCTTATCCTCTCTGAGTTCTAGAGACCACCCATAGTTCCTTACCACATGGACTTCTCATAGGCCCTCTCATAACATGAGAGCTTACTTCTTCAACTCACTAGGAGAACCTCTCAGTCCAGGCTACCAAGACCAAGTCCTGTACAATATAATATAATCGTGGGAAACAACCCCATCACCTTTGATATATTCTATCATCTAGAAACAAGTCTCAGATTACATCTGCTTTCAAGGGGAGGGGACTATACAAGGGTGTTACTCATCACAGCTCACATTAGGGTGTGTCTGTGAGAGGATCCATTTTAAGGTCAGACATTAAAATGCAAGAGTTGAGTGTTTCCATCCCAGCAGCAGGGAAGCTGCTGAGTAAGGAAGTTCAGATTTTAGGCTCTAAAGCCGGACTATCTGGGTTCTATATAGCCATGGGCTGGTAACCTAGTATGTCATGCTTCAGTGTCCTTATATGTAAATGAAGAAAATCAAGCATTGCTGTTAAAAGAGGTGATGCATTAGTAAGAGCTTAGTAAATGATCATTATGTTTTCACCAATATTACCATATGCTATGATCTGAATTGTGCCCCTCCAAAAATTCATATGCTGAAACCTAATCACCACTGTGGTGGTATCAGAAGGTAGAGCCTCTGGGAAGTGATTAGACTTGGAAAGTAATTAGTTCATGGAGGTAGACCCCTCATGAATGAAATTAGTGCCCTTATAAAAGAGGCCCCAAGAAACTGCCCTGCCCCCTTTTACCATGTGAGGACACAGCTAGACAGTTGCATCCATGATCCAGAAAGTGAGTCCTTACTAGGTGCTGAATCTGCTGGCACTTTGATTTTGGATTTCCCAGCCTCCAGAACTGTGAGAAGTAATCTTTTTCTTGTTTATAAGCTATATAGTCTATGATATTTTGTTATAACAACCCAAACAGACTAAAATGTTGATATTGTTTGGCTGTGTCCCCACCCAAATCTCATCTTGAATTGTAACTCCCACAATACCCCTTGTCATGGGAGGAACTGGTGGGAAGTAACTGAATCATGGGGATTGGTCTTTCCCATGCTTTTCTTGTGATAGTCTCATGAGATCTGATGGTTTTAAAAACTGGAGTTTCCCTGCACAAGCTTTCTCTCTTTGCCTGCTGCCATCCATGTAAGATGTGACTTGCTCCTCCTTGCATTCCTCCATGATTGTGAGGCCTCTCCAGCCATGTGGAACTGTAAGTCCATTAAACCTCTTTTTCTCCCCAATCTTGGGTATGTACTTATCAGCAGCATGGAAATGGACTATTACTGTAAATTGCTACAGTAGAGTGGGGCACTGCTGAAAAGATACCCAAAAATGTGGAAGCGACTTTGGAACTGGGTAACAGGCAGAGGTTAGAACAGTTTGGAGGGCTCAGAAGAAGACAGGAAAATGTGGGAAAGTTTGTAACTCACTGGAGACTTGTTGAATGGCTTTGACAAAAATGCTGATAATTACATGGGCAATGCAATCCAGGCTGAGGTGATCTCAGATGGAGATGAGGAACTTGTTGGGAACTGGAGTAAAGGTGATTCTTGCTATGTTTTAGCAAAGAGATTGGCAGCATTTTGCCCTTGCCATAGAGATCTGTGGAACTTTGAACTTGAGGGAGATGATTGAGGGTATCTGGTAGAAGAAATTTTTAAGCAGCAAAGCATTCAAGATGGGACTTACGTGCTGTTAAAAGCACTCAGCTTTAAAAGGGAAACAGAGCATCAAAGTTCAAAAAATTTGCAGTCTGTGTGATAGAAAAGAAACACCCATTTTCTGAGAAGAAATCCAAGCTGTCTGCAGAAATTTGCATAAGAAAGGAGGAGCTAAATGTTAATCCCCAAGACAATGGGGAAAATGTTTCCAGGGCATGTCAGGGACCTTTGAGGCAGCCCCTCACATCACAGGCCTGAAGGCCTAGGAAGAAAAAATGGTTTTGCAGGCTAGGCCAAGGGCCCCCCTGCTGTGTGCTGCTTAGGGACTTTGTCCCCTTCATCCCAGCTGCTCTAGATATGGCTAAAAGGGCCAAGGTGCAGCTCAGGCAGTAGCTTCAGAGGGTGGAAGCCCCAAGCCTTGGCAGTTCCCATGTGGTGTGGAGCCTTCGAGTGCACAGAAGTCAAGAATTGAGGTTTGGGAACCTCTGCCTAGGTTTTAGAAGATGTATGGAAATACATGGACGTCCAGGAAGAAGTTTGCTGCAGGGGTGGGACACTCACAGAGAACCACTGCTAGGGCAGTGTGGTGGAAGCCCTGACACAGGGTCCCTACTGGGGTGCTGCCTAATGGGGCTGTGAGAAGAGGGCCAACATCCTTCAGACCCCAGAATGGTAGATCCACCAACAACTTGCACCATGTGCCTGGAAAAGCTGAAGACACTCAACACCAGCCCGTGAAAGCAGCCAGGAGGGAGGCTGTACTCTGCAAAGCCACAGTGGAGGAGCTGCCCCAGGCCATGGGAACCCACCTCTTATATCAGTGTGACCTGGATGTGAGACATGGAAGCAAAGGAGATCATTTTGGAGCTAAAGATTTGACTGCCCCACTGGATTTCAGATGTGCATGGGGACTGTAGTCCCTTTTTTGGCCAATTTCTCCCATTTAGAACAGTTATATTTCCCCAATACCTGTACCCCCATTGTATCTAGGAAGTAACTAACTTGCTTTTGATTTTACAGGTGCATGGATGGAAGGGACTTGCCTTGTCTCAGTGAGACTTTGGACTGTGGACTTTTGAGTTAATGCTGAAATGAGTTAATACTTTGGGGGACTGTTGGGAAGGCATGATGGGTTTTGAAATGTAAAAAGGATGTGAGATTTGGGAAGGGCCAGGGTGGGATGACATGGTTTGTCTATGTCTCCACCCAAATTCCATCTTGAATTGTAACTCCCACAATTCCTCTATGTCATGGGAGGAACCTGGTGGCAGGTAATTGAAACATGGCGAGGGGCAGGTCTTTCCCATCCCATGCTGCTCTCATGATACTGAATAAGTCTCATGAGATCTTGTGGTTTTAAAAACTGGAGTTTCCCTGCACAAGCTCTCTCTTCTTTGCCTGCCACCATCCATGTAAGACGTGACTTGCTTCTCTTTGCCTTCATCCATGATTATGAGGCCTCCCTAGCCATGTAGAACTGTGAGTCCATTAAACCTCTTTTTCTTCCTTGTCTTGGGTATAGGGTATGTCCTTATCAGCAGTGCAAAAACAGATTGATACAGACAAAAGAATGTGGCCTTCATATTCTTTTCAGCATCACTAAACTTTAGATGGCCCCTCACCTCCCTTTTCTTAGAGCATTTGCTTTAGAAAGCTTACCATTTATCTGGGAGGCCAAGGAGGGTGGATCACCTGAGGTCATGAGTTAGTGACCAGCCTGGCCAACATGGTGGCCATCTCTACTAAAATATACAAAAAAAATTAGCCGGGCGTAGTGGGGGGCACCTGTAATCTCAGCTACTCATGAGGCTGAGGCAAGAGAACCATTTGAACCCACTAGGCGGAGGTTGCAGTGAGGTGAGATTGCACCACTGCACTACAGCCTGGGTGACAGAATGAGAATCCATCTCAAAAAAAACCAAAAAACAAAAAACAAAAAAAAGAAAGCTTACCATTTATGAGTTATTTCTAAGCCCCTTTGAGATGTAAATCTTCTCCCAGCCTCTTGCCACTTTCACAGCCCTTCAATGTCTTTCTCAAGGACCTGAGAGCTATCTCTTTGAAATATAATCGTCAAGAAAGATAGCCCTCCCATTTTCCAGCCTTTTTGGTACGGTAGGAGCCTAGCTTTGATAAGGCACAATTTGCAAACACAGATGGCCTAACCACACTGACCAATCTTCCTGCGAAAGTCCTCTAGTATTTTTCCACTAGCTCATCTTAGTGCTTAGAAACCTCTCACCTTTTCTTTCAGTGGAATTGAGTTCAATCTTTCTCTCCAATTGCAATAGTCATAAGTAAAGTCTTCCTTGTCTATTTAACTCTGTCTGATACAATTTTTCTTTGACAACATCACAGCAATCCATATGGCAACACTCCTTTTCTAACCTGGCTCATGGGTAGCAGCTTTGGAACATGGCCAATAGGCAAAACAAAACTCAATGAGTTTTGGCATTCTCCTGCCTCCCCTTTTCTGTATCTATTCCCGAGTGACCACTGCCCTTGAATATTAAGCCTCTTCACTTAGTACCCAGACTCCAGATCTATTTTTTCTTTCTTCCTGCTTGGTCCATATAATGACTGCAATATAATAAAGGATGCCAAACAAAAATTTCTCAGGGGGGTAAATGTCAGATTATGGCTCATTCATTGTATTATATCTTCCAGGAGAATTTCCATTTTAACGAGATGAATTTTCTTAACCCAAAAGAATTTTCTTAAATCAAAAAATTTTATCACTAATTTCAACCTGAGAGAAGAGGCATTATTAGACACTGGCACTTCCTGGAAAGTTGTAATTAACTAAACAAGCTGCAACATATTTAGCCTACACACAGGCTCTGATTGGTACAAATGAACAGAACATACATTTATGGGATTAGATACATTTAAGGATTAGAAAGGAGAGAGCAGATCCACTGTGAAATGGAGAGAAATCCAAATCTAAGTCATATGGGCAAAATGGAATACTGACTCATTGTTTTTTTTGTTTTGTTTTGTTTTTTTTTTTTTTTTTTTACTATAGCTTAGAAACACATAGATAAAATGAGTGTATCTTCACTTATAAGTGTCAAAAAGTCTGAAAAATAAAGTAGCTTGTCTAATATCATATAAACATCACAGAAGCTTTATCTTAGATATAAGCAGAATTCTTACCAGTTTAAAATACGTGCTTTCAGAGAGTTGCTCACTCTCAATGGCTAATCATAATTTCAGAGGACACTGATGTTGAAATAAATACATTTCTTTCTTTTTCTTTTTTATTTTGAGATGGAGTTTCGCTCGTTGCCCAGGCTGAATTGCAATGGCACAATCTCGCCTCACTGCAACCTCCGCCTCCCGGGTTCAAGTGATTCTCCTGCCTCAGCCTCCAGAGTAGCTGGGATTACAGGCATGCGCCACCATGCCTGGCTAATTTTGTACTTGTTTTAGTAGAGACGGGGTTTCTGCATGTTGGTCAGGCAGGTCTTGAACTCCTGACCTCAGGTGATCCGCCTGCCTCGGCCTCCCAAAGTGTTGGGATTACAGGTGTGAGCCACTGCACCCGGCCAATAAATTTCTTTAATTGAGGAAACATGTGACTAAACAGCAGAAACCTCTCTTGCACTTGTGTTTGTGCATGTGAGTGTGTGCATAGGTACATACTGGGGCTAGTGCTTACAGTTCCCATATTACAGGATAGACCTATACCAGATCTTTCAGACTCAAGAAGAAGGTGAGCAGAACTAGTAGGAGGACATTCTTTTGACTGAATAGAATACAAATATTTCAGAATACAGTGCCTACATTTCTGAAGAAAGTGTCAATTCTTTGTGACTTGATTTTGGAAACATTGTATGGCCCTTGCATTTGTAGAATCCTGATTATTGGTTCTTTTAGCAGAGAAACCTGTTTCTAGGGGCTCGTTTTTATGAAATTAGAAATTCTATTTCTAGAACCAAGAATCAAGTAAAACTGGCTACAGAATCATCAAGATTTTATACCTGGTTTAAATTTTTTTAATGCCTTTAGACAGTAAAAAAAAAAAAAAGTGGTGGGTTGGAAGAATGAAAACAAATTGAAGAAGTAAAAATCCATAATGAGGCACATAAACTCGGTCTTCTTCTAACTCAAGTAGTATTTTCTTTTTGTCTTCTTTGTGCTGTTTGAGAATTTCTTGGTCATTCAGGTGACTTATTCTTACAAAACCAGGTTCTGTCCAGCTGTTTTTGAGACCTGGGATTTGAAGTGCGAAGACAGGTTGTGACCTAACCCTGTGCGTGTCATGCACATTTTAGCACAATAGGACTAAGAGTTCTGAGTAGAGCTTTCCACTTGCTGAAGACTGTGCTGTTCCATGGAAGACAAGTGCTGGAGAGAGGAGAGTTATGTTTCAGTGGCGGTGTGAGTTAAGTAGCATGTTAGGCACCGTTCCACTAAAGGAGACCTTGTGAGAAAATGCCAGCTCCTTAAATCTCCTTGCACTTTCATGCATGAGACGATGTCAGTGATAAATGACGTGGAAACTAAACACAGTGAAGTACTTCAGACAACCTCTCTAGAATTAAGCTGGTCACGTATAGATCTAGAAGTCAACCTTTTCAATCTGCAGGGAGCAGCCAGGATCATGACCTACAACCAAAGCAGAAGAGAAGACTTAACTTGAATAAAAGAAAAAGTGCTATGAGATAGGCAGCCTTTTACTTTATTAAGTAGAGAGGCTGGGGCAGGAAATTAGATTCCAGGTTAATATGCACATAGATTTTTGATATGTTTCAAAATACCTGGCCTTGACTTTCTGAAATTATCGTGTGCGTGCATGCATGTGTGTGTGTGTGTGTGTGTGTGTGGTTCTTGAGTGTGCCTTTAGCAGGCAGGAAGCCCCTTTATCCAAGGTTTTGTTTTCCACGGTTTCAGTAACTTGCAGTCATCTGGTCAACTGTCATCCAGAAGTTAAGTGAGTGTAGTACAATAAGATATTTTGAGAGAGAAAGACCACATTCATACAACTTTTTTTTTTTTTTACAGTATATCATTACAATTGTTCTATTTTATTAGTAGTGTTGTTAATCTGTTACTGTGCCTAATCTGTAAACTAAACTTTATCATATGAAAAAACAGCAATTTTTAAGGTTTGGTGCTATTGTGGTTTTGTCAGAGGCATTTGAACCAGAGCGACTCCACCTTGAATGGGAGCTGGTTAAAAATGAGGATGATACCTGCTTGGTAAAATGAGGATGATACCTGCTGGGCTGCATTCCCAAGAGGTTAGGCATTCTTAGTCACAAGATGAGACAGAAGGTCTGCAGGACTGGCAGAGGTCGTAAAGTCCCCGCTGATAAAACAGGATGCAGTAAAGCAGCTGCCAAAACCCACCAAAACCAAGATGGTGATGAAAGTAACCTCTGGTCATCTTCACTTCTCATGATATGCGATTACAAAAGACATTCCCACCAGAACCCTGACAGTTTACAAATGCTATGGCAATGTCTGAAAGTTACCTATATAGTCTAAAATGGGGAGGAACCCTCAGTCCTAGGAATTGTCTGCCCTTTTCCTGGAAAACTTATGAATAATGTACCCCTTGTTTAGCATATAATCAAGAAATAACCATAAAAATACCCAACCAGCAGCCCTTGGGGCAGCTCTGTCTATGGAGTAACCAATCTTTTGTTCCCTTGCTTCTCTAATTAACTCGCTTTCACTTTACTCTGTGGACTCCCCCGGATTTCTTGCATGAGATTTAAGAACCCTCTCTTGGGGTTAAGAACCCTCTCTCGGGACCCGTTTCCAGTAACAGTTTCAGGCATCCACTTGGAACCTATCCCCGTGGATACTGCTGGGCTACAGTACCTTTTTTGAAGGGTCTCCTCAGCGCTGACAGCAGTGTCCTTTGCTTAGGCTGGGCAGAGAATAGCCTGTGGGATGCTTTTTGGCCTCATCAGAGCATCTGTCACCTTTCATTCTCCCTGAAATATGACCCCTTCAAGCAGAGAGCCCTTCCTCCCACTGCTGTCTGTGCTGGGGCTCTGCATGAAGCAGGTGTCCCACCTGGGTGGTCCTGTGCTGCTGGGGACAAGCAGTGAACAGATGGTAAAGATGGGGGCAGGGATATCTTGGCCGTTGAACAGTTGTGTAATTTTCTGATTTCCCAAGTGTTTTTCCAAAATCCTGCTCTCTGACACAGGAGTTAAGCCTTTAATTTTGCAGGGAGATCAGAGCTAAAACTGAGTCAGCCCAGGAGGAAGCACAGAGACAAACCATCCTAACTCAAGCATGTGAGGCTTGCTGGGGAAAGAGTAGGTTGCATTGGCAAAGGGACTCCTGGGGGACTTGAAAGAAAATGGGAATTGTGGTAAATGTGCGTTTAGGTGAAAATCTGGGAAGTGCATAGCTGGACAATCTTGTCACTGCTCCAAATGTCCTCCCCTTTCCAATGGCATCTTTCTTTCAGTCTTATAACATTATTCATGCCTTGAACCTCAAAAATGACATTATACAAAGTAAAATATGAAGCATTTTTTTCCTATAACCTTCAGAGAATCAGCATGTTAACTGTATACCCCTCAAATGCACAAACTGTTATTTGCAATCACTGGGACATAAGGACTGTCTGGTTGAGGAGAAATAACTCTAGGCTAGGTGTGAAAAGTCCTGGTTCAACTTAGGGACCCATCACTCACCCCTGTGTCCCAGTGAGCAAGAGGTTCTTGAATATTCTGTATTTCACCTGAAAAGTAGTGTTGAGGAAATCTACAGCATATCTTGCCTCACTTATTCATTGGATAAAACGTAGCACTTTTTATCCAATGAATAAGTGAGGCAAGATATGCTTTTTATGCTTACAGGCCGGGCGCAGTGACTCACACTTGTGATCCCAGCACTTTGGGAGGCCGAGGCGATCAGAATACATGAGGTCAGGAGTTCGAGAGCAGCCTGGCCAATGTGGTGAAACACAGTCTCTACAAAAATTAGCCGGGCATGGTGGCATGTACCTGTAATTCCAGCTGCTGCTCAGGAGGCTGAGGCAGGAGAATCACTTGAACCGGGAGGTGGAGGTTGCAGTGATCCAAGATCCCACCACTGCATTCCTGCCTGCGTGACAGAGTGAGACTCTGTCTCAATAAATAAATAAATAAACAAATAAATAAGTAGCATATAGACATATTCTGTGGACTAGAGAACAACTTATTACCATCCATGCTGATTTTCTTTGTCTCACATGTGTCTGTGGAGCAGGGAAATAATGGCAAGAAAAAATAACTGAGTAGCCATTGCCTGTTCTTCCACGGCATTCCTCTTGGGGGAGCGTCTCCAGTGTATTTTGACATTTAATTTCGATGTTTTACTGTCAAAACAATAGAATATTTTTTAAATCTAAAAATACCATTCAGAATCCTTCCATCTTAATGCAAATGTTTAATTTCTGTTATATTAACTTTTGGTTTATATTTTCATATATATTTATAGTTTAAATAGGTGCAATCACATTACCCTGTACTTTTTTTAGTTAACATCATATGGTAAACATTTGAAGCATTCTTGCATGTTTCTCCCTAGTCTTTATAGTTACTATTTTCCTAGAGTCATGATGGTGCATCAAGTTGACAGATCATACTTAATCAACCCCCTCTTACTGGGTGTTTATATTACTACCACTGCTTGGGCAGTGAAGCCTGTAAAAGAGGTGCTTTTTATCCATCTTCATAAATGTGACTATGGAGTGTAGCAGCTCGAGAGCCTGCAAGGGATGTTGTGGATTCTGGTTCCCACATTAAGGAGATGCAAGCTGGCCTTCACTATAAGGGCTGTATGACTGAGGTTGGGTACCGCAACCCTTGACTTTTCCTCTCTGTTCTCTCTTTTAGGTCCCTGTCCATGAAAAAGCTAAAAAGCAAATCAAATCCACTGTGCATAGGATGTAAAACCTATGTTTTCCAAAAGAAATCTAATGTGTTTGAATGAAAAATTCTCTAGAGTATAAATTTGATTTAACAAAATGCATTAAGGGGCTGCTATATGGTAAAATTGCCATGGTTAACCTCAAAAGCTCTGACTCAGAGAGACCTGGGGTTATATTTCTGCTCTGTTCTATAATGATTGAATAGCCACAGCAAGTTATTTCATCTTTCTCAGACACAGTTTCCTGAGTTGAAAAAATGAAAAACCCATGATTTAATACATGTAAAATATTTAGCATGTCTATGGCACACAGTTAATGTAGAATAAAGCATAACTATTATTATTATTTTTTTATGTGTCTTCCAGATTAAGCACCTGAGGCAAGTTATATTACAGAAGCCTCTATGTCCATGTCTATAAAATGGAACTCATACTAGTATTTACCTTTTGATCTGTTGGAAAGATTCAAGAAGGCAATGCATGTAAATAGCTCAGCATAGTGCCTAGCACAAAGCAATCCTTTGATAAGTGTGAGTTATTTTAGTTTTGCTTTTAATGATCAGAGCAACCTGGCTAGCCCTGTATTATTCTCCGTCCTTGTACTGGGAAGGAAATGGAACCCCAGAGGGTCTCGATTACCTGTCAGTCATTCATCTACTGGCTGTAAATACCAGAGTTGAAACTAGGACCAGCTTGACTTCAAAACCCATGCTCTTCCCATTCTTGCAAACTCTGGGCAATTCTATATGAATGAAAAAAGTTCTTGATTGGCAGAATTCCATAATGTAATGAGAAGAACTACTAAGCATGAATATCTAGGATGAGAGATGGGGCACCCTGAGGACAGAGGAAGATGTGGGAGCCAGTGTTGGGGGACCAGAACAGGATGAGTCCTGCTTGGGGCAAGAGATACTGGGGAGGCCTTGGAGAGAAGGCGACCTGTCCTGGGTTTGCCACTGCTCCCTGAACTGGTAGCAATTGTGAATTCCAGGAGAGCAGTAGTCGAAATGAACTTAATATTTCTTCAGATGAGAAAAGGTGCCCTGAGGGAAGAAAAACCTGGATGGGCTTTGACATTCAATTTCCAAGCACTTCAGCTTCCAAGAGAACTCTAAAGACACCTTCCTCACCTACTTTTCTGCTACATTTCTCATGCTCCCTCTTCCTGCCCCCACCCTTTCCCTGCAGGCTGCTGCTCCTGCCACAGGTCATGGATTTGGGGAAACAGAATTTCTGACCTAGGCTTTTTTTCGTAGGAAGGCCAAAGTGGAGGGTGGAACATGGGAGAAGAGAATGAATGACTGAATGAAAAATTGCACATCCCTGCTTGCCTCTTCTTTCACTCACTGGCAGCCAGTTTAGTGGAAGGAATTGTATTACATTAAAAACAGAAAAGAAAAATGTTAAACAACAACCACCACCACCCAGTAAAATCCCTGTCATTTGGATGATCATTTTGCTTTGCTGGAGAGTTAAAAATCATCTCTCCATTTGGTGCTGAATTAGTATTTGGAATGGTCTGTCTTTCGGCACTGACTGTCCCATTGCATTTGCCTGCAGGGGCTCCTAAGAACATTCCTAAGTGCTGTCTTTTGAGTAAGTTGGGAAGAATTAGGTTGCGGAGGCACTCCACAGAAACCATGCTGTTTCATCTCTTGCAGTTTATCGGCTAACACCAAGGGCAACTTGTTCAAGGTATCAGGGCAGACATGAGCTGCCATTTCCAGCCTCATGTAGGGGCAGCAGACACACAGTCCAGAGCTTCTCTGCTTGGAAGTATGTGGGTGTGGCCCTTGGATGACCCCAGAAGGTTCAGTGGAGCTGGGAATTCAAGTCCACACATATTTTTGCATATTAGTCCATACTTTGGCCTGTGTAATGATAGCAGCTCCATCACACTTGCCCCCTTCTGTATCTGCCTCTGCAGTTGAGCTGTGAGCTCCTTAAGGGAAGATGTACTTTATTGGGCACAGTTACTGGTTCCCGGAAGCAGCTCAGTGCCAGCACAGCAGAGTGCGTGGTAACAGCAAGGGTTCTGGGCAGAGGCTGCCTGGGTTTTAATGCTGGTTCTGCTCCCCACTCTGTGACTTTGGCCAAATTACTAAACCTTTTAAGCATCAATTTCTTCACCTATAAAATCAGGCAAATGTTTAGTGCTTATCTCAAAGGGCAGGTTCCTGGATTAACTGAGACTATTCCAAGCAACACTTGAAATCTTGAACCCCTTCACTAAGTGGTAATCATTACTATAGTTACTTTTATTGTTGCTTTTACTTTTAAAAAAACCATAGAAATGAGAATGGGAACTGTGCATTTGAATGTTCTGTTTTGCTTCATTTTCTTTCCTTCCTGTTCTGAGTTTGTTTGGACATCACAGGCTATGATTCTTTGGACAGTGGGTTTCTGGATTATCTCATCTGACATTCTATATATTTACTTGTATATTTATTTATCACCTGTCTTCCTTTGATAGCAGGCAGGGGCTTTCATTCTGGTCTGTCATCGCATGGTACATGGAACATAGTAGTGAATTAGGGACTCAGTGATGGAAGCCATCTCTGGGGTTTTACATTTTTCAGTCTCAGACACTAGCAGAGAAAATACCCTGTCAATTCTAAGTTCAAAAATCCCAGGGATGGGGGGTCCTTGGCCTAGTTTGGGTCAAATGCCCACACTGTGTGCGTGATGGGACCACGTGGTAATGTGGCCCTGGTGAATGTGTAATGGAGGGAGAGGAGGCAATCCTAGAACCAAAAGGCTGTGCTGAGTAGATAACATAGTAGATGCTGAGCAAAAATTATACAGTTCTTTCCTCTAAGGAGTTTACCTATAACAATTTTATCCCTTTCTCTCTAGTTTTGAATTTAGGAAGGGCAAGACCATCTTGACCCAGAGAAGCCCTTTATGCATTTACCTGAAAGAAGATCACTTCCATCTTATCCTACAATCAGGCAGCAAGTATTTACTGAGTAATGATTGCCTGCCAGCAGCATGCAGTAAGTACCCTGTGATGTAGAGAGATAGACATGCAAAGTAGAGAAATAGATTTGGGAGTCATTTACATCCTGGTGAGAGAGGAAGTGCTGCAAGCAGATGAGCTCTCAGAGTAGACAGGTGGGGAAGGGAAAGAAAGCAATTCATAATCTTAGGAGACTTCGCAGAAGGAGAGGGGTTGGCCACCATGTGTCAGCTGGAGCTGAGTGAGGACGAACTTCAGGGAACCCTGGTTCTGCAGGGACCTGGGACACAGGAGGAGTCTACCCTCAAAGGAGCCCCTCCCACAAATGCTGCAAAGAGGAGACTGATAAGCCTGTGCTTATTAGCATCTTGAGGACACAAGTTCTGTTTTGTCCGAATTTGCTTTTTCACTCCCTAACAGAAGCTCTGCTTCTTAAATCACCCCAGGCAGTATACATGTGAATAAAATTTCCCGTTCTTAAGGTACCCATTGCAGCCTTTAGTGGTCGTGAAGAAACAATACCAATTTCTCTGCCTTCAAAACTGAAAGGACAAATGGTACAGTGTTGTTACCCTTCCTTGTGTGAAGGGTACTGTTAGTTATCTTAACAAGCTTCGATGAGGCATCTTTTGTGCTTTTGAGTGACCTATAAACACGATTATTTCAGGAATACATGGTGTCCTTAGGGATATTCAAGCACACAGAATTCTTGTAGTGTCTGAGCTAAATTGATAGACTTTTAAAAATGATTGACAATTACCAAGAGTTGGAGGTTTTAAAGCTTATTTCATGTACTCCATGAATGCACTGCTTCAACTTCTATTTCTTAGAGGGCTTATGATTTATCCACTGCAGAAAAAACATTTCAAAAAAAAATTTCAAGGGAAATTCGGTGAACCAAATAAACCACATTTGGTCAGATACTTGTTTGATAACTGAATCACATATTGTTTACTTGGTTCACCTCTGTGAACCACCCTACCATGCCAAAAGCAAAATTGTTCATCCACAGAGCATGGATTAAGCACCGTAAGATGGGAAGGACATGTTCTTTGTACTTAGGGAAGTTAACAACTAATAAAGGAGGATGAGACAGCTACACAGATAACTGGCAACAGGTGGTAATTATGAAATGTCTAGCATATTTCCCAGCGTGGTAAAAATTAATATTTTTGAATGAGTAAATAAGTGAAGGCATTGACTAGAAAAGTGTATGTGATTTCAGAGGAAAGAGAGGGAACCTCATGAAATGATAGCATGTACCTTCCTATTGAGTATGGAATTGGAGAGGAAGGAGAGGGTTTGGGGATATAGAGATGAAGGGAGGAAAGAATAGCACACATTTGGGAGAATGTAGGCAGAAGCATTAGATGGGAACTGGAGAGACTGGGGAGGCCATGCAGGTAGTTTTCAGCCAAAGGCAGGCAGAATTGCCCAGAGGATATAAAGGATCTTAGGAAGTCATGATATTTATCATAGCTAAACATAGTGTGCTAGGAGACTTGATTCTCATTTATACAATAGATAATGAGCTCTCTCTCTGGACTTAATAAGACTTAACAGCATTCAGACTATCTCTGTACATAAATTACGGTATTGTATGGAGTCTCCAATAACTTTTTGTTTCTTTTACAACCATAAGCTCAAGCAAAGTAGAGACAATCTACAACATGTAAAATAACTTGAATAAAGAAGACAACAGTATCTACAACTGTGTGTATAGCATTCTTATTGGAAATCCCGTAAGAAACATAAATTATGTACTTTAAACAAAGTGGTGTATGGTGTCTTTTGCACATTATCATGGAAGCCTTTTGGTGTGAAGACATCATTTATATTAAAAAAGATTCCATGATTTCAAATTCATCAACTATATGAAAGGAAAATATTCCGCATTTGTTCTCTTACCTTTTGTTCTGAACACATTGGATAAAAATAGCCCCCCCTCTTTCAAGCATAGGCAGTCTGAACATTCTGAGATGGATGTCACCATTGGAGAGCTTCAGGGATTTTGCACACCATGTGTCTACATTGTGATCTTCTATAACCTTACTCCTTAGCATGTGATAATTTGCTCAAAGCCTACATATTATCAGCTGTTGGAAGAGGGGAACAGAAGCATAGATGACTGATGGAGACGTTTCATTTGAATAAACCAATAAGTCTACACAGACAACTTTATTGGCTTACTGAACTGTAGACCATCACTGTTCATATTGCAGCTTGGGCCATCAGTTGGCATAATAATATTTAACTACTTTATATTCTATTTGAAATAAATAGGTAAATGAATCTCTAAATACAGTGTGTCAGTGATGTATCAGTGAGATATCAAACTAGTTTAAGTGAAAGAGGCCATCACTTCTGATCTCAAACAGAGACAGCAATTTATTGCTTGCTAAGTGAAGGAGAACTTTGCTTGTGAGCCCGCTCACTCTGAGCAAAGCAGAGGCCTAATGTGTAGGGGTTCAAGGATCCTGGAGTTGAGGGATTGACAGAATTTCAAAAGCGAGAGTGTTTAGATATTGGTTGACCTTTAGCTGTGAAAGTGTGGTTACTTAAAAATCATTGTTACTCACTGGCTGATTTTCAGAAATATTGGGCTGTAACTGACTGGTTGGCTTTTGGAAACATGGTGAACCATGCAAAGTTGTTACTAATCAATTAGGGTGGATTTAAAGTTGGTTCTGGTGATTCCTTGCTGCTGTGGCCGAAGAAAAAATCACTGCTTTCCTATAAGGTTAGGAACTTTTGTTGTCACTAGAAACCATTGTTATCATCCTCCATGTCTAAAATTTAAAACTCTTGTCTGACCTTTTTTTCCACATTGAGGAATACAGTGAGAAAGGGATAAAATTCTTTTTACAAGATAAAGTATGAAAAAATACCAAATATTAAAATAGGCTGTCAGAAGTGTTGACAAGTGAACATAACAAGTGATATATGAATCGTTAACTTTTGAATTAAAATTTTCTGTCCCTGGCCATATTATAGTCCTGAAATAGTTTAAGTTTCACTGTGTATTTGCATTGCCTTCCAGATTATATAGAGCACATTCACTTACTTCAGATCTGCTGGAGAAAAATGGACACAATAAATTGAATTAGTTTGACATTTTAGTTTGGAAGAAATAAAGGTGGAAAAAAGTGTCAGGTTGAAATAATAATTCTTTTTATTTCCATTTTGTAAAACTTCTCCCTTGCAAGAATCTTGTGTTCAAGGGCTCTGTAATAATGAGGATGATATGAGGGTCATTGACTGGTGTGTGGCCCAATGAAGAGTGTGAAAAAGAAGAAATAATTTGAGAGTGAGAAAAATGGTTCTTCAAAAATTAAAAAAAAAATTTTATTTTTATTCTGCAAGCATCAATCTAGGATGAAGCATTCAGATTTTCTATATGTACTAAGATAAGCACATTATGTTGTAAGGATCTTCTTGAAGCTTAGCTACTAGTAGCCATTGAAAGAGGGGGACAGAAACATGGGTGACTGAAGATGTTTTATTGAATAAGCCAACAAGTCTAAACAGACAACTTCATTGAAGACCAACCTTCTGTCTATTGCAGCTTGTGATCAGCCTCATCTCATAGTGTCTGATTTTGTACTATTGGAGAAATTTGTCATATCATAACCCTGAGACCATCCTGAGGACTACTAAAATATCCTTTCATTTTTAGACATCTGTAATTGCTAAACACCCACGTGGCCCTCTAAAGACCCCACAGTTTTGTTAAGAAGAGAGTAGGTGCATGCCTGTCACAATCAAGAAGAAGCGGACTCTGGAAATGCATAGGAAGGGAATGTGGAAGGGGTGAAGAGGGAATTAGCCCAGGGAGGTATTAAAACAGTCATGAGGGGTGTTTGAAATGGGCCAGCGGAAGGGGATTTCAGGTTGTAACAAGAATATCGGCTGACAGAGCCACACGGTGAATGGGAAAAGAACAGGAGATGAAAGTGGCAGCTCTACCTTAGGGGCGGTGCCCGAAGCAGCTTCTTCCTGTCAATCCTAAAAAATGCAGTGAGGAAGAGGTGGAAAGGGTGAAAACAAGACAGAGAGATAAAGGACCCTTTCTTTACAACATTTCCCCCCTGCTGGAGCTACACCTTTGTGCCCTTTAAAGCACTTACAATCATTCTACTTAATGTTTTCTCACTTAATTGCATCTTATCCTGTATTGTTCTCTAATTGTCTCAGGTGTGTCTAAGTCAGGCTTCCTAGAGGGCAAAACTGCACTCTACTCTCTTGGTTCTTCATGGCAGAGCTAAGCACAAGGCTGATAGCATAATTAAGCAAGCTCTCATTTCAGACTTGATTGGCTGACTGATTAAAATGGAAGTAAACAGCTTAGGTAATTATTTTTTCCATTGCTAAGAAGACTGGAAGACATTTATTTCATAACTCTCGCCAGATGAGTGTGAGAAACAGTATGGTTGCCTTGAATCCTTGGGCCTCGGTTTGACAATATGTAAAATTTGGTGATGAACTTTGGCAACACTAGCATTGCCCCAGAAAGTAGGAGTTAAATGGACTGGGTGGGACTCCAGCCTGCTCTTTGCAAAGTGTTGGTAGCATCCTGTGGAGAAGCAGTGCACATAGTTTTGTGCATGGAATTGTAATGCCTGGGAAGAGCCAATATGAGGTATACTTTTTTCCTGCATTGAAATTCCTTTTTTCAAAGTGGTGAAATGGTGAAAGCATCTTGAAAAATGTTTTACTATTTTACTTTTGGTTCCCAAATTATGCACTGCCTGGATTTGTGTACCCCTGGATAATGAGGGAACATCACAGACTAGAAGATAACAATAACTCTTGAATAGGGTAAGAAAGTCGTTTATCTTTCTGTTTCCACTCTGCCAGCAAGCATCTGAAAATCACTAACATTCCTATTTGAATAAATATTTTGGTAAGATATGTTCATTTGAATTTCTACCCTCAGTAACTTAGATTGTGATGGGAAAAAAGGGAAGAGATGAAATAGTTTTTATTAAGAATTTCAACTGCATTTCTGAAAGTGCTGTTAATATTAGAATATCTTTTTCTATTTGATATTTTCCCTTCTCCCGAACAGGTTTGACTTGAACAGTTAGTGATGTACTGCTCTATAGGAATGTGTGCATATGAAATGACAACAGCAAAAGATTGCCGATACCCCTCAGCCTTCTCATACATTTATCGCCTGCTCTCTGCAGGTGTTGCCAATTAAGTTATAGCTTTTTGTAGCCCAAAGCCTTTTTATGTCCTCTTTTGGATTTTGAAATGTAGATACTGGAGTATGGAAACTCAATTGAACTCTATGCACCCTCATAAAAAATGCCTAACTTCTCCAATTAAGACATTTTAGAGGTTGCTAATGATAGAGTCTTGATGGCCCATATGGAAGCTCAGGAGTAACAGCTAAGTTAGAGAGAGAGATCTCCTCCAGATTGTGAACAGTGGTTAACCTAATAGCGAAAAAGTGACATGTTAGGGGGAAATCAACAAATAGTCACTGAGTGTTTGCTGGAGTTAGTCTCATTTGCTGTGGGAGATATAGAGCCAAACAAGACAGGATCCCTGGTCTTGGGAAGCTCACAAGAGATTTCAGGAGGCTAATTGTAACAATAGAAGGAGGAAAAAAATTGGCTCAAATATAGGTCAAACTTAGCTGGATTGTACAATTTCAGAAGATAGACAGTCAGACAGTGATCCAGGGCATGCTGTACTCAGCTTGAGATTGCAACAAAACAAAAAGTGCCTGTAAATATAATTATTATTATGAAATTGATGTAATTGCTTCTACTCTTAGGCATTTCTTGCTGAGCTCAAATTTCCCAGGTTCCCTGACCTTGCTCACATAACTTGTTTTGGAGGCAAGCATCCTCTCATCATCCTAATATTCTCTCCTATCCATGCAAAAACTGCCTGAACTCTCTATGATATCTCTACAGCACAGAATATATACTAACCATCACCTCCCATGACCTGGATAGTCTACCTCTTTTAACACAGGTTAACATTGCACCAAATTTTGTCATGCAGCATCACAATGTAGACCTATATTTACTTTATGGGCTGATAAGCCTTTTGTTTCATTTTCTGCGTGAGTTTTTGCTGAAACATATCTCCCAAGAGAATTTGAAAAATTAAAATTTTGTACAGAATTAACTTAGATTTTTGTTAAAATCCAGCTAGTTTGTTTTGACCTATTGTTCTAACCAATCACATTTGTTTTTTAAAATCCTGGTAACATCATTATATATACTAATGGCTCTTTTCTGCCTTTAGGTAACCACTATCAAAATTGTTTAGAAATCCATGCTGGTTTTTTTTTTCTTAAGTCTCATTGTATACTGCTTGGAAAGATTCTGAAATTAGATTAATTCACTCTTCCTGCTATAGGAAAAATGGCACATATTGCAAAAAGGCCATTTATCGTCTGTCACCATAACAATCTGTTGGCCTCAACCCAAATTTCCAAATGATCTTTTGTTGCCACCTTTTATTTTTCTTCTGTAGCTAAAATGAAGGCTTCTTTGATTTGAATTTGGTTCCTAAAGAGTTTGTCTTTTCATAGGTCAGGTGTTATTTGGTATAGAAATAGTCAGCTTACATATCTGGAGTTGTAGTTTAACACATTTCTGAAAAGGAGCAATAAAAAATACTGTCTCCCCCACTGTGCCTTCAAAAATGACTATGTTGCTTTATGCTAATATTAACAGGCTGCTTCAGGCTGGAACAACATGCTGGAAAATTGTGGTGTGCCATGCATTTCCTTTGATGTTATTCCATGCCAGATCAGCAGGGAGTTTGCCCAACCGTGGCTGGGTGTAGTTTTCGAAGTTCAAAACTGTTACTTCAGTACCATTTCTCGGGACAGCTCCCAATACACCTATATCATCTTCCATTTCATTTTAGACTTGTAAAGGACAGCTCATGTTTTCAAAAGAACTATATTGTCATTGCTTCTCTTTTATCTAGCACTTGCTTCCTGGTTTCTTTGCATAGAGTTGCTTATTACTATTATTATTTTTAAGCACAAAGAAACTTGAGAGGAGGAATGGCACATTGACCATAAAAGATACATTATTAGATGGCTCTAAAATGCTCTGTGAAAGTGTTAGCTACAGCCTCCACTTTAATAACTCTATAACCATCCCCTCATCTCAAAATATTAAAATTACCTACCAAACTGAAAAGTATTACTTAATGAGCCTAAGCATAACAATAACATAATCCCTACAAATATGTGCATTAAATACTTTACCTGCATTATCCCATAAAATCCCTGTAATAAGCCCACAAGGTCAGTGCCATGGTCTAAGGTTATTTGCTGAGGTTTTCAGAGTAGAATGCATGGGTCAAATCTGGGCTCCACTCTTTTCTCCTGCGTGAAATTGGTGAAATTTCTTAACTTCTTCAAGTCTTGGCTTTCTCTCTATTTATGAAGCTAGTTGTAAAATATATCTTATGGGTTGTATTAGAAATTAACATAAGAAAATAGATGTAAAGTATTCATCAAAGTGCCTGGAAAATGGTAAGTAGAAATGGCTACCATTTAATGAGTACTGATGTGTTTTGCTACTGTCCTAGAACTTTTTGTGCCATATTAATTTAATCCTCATAAGGACTATTATCATCTTCAGTTTACGTATTAGGAAAATGAGGGTGAGTAAGGTGCAATAATTGCTCCACAGGTATACAACCTACTGGGAAGTATGTAGCAAATACAGAGCTTAAATCTGGAAATATATGCATCTAGCTTTTATTAAATATCCAATAAACATTGATTTTTATGGTTGTTGTTAGCAACTCAAGAAGAAATGTAGAACCCTTTTCTGACATAGTAAAAGATGATTCAGCAATTGTTTCACAGAACTAAATATATGGACACAATCTAGTTAGCATGACAATTACTATAACTAAACCACCTAACTGAGCACCTTAGGCTTGTATCTTCTAGAATATCTTCGCAGCAGCCCCATATGGTCACTGTCATTGTGGCCTCTGTTTTCCTAGGCAGGAAACTAACAGCAAGAGTTGCTAAGGTTGTACAGCAAATTAGGAGTGAAGTGAGACCTCTGGTTTGCAAACTAAATCTCTCTGATCTACACAATGTTTCCCTTGAAAAGCTTACACTCAATAAAGGGGATTGTTGAATAAATGAAAGAATCATGCAGAAATGTTTTACTCAATGTACTCGTGCTGTCCAATAGAACACTAAGTGATGTTGGGAATAGTCTATATCTGCAATGGCCAATACAGTAGCCACTAGATACATGTGGCTATTGAGTGCTTGAAATGTGGCTACTGCAAAAGAGGAACTAATTTTTTGTTTGTTTGTTTCAATTACGTTTAGTTACTGTAACCTTAAGTGATATAGTCAGGCTTCTTTCTAGGCCATGTCACTTGTATCTTTTCCTGTAACTGTTTTCCTCTAGATCTGGAACTCATGCTTAAAATCCTACAGTGCTAGATGCAGGTGTTTGGTGACTAGCCTTCAATTAATAACAACACAAAATATGTTCTTTCATCACTCTCCATCAGGTACAGCATCTAATGCTGTGTTCCATTTATTCCATTTCCTGTCAGGGAGGGTATCTTACAAGTGATTTGTACAAGCCATCAGCCGTAGCATTAAGAATGAGCAACCTTAAAACAACACCAAATGTTACAATAGATTTGCTGCTTTGTTTTCATGTTGAAGTCTTTACTTGTGGTGCGTGCTCCATATTATGAGATCTTTGGCTTGCTATATACTTGATGCCACAGAGCCATCAGTATCCACTATTGACAAGCTGTCAACAACATTGTAGAATTATCTGCCAAGTTGTATGTAATTTCTTGAGAACACTGTTTCCAGTAACAAGGAACAAAGCATATGCCTTGGAACTTGGCAGATATGAAATATTTTTCTGCTTCTTAATTTGTAATATCCCCATCTCATGTATGAATTGAGAAAGTCTTAAAGGACAAAGATGAAAGAGTAGAATAAAAGAAATGAAGTAACATATATACCCTGAGATCAGTTTATATTTTTGAAAAAGCTTTCTTTAGAAGTGAAAGAAATGAATTCAATCAGATGAGGGTGTGAGGACTCTTTCAATTGGCAGAGACTCAATGTTATATTGCAGAAAAGAATTTAGTGTTGACAGCTTGGGGGAGAAAAGGGAACACACCTTTTATGTTCTTGCTTTCTGGTCCCCATGAAGATGGAATTTTGTGCTCTCCTCATTTACCTAATGTCAGTGAACATTTCTTAGTCTTCTGTCTCAAAAGAACAACATATTATAAAATTATTGCTTATTTTTGGACAACATTGTGCTAACATACCATGAAAAGTAGCTTATCAAAACAAACATTTTTCTGACCCCAAATCCTATTGCAGAGTTCACAAAATGGGAACAGATAATCCTGGCCTCAGAATCTCAAAAAACAATTTCTTTTTTTTTGAGACAGAGTCTCGCTCTGTCACCCAGGCTGGAGTGCAGTGGAGAGCAATCTCGGCTCACTGCAAGCTCCGCCTCATGGGTTCACGCCATTCTCCTGCCTCAGCCTCCCGAGTAGCTGGGACTACAGGCGCCCGCCACCACACCTGGCTAATTTTTTGTATTTTTAGTAGAGATGGGGTTTCACTGTGTTAGCCAGGATGGTCTTGATCTCCTGACCTCGTGATCCGCCTGCCTTGGCCTCCCAAAGTGCTGGGATTACAGGCGTGAGCCACAGCGCCCAGCCTCAAAAAAAATTTCTTTTGAAACACAATGTAACCTTTATAGATGTATGCTTTTCTTTTGGTCTGTACGACTGACTTTTTGAAGCCGTTTGCCTACTTGTATTTTGAAATATATGCCTGATATGGGAGGAAATAGGTAGATGACATGTTCTCAATAATAAGACCAATATAGCCATATGGTCAGAGACCATCACTGGAGGAACAATTGAAGATAAGCAATAGCTGTGAAGGTCTTATGTCTGTCCATCTCAGCTAAGAGAGTGCTGAAGAAAAAGTCTTCACCTGGGAAGTCAAAAGACCTGGGAAAACTCTGGTACTAACATGTAGGTTAGTTATTTAAACCCCTCTGTTTCTTTGTTTGCAAGGAAGGGATGATAACTTCTTTTACCCATATCTCAGTGCTATTTGCACAAACATCAAATAAAGCAATATTTGTAAAAATGCTTAGGGAATTCTGTTGATTTAAAAATACTATGATTTGTGTACAGATAGCATTGCAGATATAAATTTTCAGCAGTCTAATGACATAGATACTGATAAGAAAGATATTTTTGAAGGAAAAAGAATCAAACCCCAGAGAAGGTCTGTAGGAGGAAGAAAGACATGGACAAGTTTTGCATTACATTTAATTATGGAATGTGGTAAAAAATTTCCCCAGGTCTGAGAGAGGGTAAATTATCAAATACGTTATAGAATTAATTCCAGTAATAACTTTATTCTATAAATAAAAGGCATCCTAATTCAATTTGGATGTTAAACTTTTCATAAACCAAGATGGTTTATATGCATTATATCTACAATCATGAAATCTAACTATAAGTAAAATCCGTATGTCAGGTTGAAAGGATAGTTTTCCAAAGGAAAGAAGATCTATAATGAAGTGTCCTGATTTTTCTTGGTGTGTATTGTGCATGGACTTAGCTCCCCAGTCAGGAAAACATGGTGTTCAGTTCCCATGCATCAACAAAGCACAAGGCGTCACCAATCTTCCTGGGAAAAAAGTCTATGTGTGCGGCAATAATAATATAAGAAAAAAAAAGATTGTGAAATGAAAGGACAGAGTTTCCTGTTTGTTATTTTTCAAAATAATGACTGTGGGTTCTCTCCCCACAGAAAAGATGCTATTTATTTTTTAATGATGAGCTGTTTCCCAGAGAAACAAAGTGGCATTCTGTCGACACCATATGGCGGCAGAAAAACAGATTCCACCGTGTTCCATTTGTTAGACTGTCTTATGCATTTCTGTATCCATAATTTATGTGGGGGCCTCTGTGATTGCCAAAATATTCAAATGGATTTCTCTTAGCAGGGCAGCCTGCATGGGGGGAGAAAGGTTTTCAAAACAGCAGGACCTGAACAGTCTCCTGCTGCTTGGAGAAGAGAACACTTCCAAGCTTCTGTCCTTCTGGCGGCTTTCATTGTAATACTAATTTACATCCTTGGTTTAGGGAGCATGTTTGCATTCAGGAAGAGCAGCTTATGTTCTTTTATGCTAATACAATCATACTTGAATTATCACCCACACCCTTAAAGTCATATTACTCCTTCTGCCTTGGTATAAGCAGAGAACCTGGCCTTTAAGAAATTAAAGAGCGCTAATACATGGCAGTGACTGAATGATACCATTTGAACACATTGATTCTGCAGCTGGTTTCCAAAAAGACATCTGAAGTGGTATAGATACATTGAAAATAGTCATGAAAGGCTTCCTTTGCTGTCTAAGCATATGATTACCGTCTATGTATTCAGAGGCTGTTTTCAGTGGAAGTCGAGTGGTATTCTCTGGTGCATAAATAGAAACATGTCAAATACATGATACAGAATATAAAAAGGGTATTTGATGAGTCAGACTAATTGATGTTTTGGCAAAATGGAATGTCTGAATAAAGTTACATGTTCATATGCATTCTTTAGAGAACAGTAATCTAAAACATAAGCATTCTATTATAAATAATTTTTGAAAAATTCTGGAGAGTTTTAGATACCCCGCCAGTAAACTTAGCCATTGCATGTTTTATTGTAGTGCATTAGGGGAACATCAAGTAATTTCATATGGAAAAAGAAAAACAGATGTAGGAAATACCATTTAATTACAGATGAAAGATATAGCAGTAATGCAATAATACTCCGAGAAGGTTCTTTTCCTCAATCTGTACTAGAATGCCTAAAAGTGTAGGCTACTAAAGAGATGGCTCATTATGTGCTGTTTTTAGGTATAAACAGAAGGTTTAGGCTTTGGACTATAAGGGATAGAACTAAGGGCCCAGAGACTGTCAATGATGCTCATTATTTTCAAAGCAATTTGGATAGAACCCTAGGAAGTGCTACTATTTTTCAGAGTGAAGGGGAGTGGAGGCACAACTGAACTCACTTTCCTGATGCTTTTTCTTGTCAAGCAGCAGAATTTGAATGGGCCCAAGGTAATGGTCTTGCTGGCCTAAGTGTGCTAAAATCTTGCTTTCCCGTGAGACAGCCTTCTAATGGAGGCCCGGAAGACAGTGAAATACAGAGAACTCTCTCACTGGAGCTCACGAAGACAGAGTGATAGTTGGTCTATCCAAATAAAGTATGTGAGAACCCTATCTCTTATTTTTTATTTAAAATATAAAACCTCTTGCCTGGAGATAGGTCAAAATGTCAGAAGCAGAGTCAAAAGTAATCTCAACTGGTTTGCCACATTATTCGATGTCCTGTCACTTTGACCTGGTTCTAAATCTTGTTGTAATAGATGATATAACACTAACTAATTGCTCCAAATTCCAGAATATTTGACTTGTGCATTGTTGATACCTGAGAATTGGGACATTTCTAAGAGCCTCAGTTCTGCCAGGAAAGCTTATTGGAGGAAAGGATCTGACTTTAGTCAGATCTATGGTTAGAACTCAAATTTCATACTTTCCCCTTTTTCAATTAAAAAGTTATACATTCAATTAGACTACATCTGTGAACCTGCTTTAGCAGTAATTAAGATGAACATTATGATATGGGTAATAAAAAGTAATAGTTTCTTCAATCTCTTGGGTTTTTTGAAATACATTTTCTCGATGGAAATCAAATTATTTTATTGCATAGAAGTGATTCCTCTTTATTCAATAGGTGAAGCGATGCATGGGCTATTTCTTGTACAACTACTAAAGCAGAATCATTAAGAATAAAGTTTAGTAAATAAAGTTATTGGGTGGCTGCTTTTTCACAAAAAGGTTTGGGTCTGTATTAAATTAACAGAAAATACATCTAGAGTTTTCTCTAACCTATCCTCACTGGAGAAAAGAAATGAAATGGCCTTATTCAAGGACATCCATTTGAAATCCATAAATATTTTATAAGGATGGAATAAATTGCTTATTTTCAAACAGGTGCTATTGTAAAAATTATTTTGATTTTTCTTTTGCCTCAGGGCCCTTGAACAAAATAACAATATATCATGTACATAGTACTTAGACATTAGGTTATGTCTGTGTTTTCCATAATTGGCTCAGGCAGAGGGAGGCTCACACATAGGGTTTCTCTGCTGTCTCCCCAGTGTCTTCCTCTAAGGAAAATCATGCCTTAAATAGGACCAGCATCTCATTGCTCATTCTGCAAATTGTCAATTGAAATGATACCATTTCCTTCAAGATAATGACAATAGATTGAAATGAATTCTGCCAACTTATTTGATAGATAATTTCCACACTCCATCAACACATTCAAATGTTCTCTGTATTTTATGGGTGGTTTTGCATTTGAACAACAGCAGAAACTCTGTATTAGGAAATTTTTTTTCTTTTTTGTTTGTAATTCTGACTCATTTTTCTTTTGGATTGTAGGCTTTCTATAAGTAAGGTGTATATTATGCAAGTTTAAGATGGAAAAATTTGCTCCTTCAAAGAAATGATACAAGAAAAGATGGTGTCACTGTCCCACCACCTACTTATTTCTGATTGTATGTCTAGGGGAGGGAGGAAGCTGAGATAAGCCATCTGTACTCTGCTTCTCTGTCTTCTGTAAGACTAATGTTGCCCATCAATGAGGTAAGTAGTAAGCTGAGATCAGGGCCTGATCTGTGTGATCAGAATCAGATCAGTAAGTAGCCAAAGACATAATTTATCTCACAAAGAGCATTAAGATGTGTTTGAGGCCAAGGTTAGATCATTTTCTGGCCTTGGTCAGGTGGTCAGTAATAAGAAAACACGGTAAAGTGAACCAATTTCAATGAATATGGAAGTCTTGGAAAAGATGTGCATACTCCTGTGTCTGACCACCATTTTCTTGAACACCTTGAGATCTGAATCCTTCTGATACAGACTTTTATGGAGCTACTTTGAGTGGATTTCCATTCCTTGAAAACATATTTCCTGCCTTGGACAACCAAGGAGAAGTTGCCAGCTGGAGAAACCAGGTGACGAGGAACCAACAGAAAACGATGACAACACAAAGAAAACTATCCTGGGTTTGTACGTGATTGCCGCCTCTCTGCTTACACCCTCCTTTAAGAGAATTGCCCTGTGATCAAACCAGGGAGCTCCACTGACCCCAAAGAAATGCAAAAACCAAGCTTGTTTAGTAAGATTCTTTGTTTTGGAAATTTGATCTAAGTGATACAGAAAATTATGCAAGCTTGTGGCTGAGTCGAGATAATTGTGATGCCAGAATAAAGATTCAAGTATCGCTGCTGCTGCTCTTAAGGCTACTGAGGTTTCTGGAACTGGGCAGGTGGTCACATATGGTAGACTGCATTATTGGCCCTGATTCTACATCTCTATCCATATCCTTTGCCATGTAACTTTGCAATTTCTCCTACTAAAAGAGGAGGATATATTTCCCTTCTCCTAGATTTTGGGTTTGGCCATTTAACTTGCTTTGGCCAATAGAATGAGATAGAACTGACAGTATGCCAGTTTTGAATTAAGGCTTTAAGTGGCCTTGAATATTTCTGCTTGCCCTTCAATGCCTCTGCTACTGCAATAAGAAGAGCATGCCGGCCGGGTGCGGTGGCTCACGCCTGTAATTCCAGCACTTTGAGAGGCCGAGGTGGGTGCATCACAAGGTCAGGAGTTCGAGACCAGCCTGGCCAATATGGTGAAACCTTGTCTCTACTAAAAATACAAAAATTAGCTGGGCATGGTGGCGGGCGCCTGTAGTCCCAGCTGTTCAGGAGGCTGAAGCAGGAGAATCACTTGAACCTGGGAGGCAGAGGTTGCAGTGAGCCACGATCTCTCACCACTGCACTCTAGTCTGGGTGACAGAGCGTGACTCCGACTCTAAAAAAAAAAAAAAAAAAAAGGCATGCCTCAGTTAGTCTGTTGGTTGAAGAAGTATGAAAGACACCTGGAACAGAACTAGTGCTATCACCTGACAGACCATAGGGAGAATTAGTCACTCCAGCCACTGCAGCTTGAAGTAGAGCTGCTCAGCAGAGCTCAATGTCAATCAATCAAACCCCATCAAATCCACAGACTCATAAGCAACTTAATAATTGTTGTTATAGACAGAGTTTTGTAATTGTTTGATATGCAACAATAGCTAATTAATAGATAAGGCCTCAGGTCTGATCACCATTTTCTTGGATGCCTTGAGAGCTGACTCCTGATACAGCCTTGTTATGGGGCTACTTTGAGTGGATTTTCCTTCTTTGAAAATCGTATATTCTGCCTTGGACAATCACAAAATGTCCTTTTGATAAATTTGTAGCAAGGAAGACCTGGTGGTAGAATGCTGAGAGATATCACAGAAACTATAGCAGTTCCTCTCTTTATTTCCACATTAGCTTACTGAAATGATCTTTAAATAAGAAAAAGTGGAACAAAAAACAAAAGCTGGGATAAAAAAAAAAAAAAAAACCCATCTCTTAGTGAAGGACTTGCAGCAACTGAAGCCACTTGAGGTAAGGAGTAGGTCCAAGAGCCTACTGTGGCATGTCCTTCCCAGTTTCAAGAAAACACCGAAGCAAATTATCATCAGAAGTTTCTTTCTGGTCCTAGAATTAAGATAACAGAAAGTTGACTACAGGATTTAAATGTTGGAAGACATCAGGCTTGGTACACCATCTTTGCCTGGCACGTGGAGTCTCTGGGAGTTCTGCCATCTCTGCATATTGGATGGCGTTGCCAATGCCTATGCATAACTTTGTGACTTAACTTCCCTGCCTCAATGTTCTTCAGCCATGTTAATATCTTGGGTTTAGTGTTCTGCCCTGCAGCCATGTTGCTCTTAAACATGACTCATGTATCTCCCTTCTGATCACATAAAATTTCATACTTAAAGAGAGCATTTTAATTTATCTTTTTAAAGCGTCTCTGGAGAGCATATTTCTACTAATCCCAGGAAAAGTATGGGCTGAACCAATGAATAATTTAAGTCTAAATAACATTTGTTGTTTAACTTCTTAGATTATATCAATTTTACCTAATATTTCCAGCACAATTTAGGAACAGTATTTCATCTTGTAAGCGACATAATATCTTGCTTTTTTAGTTTTCCTTTATGATGTTCTTAGTGTGGTAATAGAGTTGAAAGTGTTATATTATGTAGAAGAATTCTGACCTTCTCCTTTGGGGCTGAGAGATCACACAGAGAGCAGGATACACAGGGCCAGTGATCAGTTCCCAGCGGAGCTAATTGATAAGGAACATATTTTATGAATGAAGTTACAAGATAAAAACTGAGACTAATGAAATACCCCAATGACTCCAAGTAATTAAGGAAGGCATTCCATACACCACCTCTAATTAGATGCTGAGGCTGAGAATTTGCAACTGACTCCGTATTCTCTAGCGGTGCTGACCCCTTGTTTAATACAACAACAAGTGAGAATATTCACAGCAAAGGAAAAGAAAACCTTCTTTCTAAGGTGACAAGGAGCCATTTAAGGAAGACTGGGGTGGGTACTACATAATTACAACCACAGTCAGCTTCATGCAGTTTATGTTTTTCGAATGATTCCTTCAGCCAAACAAGTTCAAGAGATGTTTTTAAAAATAACTTTTGTTAAGACAATTCTTTTTAGCTTTAAAACAATAATAATAAAAAATAAGGTCATGCATCTTTTCAAAATGTGTTTACCTATTTTTTCTCATCAGTATTTTCAACTTCTTAATCCAATCTTAGTTACCCTTGACCATTATTTCTATAAAATGTCATAGTCCAAACTTTCATTGATTCTTACACACTGAATAATGTGTAAGCTCACTTTTCAGCTCTCTTTCCAAACCTTCTCCTTTAAATTACCCTCACTGTGATTTTATTGTTTCTCAAAGATGTGGTGAAACCATCATAGACAGAAACCAAAGAATGGATTTCAATCAACAAGAATTTGTTGAGTATCTAGTGTTTGTTCTAGATACTAGTGAAATAGAATATTTGACCAGGTACCCATGATCTAGAATTTTACAGTCTATTCTTAGAAATGAAACACACAAAACAGAAGCCAATAGCATATGACAGAACATAATTACGTGTGGGACTGTGCAGCAGAATTTATCTTGTAGGAGTTCGGATGAGAGGAGATGAATGAGGCCTAAAATACCAGCAAAGGCTCCAGAGTGGGAGGAGAAACTCAGAGGGTATATAAAAGGTGCTGAATTTGGACAAGTGGAATGGAAAGTCGTGGGCAGCAAACTGAGTGACAGAGCCAGGAAGGGAAAATTAGCATGAGGCATTTGTGCCAAAGGGAGAAATGTGTAATTGACGTTTGTGGGTTTGTCTCCATCATGGCTTTTATGAAAACGAAACCAGAATCACATATAATTATTTCACTTTCAATAAATCATGGCCATTTTCCCAAGTTCTGAATAATTTGAGATGGCAGAATGGAATAATTTAAAATCACTTTTAATTCTCCTTCATTAAAAAAAATCTTCCCTAAATAGAATCTTAGAGTAGACAGAGACCCTGGGAGACATCTATTTAGATTCCTCCAAATGCAGAAACTTATTCTTGAACCGTTGATGGGTACCTGAGGTCTATGAGCCCCCAGTATGTTATATATTAATATTTTGCTAAATATACATGTTTTCACATAGAGATGTTTCACAGTCGTAGTGCATTTCTAAAGGCATTAAAAATTCTCACAAGACTTAAAAACCAGTGGTCTATTACATCTTTTCCAGGTAGCTATCCACCAACAGTGACATGGAGTTTATTGCCTACCAATGTAGCCGGCTGTAATTTCAACAGCTCTAATGTCCCCTAAGTTACACTGACCACCAATCAGTGGTCCTGGTTGGGCCCTTCTTTTTGGGTGGGGATCTGTATCTAGGAGAATTGATGTATAGGAGCCAGTCAAGATGAGCCCCTGTGCCCATTGCTCAGGTATTTCTGTCTTCATCATTGACAACTTTTGCATGTTCCGGTTCAGAAGAATCTGAACATGAGTTTTCTATTAGATCGGTGCAAAAGTAATTGCAGTTTCTGCCATTACCTTTAAAGTTGTCAATGGCAACTGCTAATGACAGAAATTGCAATTAGTTTTGCATCATTCTAAATATTTGTTTTTATTCCCTTTATAAAAAATATTAAAATAAAGGATGAAACCTAGGAGGCCATTTGACTTAAGGCAGCACAAAAGTGGTAATGAACAAACACATCAGCTTCCATTGCTTTGCTTTCCTTCATTAAGTAGATTTGAGATGCATTTTTACTTTGGGTTCATAAGTTTTCTCCCTAATGAGTAGGAGCTGTTTAAAATAACATCCTGATTTAGAGTTTCCTCTGACTTATTTTTTAATGTGATATATTAGAAACCCCCTTTTCACTTATATCTTTCAGTAGTGGTGCCAATAATGTGGGGGACAATAAATTATTCAAAGTGGGGGTAGCCATATAACAAACAGGAGAGCCAGCATTTTCTGAAAGATAGCTGCACACAAATGCACATTTGCCAGCAATGTCGACAACAAATCAGAAATGATATATGACCTTTCTCACATGCCTGCAACATTTAATATCTGTGAAAGATATTAAAGTTGTCAAATATTTAGACCACAGTCTGAGAGGCAGTGAAAATACAGTATCTCTGTTTACAAACAGGCTTAGAGCCTGGTTACAATTACCTGTGCCTGCCTTTTCCTAAAGGGTAAACATCTTTCACATATTTGTTTGCTAGTGTACTTTGCTTTGCAAAATAGTCCTGATCCTGAGGTGGTGTTTGTTAATCCAATCCCATTTTTCCATAAACTAGAATTATCATTTCAGAGGCAGTTATACTTCATTTATGTTCAATTTCTGATTCATGTAGGCGCCCACCATTTACATTTGCCCCTTTCCCCCTGCCCTGTGTTTAATATTGAATGATTTATAAGCAGCTACTTTCATGCATGGAAGAAACTGTTTCTTTTTAAGCAGGTAGTAGTGAATATTTTTGGAAGTAAAATATAGTCTTTCTAATTCTTTTGCTTTCTGAGTTGGATTCTAGTTTAGGTTCATCTTTTATGATTTTTATTATAACAATTTAAACATAAAATAATAGAGAGAATAGTATAATGAACACGTCACCCAACTTTAACAATTATTAACTCATGAACAATTGTGTTTTAACTATACCCTCATATTGCTTTATTTTAACTTGATGCAAATATTAGTTGTCATATTATGTCATTTAACCCATAAATATTTCAGAAATGCTAAAACATAAAATTATAAAAATATGACTGTATTACCATAATTACACATGAGAATAATTAAAACATCAATATTACCAAATATCATCACTGCTAAAACTGTCTTGACTGTCCTGTCATATTTTGTTGTTAGCAGTTGATTTGCATCAGGATCTACATAACATCCTTTTGTTGTAATGGCTTTGATGTGTCACTTGGAAACGTTTTATTAGTTTATCCTCTATCTCTCCCCTATTTTTCCTTGTATTTTATTGGGGAAAATACCAGTTGCTTTGTCCTGTAGAGCTTCGTAAAGTCTGTGTTTTGCTGCTTAAATCCATGTAGAATAGTTTAACGTAATTGCTTAATCCCCCACTTTGAATAATTTATTGTCCCTCCACATTATTGGCACCACTTCTGAAAGATGTAAGTGGAAAGGGGATTTCTAATATATCACATTAACATGTATTCCTGTTCCCTGTATTTCTTACACATTGGTATTTTGGTGTAGAGGCTTGATTAGATGCAGGTTCAATTATTTGGCAATAATACTTCATAGGTGATACTAAGTCCATCCATCAGGAAGACATAAGTCTGGTCATCTCTCTGTGATGCCATTGATGGTCATTGCCTAGATTCATTAATTATCAAGTATACAAAAATGATGTTAAAGTTTAGTTCATATGGAAAAGACAGGTTAAATATTTGGCTTCTCTTTAGTTACCTGTTTTCAACAGAATGAGTTATTCCCTAGCAACCTCCAAGGTGACAAATGAGAGTTTTTGTCAATATTTTTTGAACTCACAGATTGAAGAACATTTTATGTTTCAATCCATTGCAATTATTATTCTTAATGATAGTATCAAATTGTATCATCATTGCTTGCAGGAACTTCTTTAAGCTGACTCCTCAGAAGTTTTGAATGATGCCGGTAGTTTTGTTTTGTTTTTAAATTAAATTGAATTAAATGATTATTTTTAATTGACACCTAATCATTGTACATGCATAGTTATAGGCAACATAGCAATGTTTCAATACACATAATGTATTGTAATCAGATCAGGGTAATTAGCATATTCATTGTCTCGAACATTTACCATTTATTTGTAGGAATTTTTGGATGACTTTTTTGCTTTCTGGTTTGATAAAGTATTTCAGATTCATTTTGTACCTGGAATCAGCAATCTTTCAAAGATCTTTGGAGACCACAATCTAGATATTCAGGGTGCTTACTGGTAGTGAATTTGTTATTTTTCTAGGTGTTTTTGTTGAACAGAATTAGGAAATACTTTTTAAAAAGAGAAAATATGAATTCATTCTAACACTTCCAATACTAATTCAAAGATGCAAGGATTTTACTTAAACTCATCACTGTTATACTCCATCTCATTAATCCTATGTCCCCAAATCTCACATTTCAAAAGAGAAAAAAATCAATATTCATTTGTTAGATCTCACAAAACTTGCACACCATGCATGGAATAACATGAACACTAAGTGCTTATTCTTTGGAGGTACAAAGATAAATAATAGACAATTTCTCCTTAAAGACATTTAAAACACTGTAAAATATTAATTCAACAAACACGTAATGACCTTCACCATATGGCTGGCCACATTTCAGATGCTTGGATTCAGTGGTAACAAGACAGAGAAGTTTTCTTCCATCATGGAGCTTATTTTTTTTTTTTTACCACAATTACTATGATGGCATAAACAAGAGGGGAGGGTGTGAGGATGATAAAAATGGATTGACTCAGGGTCCTATAATTAAATAAATACATAAATTGAACCCTGTTCTCAGGCTGTGGGACAGAGCACAACACTGATTAGTTCAACTTTCCTATATTTCATCTTGACATGGCAGTGTGGTAACTGTCCCTGGTCTCCAAGAGTAGAGAAGTAGGAAGATGCCAGTATTAGGTCTTGACCCTGATGTTTGGTGTTTAGAAGCCAAATACGTTTTTTTCTTTCCTTCAGATCAGCTAAAATGTTGACTTAGAAGCATATACTTTACTTTTTAAAAAGTGATTCTCTCCTATACATTGTATTAGCTGTATTGATTATAAATTATATACAATAAACTACACATACTTAAAGCATAAGATTCGATCAGTTTTGACTAATTTAATCCCTTCTTTTTGCCCCTGCCTGCTCTACTCATTCCCAGGGAATCACTGATCTGCTTTTAGTCACTATTGATTAATTTATGTTTTCTAGAATTTTATATAAATATAATCAACTTTTTGGGGGTGTTAGCTGCTTTCACTCAGGAATACTTGTTTTCTCCATGTTGTAGCATGTTCATTCCTTGTTATTGTGTTATTGTTGTGTAGTATCCCATGAAATGTTATCCTTGAAATGATGTTTCAGTTTGATCATCCACCTACTTGATATCCACCCAAATGTTGGCCATTTGGATTCTTTCCCATCTGGGCATATTACAGTATAAATAAAGCTAATACAAATACTCAAATACAAGTCTTTGAATGAACAGATATTTATATTCTCTTGAGGAATTATCTAGAAGTGGAATGGGTGTGTCATGTGTTAGATGCAAGTTTCTTTTAAGAAATGCCAATCTGGGCCGGGCATGGTGGCTCATGCCTGTAATCCCAACACTTTGGGAGGCCGACGTGGGCGAATCACTTGAGGTCGGGAGTTTGAGGCCAACATGGAGAAACCCCGTCTCTACTAAAAATACAAAAATTAGCCGGGTGTGATGGCAGGCGCTTGTATTCCCAGCTACTCGGGAGGCTGAGGCAGGAGAATCTCTTGAACCCGGCAGAGGCTGTAGTGAGCTGAGATCATGCCACTGCACTCCAGCCTGGGTGACAGAGTGAGATTCCATCTCAAAAGGAAAAAAAAAAAAAAAAAGGAAGAAAGAGAGAGAGAAAAGAAATGCCAATCTGTTTTCTGACGGGGTTGTGCTATTTTGTATTCCCACCAGCAGTGTATGAGAGGTAGTTGATCCACATCCTGCTACCACTTGGTATGATCAGTCTTTTTCTTTTTTTTGTCATTCTAATATACATATAATGGTATCGTGTTGCACATTGTTAATTTATATTCCCCAATGACTGATGATGTTGAAAACCTTTTTCATGTGCTTATCTGCCATCTTTATATCACCTATAGTGAAGTATCTGTGTATATCTTTTGTTCATAGTTTATTGGATTGTTACCATAATAATTCTTCATGTATGGGAATATTAGTCCTTCATCAGACAAGTGATTTTCAAACATTTTCTCTCATTCTATGGCTTGATATTAAATACTCTTAACAGTGTCTTATAAGAGTAAAAATTTTTGGTTTTGATGAAGTCTAATTTATTGATATTTTCTTTTAGAATGTGTGCTTTTTATATACTACTTAAAAAATATTTGCCAAACTCAAGGTCCCCGATATTTCCTCCTAAGTTTCCTTTCTATAGATTTTATGGATTTAGATTTCACACTTACTTCTTTAGGCTTAGAAATTTTATTAATTTAATTTTAAAGATTTAGATTTTATATTTAGGTTTACAATCCATTTTGAGTTAATGTTTACTTACAGTGGAAACACTGAAGCTTTTTTTTTGCGTACAGATATTCAGTTGTTCATGCACCATTTGTTGAAGATACCACAATTTATCTGCTGAATTACCTTTGCAAAGCTTTTTCAAAAATCAAGTTTACATATATGTGTGTGCTTTTTACAGGACTCTTCATTCTATTTTATTGAACTATTTGTCTAGTAAAACAAAGTCTTGGTTGTAGTAGCTTTATGATAAGTTTTAGAGTCAGGTATTATTAATTCTCCAACTATATCCTTCTTCAGAGTTAGTTTGGCTATTGATCCATTGGTTTTCTATATAATTTTATAATTAGTTTTCTAATTTCTGCAAAGAAAATCTTGCTCTAATTTTGGCAAAGGTTTTATTGAACATATAAATAATTTGGGGAGAAATGAGATCTTAACAATAGTGAGACTTCACGAATGCAGTATATCTCTGCATTTATTTAGATATTTTTTAGTATCTCTCAGCAATGCTTTGTACTTTTCATTGTATTGGTTTTGGACGTATTTTGTCAGAAATTTCCCCAAGTATTTTATAGTTGTTGCTGCTATTCTAAAAACAATTTTTTTTTTCAACTTTGTTAAATACGCATGTGAGTTTTTATTTAATTTACTAATTTGGTGAATTAAATGGTTGATTTCCAAATATTAAACCAACCAATAGTGATTGGTAAAAGTACACACTTTATCATGATGTATTGTCATTTTTATATATTATAGGCTTTGCTATAATTTTGTCTTTTTTTTTTTTTTTTACCTAAGTATCACTTTTTTTTTTTTTTTTATTATACTTTAGGTTTTAGGTACATGTGCACAATGTGCAGGTTTGTTACATATGTATCCATGTGCCACGTTGATTTCCTGCACCCATTAACTCGTCATTTAGCATTAGGTATATCTCCTAATGCTGTCCCTCCCCCCTCCCCCAACCCCACAACAGTCCCCGGAGTGTGATGTTCCCCTTCCTGTGTCCATGAGTTCTCATTGTTCAATTCCCACCTATGAGTGAGAACATGCGGTGTTTGGTTTTTTGTCCTTGCGATAGTTTACTGAGAATGATGGTTTCCAGTTTCATCCATGTCCCTACAAAGGATATGAACTCATCCTTTTTTATGGCTGCATAGTATTCCATGGTGTATATGTGCCACATTTTCTTAATCCAGTCTATCGTTGTTGGACATTTGGGTTGGTTCCAACTCTTTGCTATTGTGAATAGTGCCGCAATAAACATACGTGTGCGTGTGTCTTTATAGCAGCATGATTTATAGTCCTTTGGGTATATACCCAGTAATGGGATGGCTGGGTCAAATGGTATTTCTAGTTCTAGATCCCTGAGGAATCGCCACACTGACTTCCACAATGGTTGAACTAGTTTACAGTCCCACCAACAGTGTAAAAGTGTTCCTATTTCTCCACATCCTCTCCAGCACCTGTTGTTTCCTGATTTTTTAATGATGGCCATTCTAACTGTTGTGAGATGGTATCTCACTGTGGTTTTGATTTGCATTTCTCTGATGGCCAGTGATGATGAGCATTTCTTCATGTGTTTTTTGGCTGCATAAATGTCTTCTTTTGAGAAGTGTCTGTTCATGTCCTTTGCCCACTTTTTGATGGGGTTGTTTGTTTTTTTCTTGTAAATATGTTTGAGTTCATTGTAGATTTTGGATATTAGCCCTTTGTCAATGAGTAGGTTGCAAAAATTTTCTCCCATTCTGTAGGTTGCCTGTTCACTCTGATGGTAGTTTCTTTTGCTGTGTAGAAGCTCTTTAGTTTAATTAGATCCCATTTGTCAATTTTGGCTTTTGTTGCCATTGCTTTTGGTGTTTTAGACATGAAGTCCTTGCCGACGCCTATGTCCTGAATGGTATTGATGCAAAAATCCTCAATAAAATACTGGCAAACCGAATCCAGCAGCACATCAAAAAGCTTATCCACCATGATCAAGTGGGCTTCATCCCTGGGATGCAAGGCTGGTTCAACATATGCAAATCAATAAATGTAATCCAGCATATAAACAGAACCAAAGACAAAAGCCACATGATTATCTCAATAGATGCAGAAAAGGCCTTTGACAAAATTCAACAACCTTCATGCTAAAAACTCTCAATAAATTAGGTATTGATGGGACGTATCTCAAAATAATAAGAGCTATCTACGACAAACCCACATCCGATATCATACTGAATGGGCAAAAACTGGAAGCATTCCCTCTGAAAACTGGCACAAGACAGGGATGCCCTCTCTCACCACTCCTATTCAACATAGTGCTGGAAGTTCTGGCCAGAGCAATCAGGCAGGAGAAGGAAATAAAGGGTATTCAATTAGGAAAAGAGGAAGTCAAATTGTCCCTGTTTGCAGATGACATGATTGTATATCTAGAAAACCCCATTGTCTCAGCCCAAAATCTCCTTAAGCTGATTATCAACTTCAGCAAAGTCTCAGGATACAAAATCAATGTACAAAAATCACAAGCATTCCTGTACACCAATAACAGACAAACAGAGAGCCAAATCATGAGTGAACTCCCATTCACAATTGCTTCAAAGAGAATCAAATACCTAGGAATCCAACTTACAAGGGATGTGAAGGACCTCTTCAATGAGAACTACAAACCACTGCTCAATGAAATAAAAGAGGATACAAAGAAATGGAAGAACGTTCCATGCTCATGGGTTGGAAGAATCAATATTGTGAAAATGGCCATACTGCCCAAGGTAATTTATAGATTCAATGCCATCCCCATCAAGCTACCAATGACTTTCTTCACAGAATTGGAAAAAACTACTTTAAAGTTCATATGGAACCAAAAAAGAGCCCGCATCGCCAAGTCAATCCTAAGCCAAAAGAACAAAGCTGGAGGTTATCACCCTACCTGACTTCAAACTATACTACAAGGCTACAGTAACCAAAACAACATGGTACTGGTACCACAATAGAGACATAGATCAATGGAACAGAACAGAGCCCTCAGAAATGATGCCTCATATCTACAACTATCTGATCTTTGACAAACCTGACAAAAACAAGAAATGGGGAAAGGAGTCCCTATTTAATAAATGGTGCTGGGAAAACTGGCTAGCCATATGTAGAAAGCTGAAACTGGATCCCTTCCTTACACCTTATACAAAAATTAATTCAAGATGGATTAAAGACTTATATGTTAGACCTAAAACCATTAAAATCCTACAAGAAAACCTAGGCAAAACAAATTTTTAAAATTTATTTTCAAGTGTTTTTTGCTAGTATATAGAAATAAAATTGTTGATCTTGTGTTTTGTAACTTTTCTAAACACAATTTTTTAGTATTAATAAATTTTTAAAAGATTTTATGGGATATTTTATGCAGATATCTGCAAATGAAGACATTTTTTCTACTTCCTTTCAAATCTAGATGCACTTATTTCTTTTTCTTGTTTTACTGCACTGTATAGAACCTCCACTAAAACATGGTATAGAATTAGTGAGAATTGCAATGCTTGTCTTGTTCTCAGTCTCTGAGGAAAGCATTCATTCTTTCACTATTAATTATGATATTAGCTGTAGATTTTTTATAGATTATCCACTATCAGGTTGGGGATGTTCACTTCTATTCCTATTTTGATAGGAGGTTTTATCAGAAATGGATATTGGATTTTGTAAAATGCTTTATCTATGAATATTGAGATGACCATATGAATTTTCCTTTTATTTTAGTAGAGTGAATTACAATAATGGGTTTTTAGATGTTAAACTAACCTTGCATTCCTGGGGTATGTCCCACATGGCCATAGTGCTTTCTACTATTTATACAGGTGGTGCTGTACTGATAATGACTTCACTTAAATTTTTTTTAACTTTCCAGTGGTGTGAAGGCAATATGCATTCAGTAGAAACTTTACTTCAACTTTCGAATTTTGCTGTTTTCTCCTACTAGTGATATGTGGTATGATATTCTTACTGAAATATTTATCATTTTATTATGAAATAGTATTTGTGTTAGATAATTTTATTTCAACTGTAGGTAAACATAAGTGTTTTGAGTACATTTAAGATAGTCTGGGCTAATCTATAATGTACAGTAGGTTAGGTTTATTAAATGCATTTTTGATGTGGTATTTTTGACTCAGTATTGGGTTTATCAGGACATAAGCTCATCATAAGCCAAAGAGCATTTGCATATTATTTAATTTGTTTTGCTGTTTTTTAAATGCTTGCATCTATGTTAATGAGGGATATATGTATGTCCTTTCCTTGTCATGTCTTTTTCTAACTTAGGCATCAGGGTAATGCTGGCTCATAAGATGAGTTGGAAAGTATTACCTCCTCTTCAATTTTCTGGAATAGTATATGTAAACTTAGTACCATTTCTTCCTTAAATGACTTATGGAATGAATCAGTGTATCTACCTGAGCTTGGAGTTTCCTGTAGTTAAGTTTTTAACTACAAATTCAATTTTCTTGGTATAAAGCTGATCAGGTTATCTATTTCTTCTTGAATGTGCACTGGTAGTGTGTGTATTGCACTGTACTTTTAAATTTTATCTAAGTTGCTGAACAAATTAGTATACATTTGTTTATATAATCCTTTATTATCCTTTAAATGTCTGTAGATTTTGTAATGGTGTCATCTCTCTCATTCTTGATATTGTTAATTTGTGTTTTCTCTCTTATCAATCTCGCTAGAAGTTTATCAATTTTATTGATCTTCTCAAAGATCTAATGTTTCAATGTAATTTCATTTATTAACAATTGTTTTTCTTCCTTGACTTTTCTCTCTTATCTTTATTATTTTTATTCTTCTGCTTACTTTGAATTTCATTTGTGCTTCACTTTTTCCTTTAGGTAATAATTTTTCCTCTTTGCTAATATAAGCACTTGTTTTCATGAATTTCACTCTAAGTAAAGCTTTGGTGTCATTCCACAACTTTTGATGTGTTGTGTTTGAAGGTTCATTCTGTTCTAATTTTCCTTTTGTTTTCTTCTCTTACCCATTGACTATTTAGAAGTCTGCTATTAATATTTAGTTTTCATATATCTGAATTTTCCAGATACCTTTTTGTTACTAATTTCAAATTAAATTCCAACTTGGTCATAGAACATACTTTGTGTGACTTAAATATTTTTAAATTTACTGAGATTTAGTTTATGATCTAGAATATGATTGATTATGCTAAATATTCTGTGGGCATTGGAGGAGAATGCATTTTCATCTCTTGTTGAGTGGGATAGTATCAGTCAGGTTAAGTTAATGCTAGTGCCTTTTAAAATCTTCTCTACCCTTACTGATTTTCTATCTATTCTATCAATTATTGAGAGAGGGGTGATAAAATCTCAAATTATAATTATGAATTTGTTTATCCTTAAAGTTCTATGTAGTAATTTTATTTCAAGTTATTTTGGTAAAGGTGATAGTGTAAAAATATAGCCAGAGAATTTTAATTGGAAAATAACAAATTGTGCTAGGTTGGTGTTTGTTCTATGTATTTTGAAATTCTATTATTAATTAGGTACATAAATATTTAAGATTATTATGTTCTTTTAATGAACTGATTTCTTTTTTATGGCTTAAACAATAGAAATGTATTCTCTCATAAATAAATGTGAGGCTAGAAGTGCTTTGGATACTAGAAGTCCAAGAAAAAGTTGCTGGCAGGGTTGATTTCTCTTGAGGCTCTCTCCTTCACTTTTAGAGGCCCACCTTGCCCTGTGTCCTCACATGGCCTTTGGTCTGTATAGGTCCATCTCCCGGAGTCTCTTCCTTTTCTTACAAGGACACCAGTCATATTGGATTAGTACCTCACCTTTATGAGGTACGAATGAATTGATTGCTGAGTCATCATAAAACGACACTTTACCCTGTAATTTCTTTGCTCTAAAATACACTTAATTTGATATTAACTTAGCCATTTAGCTCTCTTTTTTACTGATGTTCACATGGGATACCATTTTTATTAGTTTTACTTTCAATCCTTTGTTTCTTTATTTTTAAAGTGGACTTCTTATAACATATAACACAGTCTATTCTTCCCTCTCTACCTTTTAATAGTGTTTAGACCATTAACATAAAATGTGATTATTGTTTTCATCAGATTTAAATCTACTGTCTTGCTATTCGGTTTCTGTTGTCTCCTCAGTTTTTGTTCTTCTCTTTCCCTCCACCCCCAGCCTGTCACCCTTTGGGCTTCTTTTGAATGAAATATTTTAAATGATTGCAAATTATCTTCTTTATTGGAGTCTCAAATTACATGAATTCTTGACTGCTTGAAGTTGTCTGACAATTCACTTATGCCATGTTAATGTTTTTGATCTTTTTCTCTTTGTGTTTCTCTTTGGATTATTTCTATTGCTGTGTCTTCAATTTCACTGTTATTTGTTTGCAATTTCTAATCTCCTTTTAATATTTTTCATTTCTTGATCCAAATTTCTATGGAGTCTCCATTGACTTCAGTCTGAAAAACATCCTGTAGCATTTTGTTGTTATTGTGTAACTCTGCTGATGAAGAATTCTGTTTTCATTTGAGAACGTCATTTCCTCTTCATTTAATAAAAATTACTTACTTAGAAATAACTTCATAATTTCAGCAAATGTATATGCTATTACAAACAATAGTTGTACACACTTATCAACATTTACTTGATCTAGCCTGGGACCAATATTGCATTTAGCATTCATGCCTTTTGAGTATCTTTAACCTGGGGCTTTTTAGCTTTGAGATGTTCACAATTTTGGAGAAGAAAATATTCTCTATTTTGAATATGGTTGATGTTTTATCATAATTAATTTAGTTTATGCATTCCAGGCTATAATATTACATAAGAGATATTGTGTTATTTTCAGGGTATTATATCTGGGGCGTGTGATGGCCATTTATACCCTCCTTGGTGATATGAATTTTGTTCACCCAGTCCAGGAGTTATCTGGATTCTCCAGTGTATAATTTCTATTTTTTCCTATGACTAATAAGAAATCTGTATCATACAAATATCCCAACCTCCATCATAATCTCTCACATTAGACTGATGATTCTTGCCTGAACTGATTTTCACTTTCACAACTGCACAATATTTTCCAAGTCCGGCACTTTTTACATATTTACTTCCCAGCCCTCTTCCTTCTGTTGTAGAAAACACCCACTTTCTTTTCTCTTCTTTTTTCTTTTCTTGCCCTTCTTTTCTTTTTCCTTCTTTCTTTCCTCCCTCCTTCACCCCCTCCTTCCCCCCTCCTTTATTCCTCTTATCCTCTTCCTGCCATTTTAATTAATTAACAATCACTAGAAAGTTATTTATTTCTCTTCTTCCTTCCGTATTTTATAATTCAATACTGAATTATTTTGCTGTTCATTATGTTTTAAATTTGGTTACTGGAATCCTATTTGGTCTGTCTGCTTTGTTTTTCTTATATCACCTTCATTTTGACAACTTTTTCCACTGAATATGTTGAAAATGTTTATTGTTTTAGTGTCTCATAGATGTTGTTCCATTGTCTTTTGGCTTATATTATTTTTATGAGAAGTCATTTATTATTCGTATTGTTAATTTTCCATAAGTACCATTTTCTTCTGTTTTCAGAATTTTCCCTTTATTTTTGGTTTTGTTATTTGACTCTGATATTTTTAAGCATGATTTTTCTTTGTAATTATCTTTCTTTCAGTTTCTAAACTTATATATGGAATTTTTTATACAATTTGGGAAATTTTCAGTCATTTTTTTTCTTCTCCAATCTTTTACTCTTCTAAGTTTCTAATTGCAGATAGTTTGATATTGTTTTATAGGTGACTGAGGCGCTGTTCCTGTTTTTTAAAAATATCTTGTTTATTTGAATTAGGTAATTCATTTTGATATCTTTTTAATTATCTTAACTTTTTGTTCTTTAATCACCGATCTCTCTTAATCCCATTTAGTGAAAATTTTAATCAAACTACTCTAATTTTCATTCTAAAACTTTGACTTGATTTTTCTTTTATTCTCACATATCTGTTTAATTACATGACCATATTATTCTTTAAGCCTTCAAACATATTTGTAAGAGTGTCTTTCAAGTCCATTTTTGCTAATTCCAACATCTGGATTACCTCAAGGTATTTTGCTATTGATTACTTTTTCTATCGAATATGGGTCATATTTCCCTGTTTCTTCTGATGTCTAGTATTTTTTATAGTATACTAGACATGATGGTTGATATAGTATAAAAATTCTGGGTTGTTTCATCATCCTCTGAAGCATGTTTATTTTTTGTTCTTCCCAGCAGTTAGCTTAGTGCTATGGACTGAATGTTTATGTCTCACCAAATTCATATGTTGAAATCCAATCCCAATGTGATGGTATTTGGAGATAGGGCCTTTGGAAGGTAATTATATCATGGAGCCCTCATGAATGGGATTAGTGCCCGTATAAGAAGAGGCCAGAAAGCCAGCTGGCTCTCTTTCCACTATGTCCGGATACAATGAGAAGTCATCAGTCTGCAACCTGAGGAAAGGCCTTCACCCAAACCCAACCATGCTGGTGCTACGATACATGCCATCCAGCCTCCAGAAATGTGAAAAATAAATTCCTGTTGTTGATAAGCCTCCTAGTTTATGGCACTTTGTTATAGAAGCTTGAATTGACTAAGATATTTGGTTACATTCAAACTTCAAACTGTGTCTTCCATGTGATGGGTAGCAGCTAGAATCTCTGCTTAGTTCTTTTTGCCTACCACCTATTGCTTTCCTTTGGGCCCATGGCATTTCCCCAGATAATCACAGCTGGGGCTCAACTAAGGATTTGGGTGGAGTTTATATACAGATGTTAGGCTTTCTCTCTTTGGCTGTGTGGCTTCTTCCTTTCTCCTCACTTTAAAAGTAGCTCAGAAGTCCTAACCTCCATTCTCAGACTTCTGAAACGAGCACCACTGTGACTTTCAGCCTGAGTTCCTGCCAAGCTATGCTATCCTTACTGAGATTTCTCAGGAGAAGGACCATTAAATGCAAATCTTACCCAGAGCATTTATCTTCTTTTAAGTGGCAGGTTCCTTTTCAGCTACTGGCTGATTTGGCTGCTCTTCTGTACTTTCAGATTCTTTATATTTTATGCAGAGTTTGTAATTATTACCATATAGAGGAATTCGTCCAATACAAACTACCTTCCCATTAGCAGATGTGGAACTTCTTTTCTTCTCTGCTAACCCCACTCGGGTTATTATTCCCTTCACCCTACTAATAATGCTCTCATCAAGGTCCCTATCATCCTCCATATTGACAGATTCAATGGTCATTGTCAGTCCATTTGTTATTTGATATATGTAGAATATGCCACCTTGGCATTTCTTTTCTTCTTCTTGAGTTGTTTTACTTGGTGTCAGAACATGATGCTATTTAATCTACTTCAACTCCAGTGGTTTCTTCTTCTTAGTGTCCTTTTCTTTACCAAAGTCATATGCCTACCACAACATTTTGGATGGCACTGGGATTCGGAACTGGTACTTCTCTGTTTCTCTACCTACAGTCACATCTAAGGTGACTTCATCTAGTACCATGGTTTTAAATGCTATGTAAAGTTTTTGTGATTATTGTCATTATATCTGACCAGATCTCTCCCCTGAATTCCAGTTTAATAAATCTCACTGTTTTCTCAAAATCATCCCTTGGCATCTCAAACTTATTTATTAGGCTTCTCAAACTTATTCTAAGTCTGAACTGTTGGCCTTTTCCACAAAAGGCCTTTTTCTTCTCTCCTTGGTAAAAATTAACTATTCATGCTGCTTCTTATTAACCAACCATAGAATAATTTGAGACTCTTAGTTTTTATGCAAATACCACATCAAGTTCCCCTGAGAATTTTCTCTGCTTTCCTTCAAAATGCATCCAGATTCTTGCCACTTTTCTTTTTTTTTTAATTTTATTATTATTATACTTTAAGTTTTAGGGTACATGTGCACAATGTGCAGCTTTGTTCGCAAGGACAAAAACCAAACACCGCATGTTCTCACTCATAGGTGGGAATTGAACAATGAGAACACATGGACACAGGAAGGGGAACATCACACTCTGGCCACTTTTCTTGTTCTTCTCTGCTACCAACCTAACCCAAGACATTATTAGCTTTTGCCAAGATTATTATAAATTCTTAATTCAACTTTTTTCTTGTTACTTGCACTATTACATTCTTACACAGTAACAGAGTAATGTTTTAAAAACCTAAGTTAATGTCTCTGTTTTGCTCACAATTATCTAACGGCTGGTATTTGCAACTCGATCTCATTTGAAATGAGATCTGAATTCCTTCCCATTGCCTACAAGTCCCTGTGTGCTTCTGTCTCCCCAGTAATCTCTTTTATAATCTCATACATGACATCTTATCTACACAGCAATCCTTTTACTGAAGCTACTCTGGTCTCCTTGCTGGGCCTTTGTACTCGCTGTTTCCTTTGATTTGAACACTGTTTCCCTAACAGTGTTTGCTTCATCATTCATTCATCTAGATTTCTGCTTCAATGTCACTCCATTAGAGAAGCATTCTCTGTTTTTTTTTCTATTTAAAACAGTACCTTTATTATTCTCTATTCACTTACCCTGTTTTGTAAAGCTTCATGACATTGATTTTGGCAATGATTTCTTAGATATGACACCAAAAGCATAAGCAACAAATGCAAAAATAGACATATGGGACTATATCAAACTAAAAAGCTTCAGCCCAGCAAAGAAAACAATCAACAGAGTGAAAAGGCAACCTACAGAATGGGAGAAAATATTTATTAGCCATTTATCGGATAAGAGGTTAATGTGTAAATATATAAGGAACTGTTATAACTCAATAGCAAACAAATAAACAAACACACTGATCTAAAAAATGGGCAAAGGAATTGAATAGAGACTTCTCTGAAGAAAACATACTGATGGTCCACAATATGAAAAGATGTTCAACATTACTAATAATCAGAAAATGCAAATCAGTGTCACAATGAGATAGCACCTCACACCTGTTAGAATGGCTGTCAAGAAAACAAAAGACAACAGGGTTGGCAAAGATGTGGATTAATTACAACCCTTGTACATTTTTGGTAGGAATGTAAATTGGTGCAGCTGCAATGGAAAATAGTATGGAGGTTCCTCAAAAACCAAAATGCAACTGCCATGTGATCCAGTAATTCTACTTTCAGGTATATATAGCCATCGGAACTGAAATCAGGATCTTGAAATGGTATCTGCACACTGCTCCCACCCTTGTACATTGCAGCATTATTCACAATAGCCAAGATTTGGAAACACCTTAAATTTTCATCAGTGGATGAATGGATACAGAAATATTATTCATTTTGTTGTGAAAAAGGAAAATCTACCATATGCAACAACATGGACAAACCTGAGGACACTATGTTAACTGAGATAAACCAGTCACAGAAGGACAAATACTGCAGGATTCCACTTATATCAGGTATCTAAATAGTCATATTCACAGAAGCAGGGAGAGAATGGTGGTTGCCAGGAACTGTTGGGAAGGGGAAATGTGGGTTGCTGTTCAACAGGTATAAAGTTGCAGTTATATAAGATGAGTAAGTTTTAGAATCTGCTGTACAACATTATGCCTAAGCATACATACATATTTATATATCTACACATATGTATATATGTACCATATTTGTTTGATTTATTTAGTGTCTATCTTCCCTGCAATGAAAATGTAAGCTCCATATGCACAGGCACTAGCTATGTTTTGTTCATTGCAGTATATTCAATATCTCAGTTAGTGCCTAGGTCATAAGTAGGTGTTCAATAATATTTGTGGGATGAATGGATGTGGGGAGAGGGAGTGCAGTGAGGAAATAAAAGACGGCCAGGAGAAGTGACAACTTAGGCAGAGGCAAGACTATAGAATTCTGTAAACCATGTAAGCATGTTTTTTTCTTTTGTTAAAGCAATGCATGGTCACTGAAGTATTTTCAACAACAGGACTAATGTAAGCAAATTTAGGTTTTCAAAAAAATCCCACTGTGGTCTGCAAAGTGTATGAACACTAGGGCAATAGTTCTCAGTCCCAGACTAATTAAATCAGACCCACTAGGGAGGAAGCCCAGGCATCAGTAATTTCTAAAGATTTTCAGGTGATTCCAATGCACAGCCAAGATTAGAAAGTAGTAGTTTGTCAATGTGGCATTTCCTCAAGGATCTAGAACCAGAAATACAATTTAACCCAGCAATCCCATTACTGGATATATACTCAAAGAATTATAAATCATTTTACTATAAAGACACATGCACATGTATGTTTATTGCAGCACTATTCATAATAGCAAAGACTTGGAACCAATCCAAATGCCCATCTGTGATAGACTGGATAGAGAAAATGTGGCACATATACACCATGGAATACTATACAGCCATAAAAAATGATGATTTCATGTCCTTTGCAGGGACATGGATGAAGCTGGAAACCATCATTCTCAGCAAACTAACACAGGAACAGAAAACCAAACACTGCATGTTCTCACTCATAAGTGGGAGTTGAACAATGAGAACACATGGACACAGGGAGGGGAACATCACACACCAGGTCCTGTCAGGGGGTGGGAGGCTGGCGGGGGGATAGCATTAGGAGAAATACCTAATGTGGATGACAGATTGATGGGTACAGCAAACCATAATGGCACATGTATAACTATGTAACAAACCTGCACGTTATGCACATGTATCCCAGAACTTAAAGTATAATTTAAAAAAATGAAAGTAGTAGTTAAGAGTAAGATTCCTGACATAGAAGGGCATACAGAATTCAAAATATAGGTGGAGGGATTTCTTGTTTCAGCTTTGATATGTTAAAATTGGAAGTTATTACTCTTGTCCTTACAATAAGAGGAAGCTATACAAGCTGAAAATCATGACTTTCTTAGTTCCATCAGAGAACTAAGGTTGCAGGACAGACAACCATCCTGAAATCTGGAGCATATCTGGGAGACATATCAACTAAGATCAGCTTACATGGAGCAGAAACTGCTGGGACCACAACTGGTAGAAATACTTAAATAGTAATTTTGACAGATTGCTAGAGTCTATGTCTAGATTGGCATGAGAATGGGAAGCTCCTGGGGGCAGCAGTCATAGGGACTCACATACTTTCCCAGGGTTTCTTCTAGGGACCCTACAATTTTCTCATGGGGAGAAGCTGTGAAATCTTCCTACATGGCCCTGGCAGGCAGAGACATGGAAGAAGAAACAGTAGCCATGGTGAAGTTCCCCTAAACAAAGGCCTAATCTCCAGGGTGAAGGACTTCATTAGAGGGTAATTTTGAAATGTTATCCCAGCTGGGGGAAGGCAACTCTGCCCCACTGATGTCTCTTCAAGCCCTTACTGTCTTACCTAAGGGAAAATAAGTAAGCGCCTAGTGTTTAAAGGTAAATTGAGGCACGATAAAATTTTAAAGACTTTAATGGAACTAACAGTGATTTATGAATTGGGAAGCACCAAACTGAAGGTGGCTTGGATTCCCCCAAGGGTACACAAGGAGAGCGGGCTTTTCTAGGGTGAACTCAGAAGCAATGTAAATAAAATACTTGACTGGTTACAGTTATGCAATTGCCTTATTTGGTCTATCCCATTGGAAGGTCCTTAGGTGTATAGCTATAAGTTAGCTGGCATCTTCTGATTAGTTGATCTTAAGTTTCGTTTTTCTTTAATTAGGCACTTACAAAAAACAGTTCAACTTAAGTTTTGCCTATGTTTGCAAATCTAATAAGGTTAAGGTTGCCACTGTGGATTAACTGGCTTTGTCTGCTCAGGAGATTCTCAGGTCTATTACCCATTTTATTTTATTTTATTTTAACACTAGTCAACAGGGGAAAGGACTTCAAAAAATAGAATAGGAATGTTGTAGCTAGAAAGGGACTTGGAAACAGTGGAGGAAGATAGATAGATAGATACTACAAAAGCGATAGATACTTCTGAAGTTCACACCCCTGAGACATAAGCCCACTAAAATACTAAGACACAAGTAGAAGATTATAGAATGCTCACATCTTACCACTTTCCCCACATCTTACCACTAAACTAACCAATTTACAGTAATAATAACAGTGGATTACAGGTGAAAAAGTAGCAAGGCACAGACTCTACCTGAGGAAGAGTACATAGGGAAGACCCAAAGCCAAGAAGGGAGGATAAAACAACACCAGTAGAGGAATTTGAAGCCTCTGTTGCCTCTAGCTACAGTAAACTTTAAACAGCCTGACTCCTAGCCAGATTAACACAAATCCTCACATTAAAGGCAAATCTACTTTTGTACCTATTATCTTAAACAACTCTGGCTGTCAGCCCAAAATTACAAGTTCGGAAGGCAAGGCAGTCTGAAGAGACAACTATCAGAACCAGACTCAGATACAATAGATGTTGGATTTATCAGACAGGAACTTAAAGGTAAAAGTAGACAACGTACAAAATCAGATGGGCGATATAAGCAAAGAGATGACCACTATAAGAAAGAAACAAGGCACAAGTGGAGAAACTGTCTTTAGGCAGGAAGAGGGACAAATTTAACATAACAGTAGAGAAGAAAAAAAAATGTTTGGTGCAGATATAGACATGCATTTGTAATGCTAGCTTTGATTTCTCTGTTAATTCAGTCCTGTATTTTGTGGTTTGGGAGGCACAGGGTGGGAGGGGGCAAAGGTATAAGGCCATATTGCATGCACTTTCCTGTCCTCCTTCTGGGACTGTTAACCAGACTTGCCTCTCCAGGGCACCCAGGTAGGCTGTGCGAGAGGAAGTGAATGTAATGAGTGAAGAATGCTCAAAGGTGTTTTATTTAACTTAGATTTGGTCGGCTATTGTGCCACAATCTCGATCAAACAACGATCAGGGTTGTTCATGTTGAGAGTGAGTACAGCTGTGACACATATGAAACATTAGGAAATGGAGAAGGCAAAGGAGAGGCCCACACGGTTTCCTGTTGACTCTTTCATTAGCACATAAATGTTTAGGTTACACTACCCAGATATCTAAGCATGACAAATTCCTCCACTATGGTAACTGTGAAATGAAGTAGTCAACAAGGAGCCAGGACACAGTCTGATGTGCTGTGAAATTGGGGAACCAAGTCCAGGGAAACCAGATATTTTAAATTCAACATCCTGTTTCCACAAATGAGTTCTCACATCTAAGTAAGGGCAGTATGTTTTTTAGTTTTTGGAGATTAGATATCTAGAATATTAGATTCTAGTGATCAAAGAAAAAAAGCAAGAAAGGATGAAAGGGGATTCATATTATCATGAACTACCATTTACTGAGCACCTATTATGTCTTGAGCTCTGTACTGTATCAGATATTTTACTGAGCTCACAATACCTTTTCAAGGTAGGTTTTAACACTCATTTTATAAGTGAGGAAGCAGAAGCCTAAAGAAGTAAATAAATACACAGAGCTGGGAAGAGGTGCATGTCTCATACAAACTCATGTTTTGTTTGTATGCGATGGGAGTTTTTAAACTTCCATCTCCATATCCACTGTTTATTCCACTGCTTTGTGTTTTTCATATAATAGCAAGTGGGAAAGTAAGTTGTGATTATTGTTTTGCTTAGAAAATGAAAACTTACCTCTCTATTGGAGGTTTTTTATCTGATTTCCACCTCAGTTAAATTGTTTGCATTGGTAGCATTGTACTCTATTGATTTAAATGTAAATTTAAAAATTAAAAGACTAACGATGGCTTTTGATGCCTTTACAAGATTATGTGATTGTACAATATTGAAAATAGAGTTATTGTGACATAGAAGATTCCTTGCCAAATGCTAGAAAGTGCAATTAAAGGCAAGAGAAATTGTCAAGTTTCTTAAAATAGATCATATAATTTTGAGAGCTTGAGAGAGTGATGCCATCAAATGATGCCTCCTGAAGGACTCTCACACTAGCCCTGAACTGCTATTAATATTTTGCTGAAGAGATTCCACTCAGCTTGTAAACAAAGCTATTTAACTTCTAGCAATACTTAATAAATCAAGAAAACTATATAAACAAGTAAACCCAAAGTTTGACCACATAGTCAGTATAGATAAAAATGTTATGCCTACATTTATACTTTCAGTTGTAAAGAAGCTAAAATGACCCCAATTGATGAAGAATTTATGATTGGGGCAGGATGAGTAGAGATAGACAACCCACCTGGGATGCTGAAGGGCAATACATGATTTCACTAACGCTACACAAACATTGTACAAGAGGGTTTCCAGAGAAGTTTTACATATGCCAGCCAATTGTTATGGATGCTAATTTATGAAGGACTTGAAGAATGAGAAACTACCTGTAATAGTGTGACCAAGCAGACATCCTAGGAAAACTAAGTATTAAAGGATTGTAAGAGTCTTAACAGGTTGAAAAGTTAGGGATAGGGACTATTTCATGTATGTACCTCCCTCCTCTGCCCAACTAGTGTTCATGTCAGAGTTTTCCATATAGTTGCACTAAAGAAATTATTTAATATTTTTAAAACGAAGGACAACATCTCCTAATGGATATAGAATGTTTAATGTCATAGAAGAGCACAAAAAATCCCGACAGAGACCCTTCTACTCTTCTCACATCCATTTCAGATACATTCTCAGAGTCAGCACCATCCTATTTTTAAACATTTCATTTGTCAGCTTTTTATTATTAAAAAAATGTCCAATTTGCTTAAAGTGCCTCAGGCAGAAGTATGATCAAATTCATTGATGACAGCGACACTGAATAAGAATGGACAGGGACAGAAATACCAGGGCCCATTAAAATGGACCCATGGATAAAGGACACTCTCACTGCTGCATTTGACCACATTCTGGGTTTAGCAAAATAAAACCGGGGATGATCATAGATTGACTCAGAATGAACCTCAGAGGCCGTGTTTTCACAGCCCAAAAGACGGAATTGCTCTCTGGCCTGACCAAGAATATTCCCAGGGGGTTGTCTGAGTAACTGCATTGTCTCCATATGCCATCTCAGCTTAAACTGTTTTTCCTCAAAGATCTGCAGGGAAGGAATGGCCTTTGACATTCTTATGTGGAGGTGTTGCCTCAAGCACACATAGGTTTAGATGATTTTAAATCAGGATTGTTCATGTTGAGAGTGAGTACAACTATGACATATATGAAACATTAAGAAATGGAGAAGGCAAAGGAGAGGCCCACACAGTTTCCTGTCGACTCTTTCATTAGCACATTAAGTATTTAGGTTACACGACCCAGATATCTGAGCATGACAAATTCCTCCAGTATGGTAGCCATGAAATGAAGTAGTCAACAAGGAGCCAGGACACAGTTTGATGTGCTGTGAAATTGTGTAGACAAGTTCAGGGAAATCCAGAGATTTTAAACTAAAAATCCTGTTTCCACAAATGAGTTGTCACCTCTAAGCAAGAGTCATTTTTTTTAGTTCTTTGGGATTGAGGTCATTGAAGGGGTAGGGGGGAACGACAAGGAATGGAAGGCAGCTGAGCCGGCAGTAGAGAAGGCAGTGCTGCTGAAATCCTGTGGGGTCTCTGTGGAGGAGTCACTGCCTGTCTCACGGATGTCCTTATCTCCTTCCTGAAGAGGTGCTGAGCAGGAGGAAAGCACCAGGACCTTGCCCTTGATTGAAGGCCATGAATAAGGCTTCTGGAGGTCTGGGTGAGAGTGGAGGGGGCAAGACGTCATGAAGGTCAGAGAAAGGAGGTCTCAACTGATGGGGCACGAGGGAGGAGACCAAATGGAGAGATGCCATTTAAAAGTGCCTGCTAAGCCTTGGCCAGGCATGGTGGCTCATGCCTGCAATCCCAACACTGGAAGGCCGAGGCAGGCGGATCACTTGAGGTCAGGAGTTCGAGACCAGCCTGGCCAACATGGAGAAACTCTGTCTTTAGTGAAAACATAAAATTAGCTGGGCTTGGTGGCGGGCAACTGTAGTCCCAGCTACTTGGGAGGCTGAGGCAGGAGAATCATGTGAACTCGGGAGGAAGAGGTTGCAGTGAGCCGAGATCATGCTGCTGCAGTTCAGAGTGGGTGACCGAGCAAGATTTCGTCTCAAAAAAGAAAAAAAAAGTGTCTGCTAAGCCTTTCAACAAATGGTGACAGAAAAATTGGGCATCCATAGGCAGGGGTAAAAAAAGAGACAAGGGTGGAAAGGTCAGGGGGAGCAGGAAGGAAGGAAAGAAGACAGGAAGAAAGAGGAGGGGATCTTTGACCTAAGCTTCACACCTTATAAAAAATTAATACACAATGGATCATAAACTTAAGTGAAAATATAAAACTATAAAACATGTGGCTAGCAAACAAAAATACAGGAGACAATTTTTGTGATCCAGGGCTAGGCAAAGATCTCTTAGGTTTGGCACCAAAAGCCCAATCTATAAAAGCAAAAATTGACAAATTAGACCTCATCAAAATTAAAAATATTTGCTGTGCAAATGACTCTTAACAGGATGAAAAGACAAGCTACAGACTAGGAGAAAATATTTGCAAACCATATATCAAACAAAGAACTGCTACTTAACCTATATAAATAACTCTCAAAATTCAACAGTTTAAAAAAGCCAAACGATTCAATTACAACACGGGCAAAAGACATGCACAGATATTTTATTGAAGAAGATAGATATACAGATAATAAATAAGCACATGAAAAGATGTTCACCAGCTGTATCAGCCTGTTCTCACACTGCTATAAAGAACTGCTGGAGACTGGATAATCTATAAAGGAAAAAGGTTTAATTGACTCACAGTTAAGCTTGGCTTGGGTGGCCTCAGGAAACTTACAATCATGGCGGAAGGGGAAATGGAAGCAAGACACTTTCTTCACAAGGCATCAGGAAGGAGAAGTGCCAAGTGAAGTGGGGAAGAGGCCCTTATAAAACCAGCAGATCTCCTGAGAACTCACTATCACAAGGACAGCTGGGGGGAAAACGCCCCCATGATCCAATTACCTCCACCTGGTCTCCCTTGAGATGTGAGGATTATGGGGATTATGGCGATTACAATTCAAGATGATACTTCGGTGTGGAACAAAGGCTAACCATGTCACCAACATTAGCCATTAGAGAAACACAAATGAAAACCACAATGAGATATTAATATCTCCACACGCCTATTACAATAGCTAAAATTTTAAAAAATGACCACAACAAATGCTGGCAAGTCTATGGAGAAACTGTGTGGCTCTTACATATTACTGGCAGAATATAAAATGGAAAAACCACTCAGGGAAACAGTTTTGCAGTTTCTTATAAAATTAAACATGCAACTACCGTACAGCCCAGAAACTGCACTCTTGGGCAGTCATCTCAGAGAAATTAAAACTTATGTTCACGTCTGCACAGGGATGCTCATAGCAGTTTTATTTGTAGTAGCCAAAATCTGGGAAGAGCTAAGATAATCTTCACCATACAAATGATTAAACAAATTATGGTACATTCATACCATAGCAAGTGGGTTTGGCTATAAAAGGGAAAGGAAAGGTGTCTCTGTGGTGATGGAAACCTTCTGCATTTTGATGTATCAATATTAATATCTCGGTTGTGATACTGTATCATGGGTTCACAAGACGTTATCACTGGTGGAATCTGGGTAAAAGATCTCTCTGTATTATTATTATCATTATTATTATTATTATTTTTCTTTTGAGATGGAGTCTCGCTCTCTTGCCCAGGCTGGAGTGCAGTGGCGCTATCTCCACTCACTGCAAGCTCCGCCTCCCGGGTTCACACCATTCTCCAGCCTCAGCCTCCTCAGTAGCTGGGACTACAGGTGCCCGGCACCATGCCCCACTAATTTTTTGTATTTTTGGTAAAGACGGGGTTTCACCAGGTTAGCCAGGATGGTCTTGATCTCCTGACCTCGTGATCTGCCTGCCTCAGCCTCCCAAATTGCTGGGATTACAGGCGTGAGCCACCGTGCCCAGCCTCTCTGTATTATTTCTTATAACTGCATGTGTATCTACAATTATCTCAAAATTTAAAGTTCAATTTTAACGAAAGTTCCTGAAAGTCCATTTTAAAAAGTCAATATATTATCTCCTTTAGAAAGTTCAAACCATATACAAGGTGGCTAGATTCTGGGGATCCAGAGAGAAGTGGGGAAGAGGAGGTGCTTTGAACTTTGAAGTACTTTAAGCAGAGGAGTACCATGATCAGATTTACATTTAAGACAGCCGTGATTTTCCTTTGTGATATGGACTTGAAGTAGTGGGTGTTTATGGCTTGGGTAGGGAGACTAGAGGGAGAGAAACCACATATAGGGTGATTACCACCAATGAGAAGAAACATCATAAGGACTGTTCTACCAGGGCGAAATATTAAGGATGGTGAGAAAGGAAACACACAAGAAACAGATGGTGGATTAATAGTACACAGTGGTTGGTTTGATTTGTGGTGGAGATTGGACAAAGAAAACCAAGAATCAAATATTTCTAGGGTCTTTTGCATTATCTTTCTACTGGAGAAACTATGGTCCGCAATGATGAAGTCACTGGTTTAGCATAAAAATCTTGGCTTAACTCCATGAACATGTATTCTCAAAGAAATGTCATACTAATTATCCAGAAATTCCAGCATTTCTAGAAGAGATCTATCTATTCCCTGACCTAGTTGTGGAATTAAATGTTATACTTTCCCTTTGGAAAGAGACATCTGAAAACTATACCTAAAAGCAGTCTATATAACTTAATTACTACACTGTATTTTTGGGAAGAAGAGGGAACATCACATTCATAGTGAATATACTCAAATAGCACAGGACTCTGTCCAGAGGAGAGGTTTAGGGTGAGTGCACGGTGGATTAGGCCTACCTATGTTTATTGGAGCTCTGATTCAAGCAGGCCCTGTCCAGATTGTAGTGTCACATGCAATCCTGTCTGTGGACTCTGAACGGTTTCTGAGCATCTGCAATGCACTTCTGGGGTTTTCCTGTTAGGGAGAGAAAAAAAATCTGCCAACATTAACCATTTTTATAGTCCCCATCAAACAACATTGCCATATTGGACAAGAGAAGGTTCCAGTTGTGGATTTCTCCTTTACAGAAGCCCTCACTGTTATTTCCTGGGGAGCTCTAGAACTCTGCAGAGTCTGTCCTGGCATCAGTGTCCCATAGCAGCTGGCCTCCTGGGCAGTGCTCCCTAGTACCTGCTGGCTAAGCACAAGAACTTGAGGCATTTTACTTCTTATCCCAGGAGAGCTGGTGTGGATGGGGGTTAGGGTCTCTTTATGAAGAGCACCTTCCTCCACCCACAGCTAGTTTCTTTTAGCACCTTCTTGGGAAGAGAGAAGCAATACCACAAACAAGCCACCCAGGTTGTCATGTGAAGACTGCCTTGCACAAAAGAGACCTGAAGGAGTAATTAAATTTCTCTGATGCCCTATCATCATTAAGGCCTTTTTTCTTTCCTTCTATAAATACTGAATTACCCTGTGGTGTTTATTTAACACAATACCCGGAAGATACTGGACGTGCTTTCACATAAGATGCTTTTTTTCCTTTCCTTACATCTGTCTCACTGTTTCTCTAGGGCCCCTCAAGGGACTCAGCAGAACCCTGGAAGATGTGTCCTGATGGTGAAAGCTATGCTAAGTTTGGCCATGGGAAATGAAGCTCTTTCCAGGGAAATTCTATTTTTGTTTTCATGTCTGCTTGAATAGACATGGATAAGAAATTAAATCTGGCCAGGGGGTTGATGCTGGAGCTTGTGGGGGAGAGGGGCATATGGAAAGGTCAGGGAAGGAGAGCAAAGCCTGGCCAGGAGGTGGCCCCTAAGGTGATAAAAGAAGGTCTGGAAACTTGCAAAAGCAGATCAGTGTGGCATTAGCAGCAGAAGAGATGTGCCAGCGGCTGATGAAATACGACCTTAAGGGAAAGCTGAAATCTAGTTATTAGTGGAGGGAAAAACCAGCCTGAGCTAGAGAAGTGATTTGAAGTGGGGGGACATAAATAGAAACTGTGATTAGATAATGCCAGTCACTTACCTGCTGCCCAAGGAGGATGTGAGGAAGAACTGGGCTACAAGCTAGGCTCTTGACAGACACACCAGGTTCATCATTGTTGCTATTACATCTAGCATGTGAAGAAAAGCCCGTATGCACAGACCAGCCCATCTGTGCATTGGCAGATGGAATGGGAGCTGCCCGGGTAAAGAGCGCAGTATGATTTAGGGCTAGATATGAATGAAATTATACTTAGGCTAGTTCAAATACAATTGCATTAATATGACCGTCTCAGATTTTTAACTGAATGAACAGTTTCTGAATTGATTTTATTGTTTAAAGTCATGCCAGTTAATGGCTTTCCATAATAAAATTGCCTTTGGCTGATTTAAACATCAATAGAAGATTTTAAAAATGATTTGATTATATTTTAAACCTCAAATCAAGATTTCTATGAAACTGGACATGTCCCATTTCCCCCTTTGTAAACTGGCTTATTTCTGAACATGCAATGAGCAAAACCAAACCAAATTACAAGCAGATCTGACAAATCTTAGCTCAAACCTCTGTCAAAGCCTTTGTTTTCTGTGAACCATCGGATAAGTTGCTTAATTCCTGTTTCCTCAATAGAAAAAACAATGGGACAATAATATCTACTTTGAAAGCCTATAGTGAAGATATAAGATAAAAAGTGCATAATATTATGTTCAGCCTATAGCAGACATTCAGCAATGGTTTGCTACATAACTATGTTTATTTTGCGTATAGCTCTTAGGTGTATATGTTTGCAATGTTGAAAAGACCGGGAGTGGAGCACAGGACACTGGTTGTATCCAACAGAGAGAAAAGGCATAGAGAAAATAAAAGGCGTGATACATTTGGGAATTTTTAAAAAAATCTTGATCAGTAAGAAAATTACAAATATATTAGATCATGGAAAATCTTAATTTGAACTTAATTTCCTAGTTCAGAGGTTGGCAAGCTTTTTCTATAGAAAAGCCAGATAGTAAATATTTCCAGCTTTGTGGACCACACAGCCTCTGTCACAAATCATCAACTGTGCCATGATAGCGTGAGAACAGCCACAGATAATATGTAAGCAAATGAACATGGTCGTATTCCAATGAAACTTTATTTACAAAACCAGGCATTAGGTCTGATTTGGTCCTTAGGCTGTAGTTTGCCAACCCTTGGTGTAAGTGGCAGCATCCTATTTTATCATTCCTCCATTTAGAAATCCACAAATATTTTGCTTTATGAACTGTAGCTTCCAGCTAATCTTGAATTATGTTCATTCATTAAGTCATTTAATAAATACTTGAGTGTCTACTGTAATGAAGCACTGTTTGGGGTGCTGGAAAAATAGCTGTGAGCAAAACCACCAAACATTTCTGGCTCTAAGGAGCTCATATGCCTTAAATGATGACAGAGCTATGTCTGTCACTCCACTTTTGTATAAATCCTTCTCTACACAAACCATATTTATCAATGCGTGCAGTACTACACTTAGATTTTCTTCACCCAGAGTCTCCCTATAGCATTAAATAAAGAGATACTCTAGTATACTGTATTTGAATATCAGCAAAATGTTTGACAGAGTACCCCTGATATTGATGTGGACTGGATGGAGAAATGTGGCTGGATGATAATGTGACTCAGTGTACTGGAACCTGGATGAAAGACAGTACTCAGTGACTGTTGATTGATGGATAACTGGCAACCTGGAGAGCAATCTCCAGTGACCTAGAGGGCCATGTCCTTGCCTCGGTGCTACCCAACCTTTCCATAGATGACTTAGATGAAAACATGGAAAGCATGCTGATCAAATTTGCAGATGGCATAAAGCAAGGAGGGAGACAGCTGACAGGGCTGAGATCTAAAATGATTTCGACAGGCTGGAACAATAGCCTGAATCTAACAAGATGAAACTTAATAGGGATAAATGGAGGGTCCTGCACTTGGGTTCAGAAGTCAAATTGTACATGAGATGGGGGAGAAATGGCTAAACTGCAATGCATGGGAAAAAGCCTTAGAGATTTCATTGACAGCAGGCTCAGTGGGAGTCCACAGTGCGATGTGAATGTCAAAAATGCCAGGGGAAACCAGCTATGTTGCTAAAAGGGCATTCCGGGGCAAGGGAGGTGGCTGTGCTATGGTGCTAGGCAAAGATCAGATCATACACATGTGTGGTTCTGAGTTTCAGATGTTTTGAGGGATTGGCATATGGAAAAAAGACTTGGCCAATGGAAAAAACTCAGTGAATAATGAGAAAACTTAATAACATGGGGCTTGATTAAGAAAATAAAGTTTATGCACTCTTCAAGCTGATTTAGGGTTTCCACACCCCTCCAGAGAGCATATTGTGGGGCAAATGGGCAAAATTAACTCATCAAAACTGCCTCTTCTTTGCTATCTTCTCTGAGGACCAAAGGGTGAATGGATGTTTGTTAAGATGCATGCCCTCTGGAAATAAAAGAGCCTATAGGGAAGTGAGGGGATCATGTGTTAAAATTCATTTGTTTCTATGGGTTTCCAGGCCAGTTTCATGCCTCTGTAATCCATGAGCCATTTTTAAGGATCTGCATCAAATAACACAAGTGTGAGTTAGGTGAGTAGAAAGGTAGCTTCTGGTCCACTGAGAAGCTAAGCACTGAGGGCCAGATGTGTGCTTCCCAGGGACCACATTCAACCTGGATTCTTAGAGAAACTTAAGGAAGTCATAGGCTCAAGGAATGGGGCATTTAATTAAGTTTTTCTGGTTAACTCTGAAAATATGTTTTCACTCAACCCTTGATGCTGAAAAATCTCTCTAAAACACATTTGTTTACATTTTTGCCTTGATAAAACAAATGAATGAATGAATAAATGAATGTTGAATCTTTAACGTGTTTTTCTTATTTGTAGGATAAACCCCAAATCTTGTCTGCCTGGTGCAGTCTGACCTGGCCCTTGTATATCTCTTTGACATAACCACCTCTTCATTTCAGCAATGTTGACCTTTTCTCAGTTCCTTCTGGCCTTTGATGTATGCCGTCCCTTGATTTTGGAAGAATTTGTCTCCTCTATCTAATGCATCCTTCAGCATCTCTAACTCATTCTTTCTTCCAGAAAGTTTAGAAGTCACAATTTCTGGGAAAAACCTTCTGTTTTCCAAAGTCTTTGTTAGGGCCCCATTCAGTACTGACTGAGGACATCCTGTCCTTGTTATAACATTATTCTTACTCTACTTTCCAATAATTGACTGGCAATTGCTGTGTCTTCCTTTTAAGCCCCAAGAGGGCAGAAACCATGACTGATTTGCTGCTATATCTCTAGCCTGTAGCCTGGTGCCTAGCACAAAATGTGTGATTGATAAATTTGTTAAATTGAATTAATTCCTTGGAGGTATTAAGAATTGAAGGGACATTATTTTGGCCATCAATAACATTGTGCTAAATATAAGTTGGCAATAATACTGTAACAGTGATAGGAACCATCTATTCCAATCTGCTTTTATGTTATAATAAGGAAGTTGAGTTCCAGTGCAGGGGACTGACTTGCCCAAGGCCACATAGCCATTGAGCAGTTAAGCCAACACTAGACTCCATTTATCTTGCCTAGAATCGTATTTTTCTGCCTCACCATAACTGCCACTGCCAGACTGTGAAGCCACACATTTGCTCTGGCAAAATCAAACACAAGAGGGATTTATTATCTCTGAATCCCAAGAATGCTGGAGAGCCAGGTTTGGGAAAAGAGCAGGAACTGAGAATCGTGAGGCATTTGGAAGGATGGACTGAAGCGTATCCCAGTTTGAAACAAGCCATGCCTTGGGATGGTCTGGCTAGGAGGCTGACCTGGCAACTCAGTGCTGCTACCATTGGACCTTGGATTCTTCCCAGTAGGCTCACAGTCCTGGCACCACTCTGCTTTCCTACTGGATTTCTCACATGTCCCTGCATTTTTTCCCTTACCCCTTTAATATCCAAAATCGCAGGCAGGAGCATCTCGTTGGCTGAAGTAAGGTAATGGGTTTGAACCTAAGGTGCTGGGAGTAGGCCCAGGGAGAGTATCTGGCCCCATCCTGGTTGCTGCTGTGTGAGGCAGATGTGACCAGGACTGACACAGTCTAGGAAGAGTGCCCAGGTGCCTGTAGCCATAAAACAAACAAACTAAACCCTGCCCAGTCACCTCCCACTGCACTGTTTTTGTCTTCAGTGCCTCCGTATCACCATGTCACTTGTGGCTCACTCTAAGCAGCTTTCCTTTTGCCAGTAGAAGTAAAGATAACAATAGGAGGCACTGCATTATTTTTACTTTTTAGAAAATTTGGTAGCTGGTTTTTTCTTGGCTTGTGTCTTCATTTTCTCATCTGTGAAATGAATGTGGGGTTTGCATGGCCTCTCAGTGGGTCAGCCTTCCTCGACCACTCCATTCATAGGCCCACTCGCCATGAGGTGTGAGTAACTTTCTGGGGGAAAACGTACTATTTGTCAACCTCTCTGCCTCGGGAAAGAAACTTTGGTAACTACTGAGTTTGATTTGCTCATTGAAACTCTTGTAGAATCTCTGTCATCATTCTAAGTTCCACCTGCCTTTTCCGGAACTTCAGATGATGAAAGAGAAGATGTCTAGGAGACAAGGTGGATGTACAGGTCCCAGCACATAGTGAGAATACTCTGATTCTGGCTAACACTCTGAAGGTAATTATCAGCTTTAGTCCTAGAAATACATAAATGATCTCTGAAATGGACTGGTTCTGAAAGTGAAATAGAAACTGGTCTTAGAAAAGGCTTGGACTCAAGACTTGCCTTTCCAACCTAGAGCAGAGAGAAGTTTTGGCTAGGCTTCCACCTTTACCCAACACCCAATTCATTGGGAAATCAACAGCCCTTTGAATTCACTTTGCACACATTAACAGTACAGTTTTACGATGACTTCCAAAACTTCATGGAAAGCGCAATCCCAAAGTGACAGAGAGAAATTCTTAGTAACTTTTCCTGAAGCATGCTGATCCTCAGTAGTCTTGTTGGAACATTAGTATTCATGCCAAGCATAGCGTCTTCCTGATCCATTAAATGATTTAAAACCAACTAGCAAACCGAATGGCAACCCAGGAAAATTCTCCTCTTCGAGACAATGTGGAGCCATTATTCATTTAATAGTATAAACATTATTCTCTATCCCACGGTTGCTAGCTTTTGAGTCTTTAATGGACTTCACATTGTACTTAGGGGATTAACAGAGAAGTTTGTAATTGATTCTTTTTGTTGGGGGAAATAAAGAAGACAAGTATTTACCTGGTCATGGGTTATGTTACTCATGGAATGCAAAAAGGCTCTCAATGTTTAGAGCAGGATACATTTTTATTTTCTTCTTTAAAGAGGAGCATTGTGGTTAATACTTGAAAAACAAATTCTGCAAATGTGTGTTCCTTTAAGAGGATTGTAGGTTCCAGACCCCATTTCCTCACATTTACTCACTCAAACATATTCATTGTGCTTTATTGTGCACCTACTGCATGCCAGGCATCCTGGCATCCTGTAGTCTCTGAGTAGACAGTGCATGTGATGTTGAACAGCATAAAGGTGATTCCAACTTTCAGTAGGATGACAAGGAAGAGCATTCAGCTAATAATCACACACGTCAATATAAAATCAAAACTTGCAACAGATGTTAAAAAGAAAAGGAATGAGTGTTTATAGAAAAGAAAAACTAAAGATTGGGGGAGAGGTGGGAAAAGAGGATAGTGGGATTAACTTCTTTGAGGAAAAAAGAGCATTTCAGTTGAGTCCCTAGTTTCTTTTGCCAAGTGTGTTCATTAGGCTCCTGGCATATGCTTCTGATTCCTCAGCACTGGTCTTTGGTAGCATGTCATGATTACTCAGTATGCATGTGTGTCAGTCAGAGGTGCCAGGAAAACTGAGCCACCACCAACAACTGTAGGGATTTAATACAGGAGTTAAAGCTTAGACAAAAGTAGCAGGGCTAGGAAGGGAGGGAAGAGAAGGTGAGGGTCAGAGGTCCAATTTGTAACTAATACCGCCTAAAGTGCTGGTGCAGTTGGGCAAGGCAGAGATTGCAGGAATACATCAAATGCCATGCACTTCTGCCTGTGGATGTAGAACCACAAAAGTAAAGCATGTGAAGTCTATAGTAAGGGGTAGCGCTGTGGAAACTGCTGACTCTATGGCCATGCTTGCGTCTATGGGAATGCTGCTTCTGAGGGTTTGCAGCCAAGCATCTGGTGTTGGGCTTGTGGATCCTATTGGTTAGCAAGGCCAGAGGTTGGGTAGACAACGTGGAGTCAGTGCAGGAGGGCAGTGGGGACTAGAGGGGCTGCTGGACACCCCTGTACTTCTTTATCACTGTGTCTGATCCTCATGATCTTCCAAGAAGAATAAGTGACATCACTTCCATTTCCAGGTATGAAATAAGGAGAAGTTAGAGGGATGCACTGGGGGGCCACTATGATTTATTGCTAAGTCTTCCCCAGCAGACCACTGTTGATTGTAGGGTATCTCAGCCCTAGGGTGTGTGCCAAGCATGGTGGGAATGTGAATGTTGATGACCAGAATGAAGGGTGTTCCTGATAAAGGAAAAAGGGAAGAAAGTAGTCAGCAAGAAAAGGCAACTATAAGATTTGAAAAGACAGGAGAGAGGAGAAGCATGCTGCAAATGACTGCCAGGAAAATTTAATCATGCCTGAGAAGGGCTTGGATTTATTGGGAATGAAGCAGGCAAGCCTGGGGCCATTCGTTCGGGCTCAGCCCTTATAAATGATTTGGAGGACTTTGTAGCGTGGTAAGTAAGCATAATGGTTTTTGTATTGAACTGTGGCACCCTCAGCCAACTTGAAAGAACCAAGATTCTCTAGAATTCAATTTACTTTGCATTAACGGGAGATCCAATGCTCATCTGTTCTAACTGCTTCTTTTATCTAAGCTGCTAAAGAGTCACATGGTTTAGGAAGAAAATTAAGAAATTTCACATTTGTTGCTCTAAGCAAAATCATTTTGTTATCTACTTTAATGAGCGCATGGATGAGTTTTCCTGTTTTAATAATCACTGTGTCTTAAACTTCTCTTCCATGAAAGCAATATCAACAAAAACTCTCTAGAGGCTTTATCGTTATACAATTAGTTTCTCTCTACCATCTAAAGTCCTTGAAATTATTTTTAAAACAGTAGGAGACATGTTCTTTCTCTGAAATCTCTGGACACATGTAAGGAAAATGGACATTACACTACTGCCTTGAAGAAGAAATTGTCATGAACTGAGGTCTCTATCCTTATCTGAATTCACATTGTATTGGAGCAGTTTTTTATTTTCCTTTATTTTACTTTCTTTCTGTAGATAAAAGACCTGTATGGATTTCTGTAGGTTCTTCAGACACTGAGGAGTGAATGTGTATATTCATTGCATTCACATCTGTTGGGAATTCCTAAGAACCGGGAAAAAGCATTCCAAAATATAAATCTAATATTTTGGTGACTCTATCTTACACTGTTGATAATAGACAGGTATTCATTTCTGTTGCAGTTCCACATTTTGTATCTAAATAACCTAACAAGCTTCTTCAAATGGTGCTTTATCCAAGTCTTCTGGACTGGGGGTAGGCCATCCTGTTTCTGACTCAAATTTAACACTACATCTAACCTTAATGTCTTTATGTACATATTATGTTTATTGTCTATACTTCTGAAGTGTTTGAAAGAGTTCACAATGAAAGAAAATTTAAAAATAAGACTATTGAAATAGGCAAAAACTATAAGAAGGAGAAATGATATGTCAAGCACAAATTAATGGTGAGCTATTTGGAATTACAACAAAAAGAACAAGAAGAGTTACCCTATCTTAATTGTCTGATGAAATGAGACACAACATCTTTAGACAGAGAAACACTTCTGTTAGAAATAAGTATTAGAATGTAATGTTTTTTTATAAGGACATGGTGTATGCTGTATTCAAGGATGATTTTTACGGATTATGCTAACGTAAGTTTATATGCTTTTTTTTAATTGGCTGTTGACAAAATGAGGAGGGTGTAATATTAAAAAATGTTAAGTAAAGAGGTTTCTATACAAGGCTAGTCTCATAGGATCCAAGTAAGTTGTTTTCAGGTCATATATTAATAGAAGGCCACAGACACGCAAGCAATGAAATTTAGGCCACTACAGTTCCCCGAAAATTCAGTGTAGTTTTATATTTGGCATTTTTCAAAGGGAAGTTATCACTGGTATTTTATAATAAGTTGAAATTTTTATATAGTATTAAGCATTAAGATAAAACTTATGTATTATTTTTACATATTTCTTGTAATCTTTACAGTGTTTTCTTCTTTTTATGTTGAAGAATTATTGGGAATTCTTGAGACTTTATTACTCAGCCCTGGGACCACTTCTAATGCTCCAATGTCTTTCCAGTTTCTCCTTTTTATTTCTCCTCTGTAGACTCTAAGGGGTCTGTCTGTTTTTTCAACTCTCACAACCTACTTCATCCATTAGGATTCCTTTTCTCTGAAGTCTGACTTCAGAATAAAAGATATTCTCCCAATATTCCCATTTCCCTGCAGCTTCCTTAGCAATCAAGCATCTCAGAAAAACCAGAAAGCAAACAAACACACAGTCTACACCTCGCATGGCTCCACCTACTCCCTGGAGTCAGACTTCAACATCACTCTTCCCAAACACTCAGACTTTATGAAACAGTGTTAGTAAATTTAATCAAAATATCATAATATTTTAACTCAAAATATCATATTTTTTAATATCCAGCAACTTTTTGCAGTGCGTGTCTTCTTTGAACTTTCTTCAGCTTTTACCATTAATGACTAGAATCTTCTCCACAAACTCTCCCCTAGCTATCCCGTGTTTTTTCTCTGATCTACAAGGTTGTCCTTTGTGGACTTATCCATCTTGGTCCTGGGTATTTTGCTTGAGGTTCTGTCCCCAAATTTTATCCTGCGTTCCTCCTTCTATCTGTTGATCCCTACCTGTCTGTCTGTATATCTATCTATCTATCTATCTATCTATCTATCTATCTATCTATCATCTATCTATCTATCTATTATCTATCTATCTATCTATCTATCTATCTATCTATCATCTATCTATCTATCTATCAATCATCTCTGGGTGATGTCTTTCACTCCCATGACTTCAACCATATAGGATATACCTCTTCCAACTCTGTATCTCCTAAACATATTTCTTGCTCAGCTCAAGTCTCATTTATCTTACTATTTATTGCACATATTCCTGTTGGTACACCTCAGGTGCAAAACTCAACTTGTGTTCATTCCCAATCTCTGCCATTGTCTTCTTTTCACTTCATTCTCTGTTCAGTCACACAAGGCAGAAAATTTGGAATCATCATATACTTACTTATTTTCTTGATCCTGATATCTAATTGCTCAAGAATAAGATACTTTCTGATTTCACTGAACGCTATGGCCCTGTAGATGTAGTTCTCTTATTTTTGCCAGAAAATAGTAATCCCTACCCCTGCCTAAAGACTAGCCCCAAGGTTGCCTGCTTCATTACTAAGTCATCCAAGCCCTTTTTAGACATGATTGAATTATCCTGGCAGTCAGAATAATTCCTTTATCCTCTCTTTTCAAATCTTATGTTGCCTTTTCTCACTAATTAATTTTGTTCCCATTTCCCTTACTGATAATTCCCTTGCTTTGGTGAAGGCAGATATCTTGGAAGACAATACCTTTCCTCTTCAAGACTAGCCCCTATCTGCCCTCCTGGCCGCTAGATCAATCACTAGGATCAAGTTAAGTATGGTTTGATGGGGGAATTACTAGCCCTGCTAAGGAAGAGCGGGATTATTCATCGAAGGACCTGCAGTATCATTTTACTATGTATTGCCAGAAACTGGGAGAACAAGCCTTGGAATAGATCTCATGGGTACTGGCTGGAGTGCTAGACAGTATAAGGTTACAAAAGGAAGATTTTATAGATAGGATGTCACACTACCCAGTGCTTCTGAATTTATTTTCATATAAGCAGGATCAGCATCCCCTGAGAAGTTGTTAGAAATGCAGATTCTTAGGGCCCACCAAAACCTACTGGATCAGAAACTCTGGGGATGGGTCCCAGCAACTTTTATTTTAACAATCTCTCCATATGAATATAATGCACACTAACATTTGAGAAATACGACTCTACCATGATTCAGAATTTAATTCTGGCAAGGGAACCAAGAACTGTCCTAATACACTGGTCAAACTTGGGAAAAACTGTGGCCCACATTAAATAAAGTGGAGGTGCTATAACTGCCTAGGCAGATATTAAGGAAGGTATCAAAATATTAGAAGACATGCACCTGCTGAAATGGATTTATTGTATTGGACTCAGGAACACATGAGATGGATAAACCCAGAGGATATGGCCTCCACTAAGGCAACAAGAAACGTGCTGGTGAGGGGTCAACTCCAGTAAGTTCAGTAGTGCTGTTTTCCGTAACTCCAGCCTGACTCGAGGTTCCCTAGAGTTAATAAGGATTATAAAATCCTGAAATTGTAGAGGCCATTGCCAGGGGCAGCAATGAGCCATGAGAGACAAGGTGGAATAAATTATAGTAATGGACATCAAGGTCAGAACTGTAACCAGAAGCCCTGGCCTGCAGGGATATATGGAAAACATTAATAAATAGACCATATGGTTTTTAGAGGCAAGATGATGACCAGACAACAAAAACAACAACAAACAGATCTGACCTAGCTTTCAGAATCCAAGTCCATTAATTGAAGGAGAGGACAGGTTTCCCTGAGGAATGCACAGCAAATGTATACAGCACTAATTCCTTCTGTTCTTTCCTGAAGTGAAATTGGCCATTTACATGCTTAGCAGTACACTGGGAAAGGAAATTCCCTGATTCTTGAAAGCTATTGGATATTAGATCTGAGCTGACACTGATACTAAGCGCTCCATAGCACAGTCACCATGCTTCTGTTAGAATAAAGAAATAAGAACATCAGGTGATAAATGGAGTTCTGGCACAGTTCTGACTCACAATGGGTCCAGTGTGTCCACAGACCCACCCATTGGTTATTTTTCTCAGAAGTTGGCAGAAATCTCACCAGAGTTCTTTGACCTTGAGAGTAAGAACGGTTATTATTGGAAAGGTTAAGTTAAGGACTGAAACTTCCCACTCCATCTGATACCCATGTACCATCCAAAGAAGCAGAGAAAGAACAATAGCAACTCCCAGGTAGATTGACAGAGTTTAGTGCCATTCATAAAAACTTAAAAGGTGTGGGATGTTGGCCTACTTTATAACTATATTTAATTACCCAGGAATCAAAACTACTCTCATTGTACTCTTTTCTCTCTACTGGACAAAACTATAGAGTTGTTGTTAGACCAGTAGTGCTGCTGATAATCTAAGTTCACTATTTCTCTTCTTTAGGCTACCTGGACAAGATTTATAGTTCCTCATCAGAACTTCTAATTAGTTCAGCCAAGGTCATGTTATGCTGATCTGGCTGCTGGAGGTAGGCATAGTGAGGAGTGCAGTGAAGGGGGAGGGATAGGAAGAAAATTAGTCCCCACGGTCACTTGTGGCCATTGCTCAGAGAACAAGGGCAAGAGTGGTCTGGGATAAAAAAGAAAGAGCAGGGAGGAACCTACTCATATAGGACATTGAGGTCCTGGATAGGATTTTAACTTTAAGAATAATTGCAAAATTATTGAAATATTTTAAGAAGAGGTATGCCATAGTCAATTCTGCTTTTTACAAAGATTACTAAGGATAATTCGTGTAGAATAGATTAGAGTGGCATGAATAGATGCTGAGAGATTTCCATATATAAAAATGTATGCATAAGTCCTTGCAGGATATGATAGTGAATAAAGCTGGAAGGGGAAATGGAGATAAAAGGTAAAATTGAAAAATACTGAAACTATTAGATGTAGTTGTCTTTAGGGACATTTGAATATCAGAAGTAAGGGTAAGACATGCAAAGTATCCAGTTATACCAAGGGAGCTGGGAACCATCTGCCCTGGGTTTAGGCAACAAAGGAGGAATATTGACTGTAGAATACTTAAAAGCAACAATAAACCCACTAAGGTGTCTGATTTTCATTATCACTATGCTCTGGAAAAATTTTTAATTAAAAATTCTGGCTGGGTGTGGTGGCTCATGCCTGTAATCCCAGCACTTCGGGAGGCTGAGGAGGGTGGATCACAAGGTCAGGAGTTCAAGAAAAGCCTGACCAACATGGTGAAACCCCATCTCTACTAAAAATACAAAAATTAGCCAGGTGTGGTGTCATGCGCCGGTAATCCCAGCTACTCAGGAGGCTGAGGCAGGAGAATCACTTGAACCCAGGAGGCGGAGGTTGCAGTGAGCCGAGATCACGCCATTGCACTCCAGCCTGGGTAACAGAGAAAGACTCCATCTCAAAATAATAATCATAATAATTCTGATATCTTCATGTATAATAAAATTCACTCATTTTAAGTATTTCGTATGTTTTGACAAAGGTATACACCTATGTAATGAGTATTAAATATATCTCATACATGTATATAAATATGCACACACATATATAGAGAGATATAGACATTTATTTCGTATGTAGTACTATGAAATTTTAGACCTGTGTTGATTCAGGCAATCGTTACCATAATCAGGGTACGAATAGCTCCATCACACCAAAAATCAATGTCAGTGATAAAACATTTCTTCCAGAAAAATATTTTATTGGTCTAAGTTCTAGCAATTCCTGTGGTTAGTGTTAATTTTACACACACACACACACACACACACATATACAATATATATATATCTGTATGTATATATTATGATGTATATATTTTTATATATATGAAGGGAAGTTACTAGGTGATAGATATGGTTTGGCTCTGTGTCCCCACCCAAATCTCATGTCAAATTGTAATCCCCTCATGTCGAGGGAGGGGCCTGTAATCACCACTTGTCATGAGAAGGAGGTGATTGGATCATGGAGGCAGTTTCCCCCATCCTGTTCTCATGATAGTGAATGAGTTCTCATGAGATCTGATGGTTTCATAAGGGGCTCTTCCCCCTTTACTTGGTCTCTCTCTCTCTCTCTCTCTCACCTGTTGCTAGATAAGACGTGCCTGCTCCTCCTTCTGCCATGATTGTAAGTTTCCTGAGGCCTCCCCAGCCATGCAGAACTGTGAGTCAATTAAACCTCTTTCCTTTATAAATTACCCAGTCTCAGGAAAGTTCTTTATAGCAGTGTCAAAATGGACTAATACACTGTGGTTATTTATATATATGATATCTTTACTATGTATATATATATAAAACTCAACAGTAACCAGAGGGATTTAAAGTTTTTTGTATATGTGTGTGTGTGTGTGTGTGTGTATGTATATATACACACACATATATATATATATCTCAGGCAATCATATATATATATATTATATATATTAGGCATTCATTACCATAATCAGGATATGAATAACATTACGTATATATAATTTGAAATTAACCTGTTTATAATTTGTCTTTTACTGTCTATCTAAAAGGAAGTTAATTTGGAATTCTCAGTTAGACTGCTGCTCTCCATACCTCATGCACACGAAGTCAGGCACGTGAGTTCATTTGAGTAGTAAATGCCTAAAGATGCAGAATCATTTCAGCTCATTTTGGGCACTTTTTGTATTTACAACTCACTTGTACTACACATGCCTAAATTTAAGCAATACATGTGACATAAAGAATGACAGCACAGTGATAGTAAAGATGAAGAAAAAGAACTTGAATTATTTAAATTCTGTCACTCTCAGTGACCATTTTAAGTTTTTATTTATGTTTAAAATTTTTTGACTGTGGGACAATTGAAACCTGCTAGGATAGATTCCGAAGAAACAATTACATGAACAGAATTGCAATTCCTGGATTTTTCATGTGACATGTAATATTTATGAATCTCCTGCCTAATCTGTCCTTTAAGACTTTTCTCAACTTTGTATATTGGTTACTTTACATTAAAAAAATTTGAAAGTTAAAATTGATTTAAAAAGTTATCCAATCAACGAGTGAAGAAAAATGGACAAATCTGTTATGCTCTCTATTAAACATGAATATATGAAGAGCAATTTAAGTTCCAACAAATTTGTAGAATATAAGGCTCTGAAACAAAAAGTATATTATTATTAATTATTGCAACAACTAATATGTAGGTGTAGTGTTTTCAGTATTTTGAAAAGTACATTAAGTTCCTTAAAATACGAAACAACTACCCTTTTCCCTTTTATTATATACTTTTAAAAATCATGTATATATGAATTATTTAATTTCTAGCATAACCACAACATTTAATTAAAATATTTTATTTTTCACTTTCTGAGTTTCTGTTGTAATCATTGTCATTATTCATTTTTTTCATGATTATTACTGAAAACAATTTTGTTGTATCGATGGGGGGATGTTACTCAGGTGTCAAATATCCAAGGCATGCCTCTGCAAAGCTCGTGTAGTTTTTTGAAGCGAGCCACTTGGTGAAGGGGGATGTCATTTACTGAGGTGAGGAACACTGCAAGAGAACAAAACTTAGGTGAGCTGACCGTATTGGTGAGACATACCGAGTTGGAAGTATCATAGTAACATCCTTGAGAAGATATCATGTGGGCAGATGGATACTAGCCCTTGAAGCTCAGAAGAGAAGGTTGAGCCTGATGTATACATTTGTTACCCATAAAGGTACACGAAGAAATTGAAATAATGAGAAAGGATGAGATTGCCTAAAGAGAATGTGCTGCGTGAGATTTTTAGGATGGCCAGGAACTGAGTCATGAGGAATATCAACATCTAAACGTAGGTAAAGATGAGCCAGCAAAAGAAACAGAGAAGTGACCAGAAACAAGGGAGGAAAAGAGGGAAAATGAAGTGTCACAGTAACCAATGAGTAGATCATAGGTCATACATGCTAAAAGATACTAAAAGATTGAGTAAAATGAAAACAGAAGACATATACACAGAACTTAAGGAAGTAGAAATATTTAATGACCTTGTGAGAGCAGCTTCAGGAAGTGCTATGGCTGGAGGACAAATTTTAGAAAGCTGATGGGAAAAGAGAAAGTAAAGAATTGAACACAGGGAATAAAAATGTCTCTTTCAAGAACTTTGGCTGTAATTTGGGAGAAGAAAGCTACTGTAGTGGTAGCTGGAGTTTGCGGTTAGGGAGGACACTGGGAGAGGAAGAGACCGAAGGTGGTGAACACGGAGGAAGAAGCAGAGCTTAAGATTGCTTTGGCGATCCCACTTGTCTATGTTGCCCATGCTTTTGGTGCCACATGCATTGCCAAGACTAAGTCATGAAGATTTTTCAGTATGTTTTCTTGCAGGAGCTCTACAGTTTCAGATCAATGTCTAAGTTTTTAATATGTTTTAAGTTGATTTTTCTGTATGTGGAAGATAAGGGTCTGTTTTTATTTTTTTTTGCATGTGGATATTCAGATTTCCCAACACTGTTTGTTGAAGAGACTATCCTTTCCCCAGTGTGTATTCTTGGTGCCTCTCTCAAAGATCAGGTGGCCATATACGCGTGAGATGATAGGGGGCTCTCTATTCTGTTCCACTGGTCTGTACAACAAACTAAAAAGCTTCTGCATAGCAAAAGAACAATCAACAAAGTAAAAAGGCAACCTACACAAAGGGAAAAAGATTTCTAAACCATATATCAGGTACGAGGTTAACTTCCAAAATATAAAAGAAATTCCTTTAACTGAACAGCCCCCCCCAGCCCCCCCAAAAATAAAGAAAAAAAGAAGAATAATCCAATTTGGAAAAGGGCAAAGAAACTGAATAGATACTTCTCCTAAAGCTGACCTAGAAATGATCAACAGGTGTAGACATAAAGAAGCTGAACATCACTAATCACCAGGGTAATGTAAATCGAACTACAATGAGATATCACCTCATACCTCTTAGGATTGCTATTAACAACAACAACAAGGTAATAAGTGCTGGCAAGGATGGGAAGAGACTGGAATTCTTGTGCACTATTAGTGGGAATGCAAAGTGATGCAGTTGCTTTGGAAGACATATGAAGGTTCCCGAAAAAAAATAAAAATAGAACTATCATATGATCCAGCAATTCCACTTCTGGATAGTCATTCAATAGAATTGAAATCAGGATCTTGAGTTAATAGTGCCACTCCCATGTTCACTAAAACACTATTCATATTAGCCAAGATGTGGAAACAACCTAAATGTTTATCAACAGATGAGCTGATAAAGAAAATGTGGAATATATATACATTTGGATATAATTCAGCATTAAAAATAAGGAAATCTTGTTACATGTGACAAAATGGATGAATCTTGAGGACAGTATGCTAAGTGAAATAAACCAGGAACAGAAAGATAAACACTGCATGATTCCATGTACATGAAGTGTTTAAAATAGTCAAACTCAGAATCAGAGGGCAGAATTGTGGTTGCCAAGCCTGAAATGAGGGGGAAATGGAGAGTCGCTTATCAACAGGCATATAGGCACAATTATGCAAGATGAACACGTTCTAGAGATTTGCTATGCAACATTGTCCCTATAGTTAATTACACCGTATTGTGCACTTAAAATTTTAGAGTAGATCTCATTTTAACTGTTCTTACTAAAATTAAAGTTAATTTAATTTTTAAAAAAGATTCCTTTAGTGAAAGAAAACTCAACAAAACTAGAAAAATTGGTCACTTAAAGGATGATAGGAGAAGGAAGAACATATATATAAAGATGCAGGTAATAACAATTAAATGAACTACCTAAAATAAATCCACCTTTAAGTTTTAATTTTGATTCAGTAAAATGGGATTTTTTAGTCCCAACAATCTTAGCAAAGACTCTCCATTGCTTTTAACTCCATAAATCTGAAAGCTTTGGGAAGCTAATAATACATATTTGAATTTTGTATCTTTGATTAATTATTTCAAGTCATATTAGTCAAAAGCATTATAAAGTTCTATTACTGGGTCATATGATAAATATCCAGGCCACTGTTTTTTGAAGTTATGCCAAAATATCTCATTTTCCCACTCTTTTTTATGATTGTAATATAAAAAGTTCTTCCATAATTGAATAAGGTTACTGATTTTTTTCCTTGAGATTCATTAAGCTGTTACTGTTTTCCCTTTTTTATTAGTATCCAAGAACATGATATCCTGGGTTATTCATTCTAAGTTGAATCACTACATTTTTAAAAGCTACTGAACTGTTTGTAACATTAAAGAACAAATGATCTGTGTTGCAGACATGAATTTGTTAATTTTCTGTTAAACTGTAAGATTTGTGGAAACTCATTTGAACATATCATCACATCATATATCACATTATTTTTGTATATATCATGATTTTGATCCTGTACTCTAGATTGCAGGTTTTTCTTTCAAATCTGTTTCTCCTTTCTTTCTGAGCAGCTGACCACCCAGCTAGACATTATGTTTCCCAATATTTCTCTACTCACTCCCATCTTTCTGCTAGCTGGACCTGGCAACAGTGGTAGCAATCTCAGATATACCTGATGAGTTGGCAGAATGTCCCATTGGCTAGGCACCTGGATCATGCTATAGAGCAGAGACTACCTACTCATACTGTATTTTATGAAGGTGAAATAAGCACATATTTTATTTGAGTAGTTTTACTTGACCTTAATTAATAAAAGAAATTGTTAGTTGGAAGAAGTGTTCTGAAATAACAAAAGCCTAAAATAAGTGGCATTGGTCCAGTGCATGGCTGCTGGGTGGTGAAGAAATAGATATTGCAGGCTGGAAAGCAGGAGATACTTATTATGCTATAGAAACTCTTTGGTGAAATTATCATCCGTGACAACTTAGAAAGCAAATGATGTGCCTATGGAGACTGTAACTCTATGGAAGGCAATTAGATAGAGCCAGAATATTCTGGTGTATTATTTACTCTTTGCTGGTTTTAGAAAAGCATAACAAGAAAAAGATAAATACAAACAAGAATTGGAAACTTTGTAAGCAGTGTGGGAAAACATGAGTGCTTCTGAATTACAAAGAGCAGAGATAAGGCTATTTGCCCAGAGCCTTTCATAAAAGCCCTATCATTAAGACTTTCAGACAAACTAAAGGATACAGCTTTGTGCCAGAAAATCAGGCTAATATTTGTATCTAACTAAGAACTTGCATAGGTTATCCCCATTAAAATGAGGGAGAGAGGTATAGGATCAATACTGATTTTGGTATCCAAAGCCAAATTTAGCAGGTGTCCATAAAAGAAGTTTGGGTGAGGTTACTTGGGCACAAACATGCCAAGTGCCAAACTTACTAAGCTTTTGAAGGAATTGTAGACCACAGGGCTGGGCTACAAAACCTTTGAGCCTCTCAAAACTGCATCTTCTGAAAGCTGGGTATAGCTGCAGACCTGATGAAGAGGATTGTAGATCACTTAGAGGTTCAAGATTTTGGAATAGAGGCAGTAACTGGAGGGGTCCTTGTGTTGTGTCCCTTGTGGTAAAAGGTCTATGTTTGGAGAGGAGAGTGCAGATTGTTAAAAGGCAGGCCAGAGTGATAGGCTGAAGTCGATATCATATTGCTGTGCACTTTTAGTTATGTTCTCCCATTCTTTTTTATTTTATACTTTAAGTTCTGGGGTACATGTGTAGAACGTGCAGGTTTGTAATATAGGTATACACATGCCACGGTGATTTGCTGCACCCATCAACCCGTCATCTACATTAGGTATTTCTCCTACTGCTATCCTTCCCCCAGTCCCTGACCCCCCAACAGGCCCTGGTGTTTGATGCCGCCCACCCCCGTGTCCATGTGTTCTCATTGTTCAACCCCCACTTATAAGTGAGAACATGTGGTGTTTGGTTTTCTGTTCTTGTGTTAGTTTGCTGAGAATGATGGTTTCCAGCTTCATCCATGTCCCTGCAAAGGACATGAACTCATCCCTTTTTATGGCTGCATAGTATTCCATGCAGCCATGGAATCCACCATACCACATGGTGTATATGTGCCACATTTTCTTTATTCAGTCTATCATTGATAGGCATTTGGGTTGGTTCCAAGTCTCTGCTATTGTGAACAGTGCCACAGTAAACATATGCATGCATATGCCTTTATAGTAGAATGATTTATAATCCTTTGGGTATATACCCAGTAATGGGATTGCTGGGTCAAATGGTACTTCTAGTTCTAGATCCTTGAGGAATCGCCACACTGTCTTCCACAATGGTTGAACTAATTTACACTTCCATTAACTGTGTAAAAGTGTTCATTTTTCTCCACATCCTCTCTAGCATCTGTTGCTTCCTGACTTTTTAATGATTGCCATTCTAACTGGCATGAGATGGTATCTCATTATGGTTTTGATTTGCATTTCTCTAAAGACCAGTGATGGTGAGCTTTTTTTTCCATGTTTGTTGGCTGCATAAATGTCGTCTTTTGAGAAGCGTCTGTTCACATCCTTCACACATTTTTTGATGGAGTTGTTTTTTTCTTGTAAATTTGTTTAAGTTCTTTATAGATTCTGGATATTAGCCCTTTGTCAGATGGATAGATTGCAAAAATTTTCTCCGATTCTGTAGGTTGCCTGTTCACTCTGATGATAGTTTCTTTTGCTGTGCAGAAGCTCGTTAGTTTAATTAGATCCCATTTGTCAATTTTGGCCTTTGTTGCCATTGTTTTTGGTGTTTTAGTCATGAAGCCTTTGCTCAGTTCTATGTCCTGAACGGTGTTGCCTAGGTTTTCTTCTAGAGTTTTTATGATTTTAGGTCTTATGTTTCAGTCTTTAATCCATCTTGAGTTAATTTTTGTATAAAGTGTAAGGAAGGGATCCAGTTTCAGCTTTCTGCATATGGTTAGTCAGTTTTCCCAACACCATTTATTAAATAGGGAATCCTTTCCCCATTGCTTGTTTTTGTCAGGTTTGTCAAAGATCAGATAGTTGTAGATGTGTGGTGTTATTTCTGAGGCCTCTGTTCTGTTACATTGGTCTATCTCTCTGTTTTGGTACCAGTACTATGCTGTTTTGGTACCAGTACTATGCTGTTTTGGTTACTGTAGCCTTGTAGTATAGTTTGAAGTCAGGTAGTGTGATGCCACCAGCTTTGTTTTTTTGGCTTAGGATTTTCTTGGCTATGCAGGCTCTTTTTTGGTTCCAGATGAACTTTAAAGTAATGTTTTCCAATTCTTTGAAGAAAGTCAATGGTAGCTTGATGGGGATAGCATTGAATCTATAAATTACTTTGGGCTATATGGCCATTTTCACTATATTGATTCTTCCCATTCATGAGCATGGAATGTTTTTCCATTTGTTTGTGTCCTCTCTTATTTCCTTGAGTAGTGTTTTGTAGTTCTCCTTGAAGAGGTCCTTCACATCCCTTGTAAGTTGGATTCCTAGGTATTTTATTCTCTTTGTAGCAATTGTGAATGGGAGTTCACTCATGATTTGGCTCTCTGTTTGTCTGTTATTGGTGTATAGAAATGCTTGTAATTTTTTCACATTGATTTTGTATCCTGAGACTTTACTGAAGTTGCTTATCAGCTGAAGGAGATTTGGGGCTGAGACAATGGGATTTTCTAAACATACAGTCATGTCATCTGCAAACAGAGATAATTTGACTTCCTCTTTTCTTAATTGAATACTCTTTATTTCTTTCTGTTGCCTGATTGCCCTGGCCAGAACTTCCAATACTATGTTGAATAGGAGTGGTGAGAGAGGGCATCCTTGTCTTGCACGGGTTTTCAAAGGGAATGCTTCCAGTTTTTGCACATTCAGTATGATACTGGCTGTGGGGTTGTCATAAATAGCTCTTATTAGAGATACGTTCCATCAATATCTAGTTTATTGAGAGTTTTTAGCATGATGGGCTGTTGAATTTTGTCAAAGGCCTTTTGTGTATCTATTGAGATAATCATGTGGTTTTTGTCATTGGTTCTGTTTATGTGATGGATTATGTTTATTGATTTGCAAATGTTGAACCAGCCTTGCATCCCAGGGATGAAGTTGACTTGATCATGGTGGATAAGCTTTTTGATGTACTGCTGGATTCAGTTTGCCAGTATTTTATTGAGGATTTTTGCATAAATGTTCACCAGGGATATTGGCCTGAAATTTTCCTTTTTTGTTGTGTCTCTGCCAGGTTTTGGTATCAGGATGATGGTGGCCTCATAAAATGAGTTAGGGTGGATTCCCTCTTTTTCTATTGATTGGAATAGTTTCAGAAGGAATGGTACCAGCTCCTCTTTGTACCTCTGGTAGAATTCGGCTGTGAATCCATCTGGTCCTGGATGTTTTTTGGTTGGTAGGCTATTAATTACTGCCTCAATTTTAGAACTTGGTCTATTCAGGGATTTGATTTCTTCCTGGTTTAGTCTTGAGAGGGTGTATGTGTTCAGGAATTTATCCCACAATAATAGTGGGAGACTTTAACACCCCACTGTCAATATTAGACAGATCAATGAGACAGAAAATTAACAAGGATATCCAGGACTTGAACTCAGCTATGGACCAAGCTGACCTAATAGACATCTACAGAACTCTCCATCCCAAATCAACAGAATATAAATTCTTCTTAGCACCACATTGCACTTATTCTAAAATTGGCCACATAATTGGAAGTAAAACACTCCTCAGCAAATGCAAAAAAACAGACATCATAACAAACAGTCTCTCAGACCATGGAACAATCAAATTAGAGCTCAGGATTAAGAAACTCACTCAAAACCGCACAACTACGTGGAGACTGAACAACCTGCTCCTGAATGACTACTGGGTAAATAACGAAATGAAGGCAGAAATAAAGATGTTCTTTGAAACCAATGAGAACAAAGACACAATTTACCAGAATCTCTGGAACACATTTAAAGCAGTGTGTAGAGGGAAATTTATAGCACTAAATGCACACAAGAGAAAGCAGGAAAGATCTAACATCGACACCCTGTTCTCCCTTTCTTCTTAGTTGTATGGTCACTAAGTCATAAACTACATTTTCTGGCTTTCTTTGAAGCTAGGTGTGGCCATGTGACTAAATTCTCACTAATGGGATGTGAGGATAAGTATGGCTACATGCAGCTTCTGGATTATCTTCTTCAAAGTCCTTGCCCTGTATTTTCTACCCCCTTTCCTTCCCTTTATCTGGAAATGGTATGACTAGAACAGAAGTGGAAGCCCTAAATTGAGCCTAGCAGAGCTGCCTCCCTAGCCTGGGTTCCTGTACGACATAATGGAACAGAGACCACCTATTTTTTCTACAGAGTTACATAAGAGAGAAAAGAAGTGTACCTCATTGGAGCCAATAATTTCAGTGCCTCTTTGTATAAAGTCAGAAAAATAAAAGGAGCTTAGCTTTTGTTGTAATTCAAATTATTTCAAAAGTCTCTATAATCAATGTCATATTATTGAAAATAAATGAATCAACTGACGTCTATAAACCAAAGAGGCAGGATGCGAAGGGAATAAGCATAAATATATATTTAAAGAGGAAAGATCTTTAAAAATTAGACAGACATGAAAGGTTTTATTCTGTCTCTCTAGATATATGTGTATGTATTTATATGTGTGTGCATATATATACACACATACACATATATAACACTACATAATTATTTGTAATAATTATATATATTTTAATATATACAATTTATTATATATTTAATATATATACAATTTTATTATATATTAAAATTTTACTTTAATATATAATTTTATTTTAATATATGTAAAATTTTAATATACATAAAGTTTTAATATGTATACATACACATATATAGCACTACAGAATTATTTGTAGCATTGTTTAATTTTTCATAAATAGAAGTAGAGATATGTAAAATCAGTGGGTAGATTACTGAGAAAAAAGTAATTTTTTTAAAAAAATTACATTTTAATATGGTTGTCTGATATCTGGGCACTGAGAGCAACTAGAATCTCCCAAATACATTCTTCTAGAGTACTAAAAGGTATGGTTTGGAAAGATACATTCTTAGATCGAAAAGGTTTAAAAGCTGCATAGACTCCTTAAAGGAAGGCTTTTTATAGTTTTCTATTTGTTAATCTACGACTGTGTGTCTCCAGGAGAGAGTTTCTTTCCTACAGAATATGTAATGGGACCAATATTTTGTGTTATGAAATGCTGCTTTAAACAAAAGAGTGAAGCCATGCTGAGATACTCTGGTTCACAATGAGCTAAAAATACCCATCATGTTAATCCAGGCTTCTTCACAGAACTCTTCTCTGCCCTGCCCCTGGGAGACATCTAAACTCTCAGACTGATGTTTGGCACTGGCAGAAGCTCAGATGCCTTATCTGACCCAGGTATGACCACAGCTCACACTTGCCTTGCAAGAGAAGGAGTCGTTACCAGTTTGATTTCAAATGCTCACCTTGTGGGATTTTAGCCTGCATGAGACACTTTGTGTAAAAATGACAAAAATGACAAAACTCAAGGGACTTCATTATTTACATTAATGAAAAAGTTTTTTAACATTTTATTTTTCAAAATATGGGCAGTAGTGGTTTGATTTGGGAGGTATGATCAGTCTTTTTTTTATTATTATTATACTTTAAGTTTTAGGGTACATGTGCACAATGTGCAGGTTTGTTACATATGTATCCATGTGCCATGTTGGTGTGCTGCCCCCATTAACTCGTCATTTAGCATTAGGTATATCTCCTAATGCTGTCCCTCCCCCCTCCCCCTAACCCACAATAGTCCCCGGAGTGTGATGTTCCCCTTCCTGTGTCCATGTGTTCTCATTGTTCAATTCCCACCTATGAGTGAGAACATGTGGTGTTTGGTTTTTTGTCCTTGCGATAGTTTACTGAGAATGATGGTTTGAAGTTTCATCCATGTCCCTACAAAGGACATGAACTCATCATTTTTTATGGCTGCATAGTATTCCATGGTGTATATGTGCCACATTTTCTTAATCCAGTCTATCATTGTTGGACATTTGGGTTGGTTCCAAGTCTTTGCTATTGTGAACAGTGCCACAATAAACACACGTGTGCATGTGTCTTTATAGCAGCATGATTTATAGTCCTTTGGGTATATACCCAGTAATGGGATGGCTGGGTCAAATGGTATTTCTAGTTCTAGATCCCTGAGGAATCACCACACTGACTTCCACAATGGTTGAACTAGTTTACAGTCCCACCAACAGTGTAAAAGTGTTCCTATTTCTCCACATTTTCTCCAGCACCTGTTGTTTCCTGACTTTTTAATGGTCGCCATTCTAACTGGTGTGAGATGGTATCTCATTGTGGTTTTGATTTGCATTTCTCTAATGGCCAGTGATGATGAGCGTTTTCTCATGTGTTTTTTGGCTGCATAAATGTCTTCTTTGAGAAGTGTCTGTTCATGTCCTTCACCCACTTTTTGTGGGGTTGTTTGTTTTTTTCTTGTAAATTTGTTTGAGTTCATTGTAGATTCTGGATATTAGCCCTTTGTCAGATGAGTAGGTTGCAAAAATTTTCTCCCATTTTGTAGGTTGCCTTTTCACTCTGATGGTAGTTTCTTTTGCTGTGCAGAAGCTCTTTAGTTTAATTAGATCCCATTTGTCCTTCAAAGAGAATAAAATACCTAGGAGTCCAACTTACAAGGGACGTGAAGGACCTCTTCAAGGATAACTACAAACCACTGCTCAATGAAATAAAAGAGGATACAAACAAATGGAAGAACATTCCATGCACATGGGTTGGAAGAATCAATATCGTGAAAATGGCCAAACGGCCCAAGGTAATTTATACATTCAATGCCATGCCCATCAAGCTACCAATGACTTTCTTCACGGAATTGGAAAAAACTACTTTAAAGTTCACATGGAACCAAAACAGAGCCCACATCACCAAGTCAATCCTAAGCCAAAAGAACAAACCTGGAGGCATCATGCTACCTGACTTCAAACTATACTACAAGGCTACGGTAACCAAAACAGCATGGTACTGGTACCAAAACAGAGACATAGATCAATGGAACAGAATAGAGCCCTCAGAAATAATGCCACATAGCTACAGCTATCTGATCTTTGACAAACCTGACAAAAACAAGCAATGGGGAAAGGATTCCCTATTTAATAAATGGTGCTCGGAAAACTGGCTAGCCATATGTAGAAAGCTGAAAATGGATCCCTTCCTTACACCTTATACAAAAATTAATTCAAGATGGATTAAAGACTTACATGTTAGACCTAAAACCATAAAAACCCTAGAAGAAAACCTAGGCAATACCATTCAGGACATAGGCATGGGCAAGGACTTCATGTCTAAAACATCAAAAGCAATGGTATGATCAGTCTTGATGCTGCTTTTTGTTTTAGAGTCTTGGGTCCCTGTGACAAAGCTGTAGCTGGAACCTCAAAGTGAAGCAGCCTGATTTTCCCAAGAACAAGCACATGCAAGAGATGAGGGATACTGAGAGAAAATTAGCTTTTCTTTAGAAATTTCAAAGTTCCCTTATGGAAAACAGCTTCTTGAATCATAAATGAAATAAAAAGACAAAATCAACCGAGGGTAAGGAGGAGAGAAACATCCACAGTTGCCAGCACAAAAGCAAGAGAGAAATCGATAGAGATACGGAGGAGAAAATGTACAAAGCTGCCAAAGATGAGGTACCTAGACATAAATGATGAAGCTCCAGACTTTTCTCTGCTGGCTTCTTACGGCCCAGGAACACTTGCATGAAATGAGCTAAAAATCATAATTTAAATAATAATGATAGCAAGAGAAGGAGAAATGCCAAGTGGGAACTCTCGCAGGAAACTTAAGCTAGTATAGTAACTCCTGATAATTTTACAATACCTTACACTGCAAATATACAGTCTATTTTTTTTTTTTTTTTTTTGAGACGGAATCTCGCTCTGTCACCCAGGCTGGAGTACAGTGGCTCAATCTCGGCTCACTGCAAGCTCCACCTCCTGGGTTCACACCATTCTCCTGCCTCAGCCTCTCTGAGTAGCTGGGACTACAGGCGCCTGCCACCACGCCCGGCTAATTTTTTTGTATTTTTAGTAGAGATGGGGTTTCACCATGGTCTCGATCTCCTGACCTCATGATCCGCCTGCCTCGGCCTCCCAAAGTGCTGGGATTACAAGCGTGAGCCACCGCGCCCAGCGTATACAGTCTATTGTTGTTACCTTGAGCTTGCAGTTAGATTCATTGTGAATCTCTATCCACCCCCAAATGCTGGGAATACCAGTAAGGGATTTGACTTACCATACACTCTATTGGTGAAATGGGGTAATGTTTATACCACCACCATTTTTATAAGAATATTGTGAGGATAAAATTAAGAAGTTCAGAAAAAACACTCAGCATATAATGATCAATTAGTAAATATTAATAGTTTTTGTTGTGTTTACAAACATTTAATCTTTTGTCACGCATTTTTCTTCATAGTACTGTGGTACTTTGGTAACATTATCTCTTCCATTTAGATAACTATGCTGGTAATCAAAAAGGTTAACCTAATCAAAGTCACAGAACTTCCAAAGATAACTTAAATGTGGGTTTCCTAATTGTGAGTTCAATGATTGTCTTTCCTCCTTACTACATCATGGCCATTTTCAGACCAAAATTTAGAGATCTAATGTACAGCAAGAGGACTGTAGTTGATAATGTACTGTATACCAAAAATTCACCAAGAGTAGGTTTTAGAAACACATGCACACACACACACACACACACACACAGGTAACTATCAAAGTGATGAATTTGTGAATTTGTTTGACTGTGGTAATCATTTCATTATGTATATCTGTTTCAAAACACATGTTATACACCTCAAATGTATACAACACAAAATGAATGTGATTAATTCAGTGATTTAAGTTAAAGCTTATTGTGATTATTAATTTTAATGCAAAATACTTTGTTTTAAAAATTCCTTTTACAATTCTTTGATTGTAAAGCTCTAAATTAAGTACCCTACCAGATATTGATTGTAACAGAAATTCCCACATTTGGGTGATCCTTTTGATAGTCCCATCTACAGGTAAGTTCTCAGGCTAAGACCTATTTTTTATAGTTCAGTGGGTTTAAGATTGGAATAACTGGCTAGCCATATGCTGAAGAATGAAGCTGAACTTCATCCTTCACCATATACGAAAATTAACTCGAAATGCATCAAAGATTTAAATGTAAGACTTCAAACTATAAAAATCCTAGGAGAAAACTTAGGAAATACTCTTCTCAACACTGGCACTGGCAAATAATTTTGGCTAAGCCCCAAAAAGCAATTGAAAACAAAACAAAAATTGAGAAGTGAGACTCAGTTAAACTAAAGAGCTTCTGCACAGCAAATAAAACTATTGACAGAGTAAATAGACAACCTACAGAGTGGGAGAAAGTGTTTGCAAACTATGCCTCTAATGAAGGCCTAATATCCAGAATCTATAGAGAACTTAAATCAGAAAGCAAGCAAACAAACAAACAAGAAACACAAAAAAACCCACAAATACCTCCATGAAAAAAAAAATGGGCAAAGGACATGAACAGACATCTCTCAAAAGAAAACATACAAGTATCCAACAAACATGTAAAAAAAAGCTTAGTATCATGAATCATCAAAGAAATACAAATCAAAACCACAATGAGAGACCATTTCACACCAGTCAGAATGACTATTATGAAAAAGCCAAAAAACTATAGATGCTGGCAAGGCTACAGAGAAAAGAGAATGCTTATACACTGTTGGTAGGAATGTATATTAGTTCTGCCACTGTAGAAAGTAGTTTGGAGATTTCTCAAAGAAATTAAAACAAGGCTATCATTAGACCCAGCAATCCCATTACTGAGTATATACCCAAAGGAAAATAGATCATTCTACCAAAAAGACACATGAACTTGTATGTTCACCACTGTGCTATTCGAAATAGCAAAGATATAGAATCAACTTAGGTGCTCATCAGTGGTTGATTGGAAAAAGAAAATGTACATATATACCACAGAATACTACACAGCCATAAAAAGAATAAAATCATGTCCTTCGCAGCAACATGGATGCAGTTGGAGGTCATAATCCTAAACGAATTAACACAGGAACAAAAAATCAAATGCCACACATTTTCACTTAAAAATAGGAGGTGAACCTTGAGCACACATGGAAATAAACATGGGAACAATAGACACTAGGGACTATGAGAGTGGGGAGGTGAGGGAGGGGATATGAGTTGAAAAACTACCTATGGGTTACTGTGCTCACCTTGGTGATAGGATCATTTGTACTCCAAACTTCAGCATCACTCAATATACCCATCTAACAAACATCCACATGTACCTCCCGTATCTAAAAGTTGAAGAAAAAAGTAAACAAAAAAAAGAGAAAGTTGTACTCATAAGTTTTTAACTAAGAATATTGTTTTTAGGTAGAATTTATAAACCACAAATTCTAGTGTTTTGTTTAGATTATTAAAAGATCCATAATGCAATTCACAAAGTGAAATTTGTTAGCAATCTGAGGGCATCATAGAAACAGCTGTGGTTTCCTTTTATTAAAATTTAAGTATATTAAAGTATTCAAACACACAGAAAACTAACCAACTTCCATATACGTACCCCCTGTATTAAAAAGAAGCTTATGATGGACACGTTACACTGAAGTTGGTGCATCTTTCCCATTCATCTTTTAATCATTTTTGTACATATGTATCAAAGGTAAACAATATATAATATGAGTTTTGTGTTTTAAAATCTCATACCTATGGAATCATATTGTAAGTATTGTTCTGCAACTTACTATTTATAATTGACAAATAATAATTATGTATATTTATAAGGTATAGTGTGATGTTTTAATCTATAAATACATTGTAGGAAGATTCAGTTGAGCCAATTAATATAAATGTCACCTCATCAAGTCATTTTTTATGGGGAGAATGTTAAAAATCTATTCTTTTAGCAATTTAAATATATATAACACATTAATTGTGGTCTCCATGCAATGCAATAGATCACCAAAACTTCTTCCTCCAATCCAAGACTTTGTACCCTGTGATCAATATCTTCTCTATTCCATTTCTTCTCTTCCTCATCCCTTAGCCTCTGGTAACTAACATTCTACTCTCTGTTTCTATGAGATAGAATCTTTAATTTTAAGATAGACTTAATATTCCACACGTAAGTAAGATCATGCAGTATTTGTCTGTATCTGACTTATTTCACTTTGCATAATACCCTCTAGGTTTCTCAATGTTGTCACAAATGACAGAATTTTCTTTCTTTTTAAGGCTGACTCGTGTTCCATTGGCATCATAGAAACAGCTGTGATTTCTTTTTATTAAAATTTAAGTATATACATTATACATACTACATTTCCCCTGCCATTCATCTGTTGATGGACACTTACGTTGCTTCCATAGCCTGGCTATTATGAATAACAATGCAATGAATATGGTGATGATGCAGACCTCTCTCTGACGTAAAAATTTCAATTCCTTTGCATATATACCCAAAACTAAAATTGCTAGATTATTTACTAATTCTATTTTCAGTTTTTAAAGGAATCTACATACTACTTTCCAAAATTGCTTTACTAATTTATATTCATCAATAGTATACAAGTGTTCTCTTTTCTCCACATTCTTGCCAACACCTATTATTTGCATTTTTGATATTAGCCACCCTTACTGGTGTGAAGTGATATCCTGGTTTCTATTTGAATTTCTCTGATTAGAGATGTTGAACATTTAAAACATATATTTTAACATCTCTTCTTTTGAGAAATGTCTGTGTAGACACTTTGCCCATTTTTTAACTGGGTTATTTGTTTTTTTACTGTTGAGTTGTTTGAGTTCCTTATATATTTTGGTTTATTAGCCTCTTTTAAGATATATGGTTTGCAAATATTCTTTCACAATCTTGGTATGGTATCTACACTTTGTTAATTGATTCCTTTGCTGTGCAGAAGGCTTTTCCTTTAAGGCAATCTCATTTGCCTGTTTTTGTTTTGTTGCCTGTGCTTTTGGACTCCTATCCAAAAAATCACTAACCAGAACAATGTTGCAGAGCTTTTTTTATGTGTTCCTCTAGTAACGTAACAGTGTCAGATGAGACATTTCAGTCTTTTATCTATTTTGAGTTGATTTTTATATATGGTGTGAGAAAAAGATTTAATTTTATAATTCTGCATGTGGATATATAGTTTTCCCACCACCATGTATTAAAGAGGTTGTCAGTTCCTCATAGTATGTTCTTGGCACCTTTGTCAAAAATCAATTTACTATAAATACCTTGGTTTATTTCTGGGCTTTATATCTTCTACTAGTGGAAGTGTTTTTGTTGTGAGAGTACCATGCTATTTTGATTACAATAGCTTTATGACATATTTTGAAATCAGAAAGTGTGATGCCTCCAGCTTTGTACTTTTTGCTCAAGATTACTTTGAATATTGAGTCTTTTCTTGATTCCATATGAGTTGGAATTATTTTTTTCTCTTTCTGTAGAAAATGACATTGGGATTTTGATAGGAATTACATTGAATATATAGATAACTTTCATTAGTATGGACATTTTAACAATATTAATTCTTCCAAGACATGAACATGGAATATCTTTCCATTTATTTGTGTCTTCTTCAATTTCTTTTCTCAACATTTTGTAGTTTTCAGTGTACAAATCTTGTACTTTCTTCATTAAATTTACTCCTAAGTCTTTTATTTTGTTGATACTATTATGTGGAATTATTTTTTAATATATTATTTCGATTGCTCATTGTTAGGGTATAGAAACACTGCTAATTTTTGTCTGTCAGTTTTGTAACCTGCAGTTTTAGTGAACTGATCAGTTCCAATAGTTTTTCCAATGAAATCTTTAGAGTTTTTTTGTTTATAAGATTATGTCCATATCTATCCAGCAAACAATGACAATCGCACTTCTTCTTTTATTATATGAATGCCTTTTACTACCTTTTCTTGCTTAATTGCTCCGGCTAAGATTTCTAGTACTGTATTAGATAGAGATGGGGAGAGTGGGCATCTTTGTGTTGTTCCTGATGTTAGAGGAAAAGCTTTTAATTCTTCACCGTTGAGAATAATGTTAGCTGTAGCCTTGTCATACATTACCTTTATTTTGTTGAGATATTTTCCTTATATAGCTATTTTTGACAATTTTAATCATAAATGAATGATTTATGATTAAATACAAATCATAAATATATATATAGAAATACAAATATACCCCATTTGCCCTCAGCTCCATATGCCTTATGTGAGTTCTTTACCCAGTAGGATAATTGAATTCTTAGTTCCTAGGGCTCTGAGTCCTTGGCAGTCTTGCCTAGATGGTGTTGCTATCACACTCATTTTTAGCAATTAAAAAAAAATTATCTCCAGGATTCCAAATGTTCTTCTCCTTGTTTCCATTGCATAGTAGTCTATTTTTTTTTAAAGTAAACTACTTTGCTACAGAAACAATCTTTTGTATATATGTATTTATATATGTATATATAAACGTGCATATATATACACATATATATATATAAATTATTATATATATTCATGTTGTTCAGGTTATATGACTAACCTGAGGCAGCAGAGGGCTCTGCTCAGCACAGTCTCTCAGAAACCCAGGCTGATGGAATATCCAACTTGACACAATCTTACCTGATGACTAATGCAAGAAAAATATAATAAGGCAAATTATTTAACATATCTTAATATTTCTGCTAACATTTCATGGGCTTTGTCCAAGTCACCAGGCCAAGAAGGCTATGACTATATTCAAGGACACAGGGAGATGCAATGCTACCATTTGCCTGAAAAGAGAAACAGATTTGGGAATAACTTTAACTTCGTGATAACGACCATAGGCAGTAACTTTATTTTACCTTGATAAATCAATATTACACACCACAGTCAATACTTCCTTTTTTTTTTCCTTGTTCATTTAATTATATGTGAATCTAAATAGGTAAGGTGATATGCTTAACTTTTAGTCTCTAGAAAAATTGCTATGCCCCTGGCAAAAGCATTTCTTTCCTTAGGAACTAAATTCTCTAAAATGGCAGTACCTAGAATCATTGAATGAAAAGTAAAAAATGTGTGCCTGGTCACAATAATGAGTGGTGTCACTCCAATTTCCGTCCTTTCCATCATAGTCTGATATGGTTTGGCTTTGTCCCCACCCAAATCTCAACTCAAATTGTATCTCCCAGAATTGCCACATGTTGTGGGAGGGACCCAGGGGGAGGTAACTGAATCATGGGAGCTAGTCTTTGCCATGCTATTCTCGTGATAATGAATAAGTCTCATGAGAGCTGATGGTTTTGTCTGGGGTTTCTGCTTTTCTTCTTTTTCATTTTCTCTTGCTGCAGCCATGTACAAACTGCTTTTGCTCCCCACCATGATTCTGAGGCTTCCCTAGCCACGTGGAGCTGTAAGTTCAATTAAACCTCTTTTTCTTCCCAGTGTTGGGTATGTCTTTATCAGCAGTATGAAAATGGACTAATACAGTAAATTTGTATCAGTAGAGCAGGCGTTGCTGGAAAGATACCTGAAAATGTGGAAGTGACTTTGGAACTGGGTAACAGGGAGACAGGTTAAAGGATTCAGAAGACAGGAAAATGTCTTCTGAATGAGACATTTTGCAACTTCCTAGAGACTTGTTGAATGACTTTGCCCAAAATGCTGATAGCGATATGGACAATAAAATCCAGGCTGAGGTGATCTCAGATGGAGATAAGGAACTTGTTGGGAACTGGAGCAAAGGTGACTCTTGTTATGTGTTAGCAAAGAGACTGGCAGGATTTTGCCCTTGCCGTAGAGATTTTTGGAACTTTGAACTTGAGAGAGATGATTTAGGGTATCTGGAGGAAGAAATTTCTAAGCAGCCAAGCATTCAAGAGGTGATTTTGGTGCTGTTAAAGGCATTCAATTTTATAAGGCATAAAAGTTAAAAGCATAAAATAAAAGTTCGAAAAATTGAAAAGTTTATAAAAGCATAAAAGTTTGAAAAATTTGCAGCCTGACTATGCAATAGAAAATAAAAACCCATTTTCTGGGGAGAAATTCAAGCTGACTGCAGAAATTTGCATAAGTAGCAAGGAGCCTAATGTTAATCCCCAAAACCATGGAGAAAATGTCTCCAGGCCATGTCAGAGACCTTCATGGCAGTCCCTCCCATCACAGGCCTGGAGGCCCAGGAGGAAAATGTGATTTTGTGTGCCAGGCCCAGGGTCCCAATGCTGTGTGCAGCCTAGGGACCAGATGCCCTGTGTCCCAGCTGCTCCAGCTGTGGAAGAAAAGGTCCAATGTACAGCTCGGGCTGTGGCTTCAGAGGGTGGAAGCCCCAAATCTTGGCAGCTTCCACCTGGTGTTGAGCCTGTGAATGCACAGAAGTCACTCACAGGCCAAGAAGGCTATGACTATATTCAAGAAGAATTGAGGTTTGAGAACGTCTGCTTAGATTTCAGAAGATGTATGGAAATGTCTGGATGCCCAGGCAAAAGTTTGCTACAGGGGTGGGGCTCTCATGGAGAACCCCTGCTATTGCAGTGTGGAAGGGAAACGTGGGATCGGAGCCTCCAGACAGAGTCCCTACTGGGGCACTGCCCAGTGGAGCTGTGAGAAGAGGGCCACTGTCCTCCAGACCCCAGAATGGTAGATGCCACTGACAGCTTGCACCGTGCACATGGAAAAGCCATAGACACTCAATGCCAGCCTGTGAAAGCAGCCAGGAGGGAGGCTGTACCCTGCAAAGCCACAGGGGCAGAGATGCCCAAGACCGTGGGAACCCACCTCTTGCATCAGCATGACCTGGATGTGATACCTGGAGTCAAAGTAGATCATTTTGGAGCTTTAAAATTTGACTGCCTTGCTGTATTTCAGACTTTTATGGGCCCTGTAACCCCTTTGTTTTGGATAATTTCTCCCGTTTGGAATGGCTATATTTACCCCATATCTATACTCCCACTGTAACTAGGAAGTAACTAGCTTACTCTTGATTTTACAGGCTCATAGGTGGAAGGGACTTGCCTTATCTCAGATAAGACTTTGGACTGTGGACATTTGGGTTAATGCTGGAATGAATTAAGACTTTGGGGGGCTGTTAGGAAGGCATAATTGGTTTTGAAATGTGAGGACATGAGATTTGGAGGGCCAGGAGTGGAATGATATGGTTTGGCTCTGTCCCCACCCAAATCTCAACTCAAATTTTATCTCCCAGAATTCCTGCATGTTGAGGGACCCGGGGGAGGTAATTGAATCACAGGAGCTGGTCTTTCCCATACTGTTCTTGTGATAGTGAATAAATCTCATGAGATATGATGGATTTATCAGGGCTTTCTGTTTCTGCTTCTTTCTCATTTTCTCTTGCCACTGCCATGTAAGAAGTGCCTTTCGACCCCTGCCATGATTCTGAGGCCTCCACAGCCAAGTGGAACTGTAAGCTCAATTAAACCTCTTTTTCTTCTCAGGCTCAGGCATGCCTTTATCTGCAGCATTGATACGAACTAATACATAATCCTATATTCAAGCCATGAGAGAAATAGCATCATATAACATACCTTGTAGGAAAGAGGATCTGTTTCACAAGTTGGTGTCTTTCAGCTTGTGATGTAGCTGAGTGTTCAATTGGCTATTCCACTGTTCTGTAAAGCCACTTACTAGTATGTGATGGGACATATGGCATGGCCTGTGAATACCATGCATTCTCTGTTGTACCTTGCTTTATCTTTTATGAAATGAGGTCCTTTGTTAGATGCATCATAATATGGAGTACTAATAAGGCAAGAAAAGACAGGCACTTTTCTTTGGTCAAGCCACCTAGGAAACCAGCTTTGAGTCAACTTCATATGAAGAAGGTTTCTTGGAACATGTTCTCCAGAACATCTGCCAGGAAGTGAGGAAGGAGGGTTAAGCATAAAGAGAAAGTCAATTGCAATGAAGTTGCAATAGAGCACTCAGCCTATTCTTCAGAGAGCTCTGGAGCTAAGATGACCTTTCACTGAGATGAGGGCTGGGCCTCAACCTGGACCCCTGCCTCAGCCTGTCACTAATTACAGGATACACTGGGAAAAATGTATAAACTCAGGCAAAGCAGCTCCTTTGGGTGGGAGAAATTCCCAGAAAGATTGTTAGTTGTGAGCCAACAGCAACTGACTCTCCCAGGAGCTGGGGAAATGTTCATCACTGCTGCTTTACAAATGAGGTTACTCAGCTGGGCAGTAGCCATTCTAGCCATAGCAAGTGGGAGTGACATTGTTTAGTACATGTACAACTTCCATTGTAACTAATATGGATAGTCTACTAAGGTGATTATATTTTTATTCTTTAATTTATTAACATATTGCATTGTTACATTTTTCTGATGTTACACCAGCCTTACATTCTTAAGAAAATCTTTTCTTGGGAAAGATTAAATCTAGACACACTGCTACATTTGATTTCCCAATATTGTATTAGAATTTTTTTACCTATGTTCATAAGTATGATTGGTCTATAATTATCTAGTTCTCTACTTATCTAATTTTCATGTCAAGATTGAATCAGTCTCATAAAAAAGTTGGATTTTTAACCTTTTTTATCTGTTCTTTGAAACTGGTTTGAAGAATTATCTTTTCATTTCAGTTTACAGAAAATTTACAAGTAAAATTCTTTTACCAATCTGACCTCATCTTCTACTCCTCTTTGCCCTTCTATTCCCTCTGATCCAGTGTTACTGGTCCTTTTGCTGTACTGGGAGCATGTGAGGCACCTGCCTGCATTGCCATTCTGATCTAGCTCTTTCCTCTGCTTGTAATGCTCTTTCTCTGATATCAGCAGAGCGATTTTCCTCCCTCCTGAAACTTCCTGAATAGATGGGCCTACTCTGACTTCCAATTTAAAACCTCAGTCAAACTATGAACTCATGTCCACCTCACTCCACCCACCCCTACCCCTTACCATGTTCTATATAATTAACTTATTTTTAATAGTTTATTGTTGTCTCCCCTTACTAGAATTTCAACTCTTTAAATATACTATTTTTGTTATTGTTTCGTTTCATTTACTGATGAGCCCAAGTGCCTAGCATAGTGTCTGACACATAGTAGGGCCTCAATAAATAGGGGGAAAGAGAAGGGATGAAAGTTTTGTAACCACTCATTTAATTTCATTAATAATTATTGTTTTTGTAAACAATTAAAGTTTGCTTTTTCTTCTTCTTAAGTAAGTCAATTCTGGTAATGTATACTTTTCTATAATATTGCCATTTCTCTAACTTGTAAAATTATTGGCAAATGTTGTTGTTTGTAGTAATTTCATGAGACTTTTGAAATCTCTTATATGTAGTCATATCCTGAATTTTTCATCTCTGATTTGTGTTCTCTCTCAGCTTCTCTCTCTTTCTTTTACCTTCTTTGATCAGCCATACTTCACCATAATCTATTTTGTGACTATTTTCAAAGAATCAGCTCCAAATTTGTGGATTAATTTTGTTTTTTAAATTTTATCAATTCATCCTTTATATGATTTATTTTCCTCATTCTTTTAATTTGTAGTATTTTTCTTTTTCTACTTTCTTGAGGTAAATACTTAACTCATTTATCTTCTCCTTTTTTTCTTTTCTTTTTTGAGGTGTATTCTCGTTCTGTCACCCAGGCTGGAGTGCAGTGCCGTGGCACTATCTCAGCTCGCTGGAACCTCTGCCTTTCGGGTTCAAGAGATTTCTTAAAGGCACATGCCACAACACTCAGCTAATTTTTGTTTTTTTTTTTTGTAGAGATGGGGTTTCATCATGTTGGCCAAGCTGGTCTCAAACTCCTGACCTCAAGTGATGCACCCACCTTAGCCTCCCACAGTGCTGGGATTACAGGCATGAGCCACCACACCCAGCTTATTTATTTTTAATCATCCTTTTCAAAAAAGTGTTTTTAATACTACAGTGGATCTCTAGTTCCATTTGTACTACATTCCACAAGGGCTGATGGATAGTTTATTTGTTGTCATTGAGTTATAAATATTTTATAATTTTCATTATGTTTTCTTCTTAAATCTATTTGTTATTTAGGAGTATTTCCTTTTCTCATATATATAGTTTTGGGTTCTAATGTTTCTGATTTATATATGTTGTGGATGGAGATCGTATGCCATATGATAGCAATTATTTGAAGTGTATTAAGAATTTATTTTGTGGTCTAATACTGTGGAAGTCTGTGGTGGAAAACTTACTTTTGTATTTGTATGTATCAGTCAGTTCTAATTTAACCCCAAATCAATAATGCAATTTTGGTTGGATATGAAATTTCAGATTGGTAACTATTTTTCTTTGGTTGCTACCTTTAGATGCCCTTGTGTTCTGGTATTTAGTGTGGCTAAGGTCTGCTGTCACTTTAATTGTCTTTTCATTATAATTAAGATGACTTTTCTCTCTGATGCCTTTTAGGATTTTCTCTTTATCCTTGAGGTTCTGAAGTTTCACTCAGAAATGTTTGGGTGTGGATTTATTTTTAATCTTCCCTGGAGTTTCTATCTCTCTTCTTACATTAGCAATCTGTTTTTGTATGTTATCTAATTTTTCCATTAAAACTCTTATATTAATCATAGTTATTTTAGATTTCCTGTCTGATCATTCCTAAATCTGTGTCATATCTGGTTCTGGTTCACATGCTTACTTTGCTCCTTTATACAATGTATGTATATGTGGGTGCAGTGAATGCATGTACATGTGTGCACATTGCCTTTTTACATGCTTGATAATTTTTTTGTTGAAAGCCAAGCTTGATGAATCGAGTAATAGGAACTGATATATAGGACTTCAGTGAGAAAATTTATGTTAATCTGGCCAGGAACTGGGCTGTGTTTAATGTTTGCTCTTGCAGCTGGTACTAGAGGTTCAAATTACTCTAGTGTTCTTGTTTTTTATCTCCTTTCTTGACATTGGGATTTGCTATGTACTCCTTCTAAGAATCTGCATTTTGTAGCTCGTTCACTATGGTCCACTATTATCATACTCAAGTCCTATTGATATGGTAGTAAAGTGTGGAGGACATTCTATAACCTTATTATGAAATCTCAATCTTTTAGTGGACCTGTGACCCTGGCTCGTCCTTTATAGTCTTAGCTTTCCCTCTTAGGTAAGACAGGAAGAGTAGAAGGAGTTAGAGTGCCCTAAATGCTTTTCCCAGAGGTTGGCTATGGCTCTGGTAGGTTTTCAATGTGGAGAATACTTTGGGTGCATTTTACAATTACTAATACTTTCTTCCCTCCGACAGAAGCAATAGATCTGTCTAGGCTCTTAATCACAAGAACTGGGTAAGTTTCATGGAGGTAAGGCCCATGAAAGTATGGGGGCCCCCTTAGTCGGCCTGGCCTTCCCAGAGTTTCTCACTCTCACATGAGTCCACACTCAACCATCAGGAATTCCTCAAAATCACCATTTACATATTTATAGCAGTCTATAGCTCTAGCAGCTTCTGCTCCAGATAATCAGAGCTTGGTCGCTGTGACTCTCTGGATTTATCTTTCTCTGCAAATTTCAGACTGGATGTTTGCTCTGAGACCTCAATTTTCTGATGGGTAGAGGAGGAGTAATTGATTTTCTGTTTTATTCGGCTTTCTCTTGTAAGAAAGGGAGTGATGACATCTTAAGTTCTTTACATATTAGAGCTAAATATTTTCAATCATTTTTGAATTTTCTATTCTGAAAGGTATTAAGTTTTTGGAATAATAAGAAATAATAGGTTTTTGGCTGGGTGCGATGTCTTAAGCCTGCCATACCAGCACTTTGGGAAGCCGAGGGCGGCGGATTGCTCTAGCCCAGGAGTTTGAGAACACCCTGGGCGACATGGCGAAACTTCATCTCTACAAAATATACAAAAATTAGCTAGGCATGCTGGCCCAAGCCTGTAGTCTCAGCTGCTAGGGAGACCAAAATGGGAGGACTGCTTGAGCCTGGGAGGCAGAGGTTGCAGTGAGGAGAGATTGTGCCATTGTACTCTAGTGGGGGCAACAGAGTGAGGCCCTGTCTTTCTCACATACACTAATATAATAATAATAGAGTTTTTTTTATTTTAAAAGTACTTTATAGGGGATGAAAACTCTACCCAGTCACTTAGTCATCAATTTTAAATGATAAGTTAAGCATTTGATTCTTATCCTTGTAAGGCATCCACTATACTTTCTAATAGGGTAACTATTAGGACCCTAGCCAGGTCAGCCAGACTCCAGACGTGGCAACTGTCAGACCAAGACCTCCAGCTTTTGATTTGTTGCTATTTGATCACTGGCCCATAGAACTGTTTATCTCTTTTTGAACTAGAGCTCTTTAAAAATATATGGTTGTCTTATATTTTATCCATTAGTCCTGTGTCTTACAGTAACACAGGACGATATGTTTAAAGCCTGAACCTATTGAGTTTGGAACTCTGAAGTTTATTTTAACCTTAGCATTGACTTTTGGACATCTTTGATGTAAATAATCATATGCACAAATTACATTTAATCCTTTTGGTTTTTGTTTTTAAATTGTGTATTAATACATAATATTTGTATATTTTATGGGGTACCTGTGGTATTTTGTTATGTGTGTAGAATGTGTAGTGATCAAGTCAGGATATTTAGGGCATCTATCACCTTGAGCACTTATTATTTCTATGTGTTGGGAACATTTCAAGTCCCCTCTTCTATCCATTTTTAAATATACAATACATTGTTGTTAACTCTAGTTACCCTACTCTGCTATTAAATTTAAGAACTTATTCCTTTTATCTAACTGTATATTTGTACCCATTAACCAATCACTCTTTATCTCCTTCCAATACCTGTTCCCCACATTACAAACACCCTTCTTAGCCTCTGGTTACTGTCAATCTACTCTCTACCTCTGTAAGACCAACTTTTTAAATTTTCATATGTAAGTGAAAATATTCACTATTTGTCTTTTTATGATTGGCTTATCTCATTTAACATAATGACTTCCAGCTCCATTTACATTGCTGCAAATGACAGGATTTATTTTTTTTTATGGCTGAATAGTATTCTATTGTGTATATATACCACAACTTCTTTATCCATTCATTTATTGATGGACATGTGGGTTTATTCCCTATCTTTGCTATTGACAATGATACTGCAGTAAAATGGAAGCGTCAGTATCACTTTGATGTACTGTTTTTCTTTTCCTTGGCTAAATATCCACTAGTGGGATTGCTTGATCTTATGATAGTTCTATTTTTTGTTTTTTGAGAAATCTCCATACTGTTTGCTGCACTAATTTACATTCCTGTCAACAATGTATAAGAGTTCCCTTTACTCCACATCTTCACAAGCATCTATTTTTTTATTTTTAATAATAGCCATTCTAACTGGAATAAGATGATACACAACATATATCACAGTAATATATTCAAGGAAAAAAGAATAAAAATTAAAAATTTCCATCCAAGTGATAGTAAATTCAAAAATAGGAAGTGACAGCTTTCTCAGGTGAGAAGGAATCAGTAGAAAAACTCCAGCAGTACAAAGGGACAGAATGTCTCAACACCACTAAGGGATCACACTAGCGCTTTAGCAATAGATCCTAACCAAAATGAAAAGTTTGAAATGACAGATACAGAATTCAAAGTATGGATTGTAAGGAAACTCGATGAGATCTAAGAGAAAGTGAAAAATCAACACAAGGAAACCAAAAAAATATCAAGGATATGAAAGACGAGATAGCTATTTTAAAAAACATATAAGAAGAAATAAAATTTCTTGAATTGAAAAATTTACTAAAGGAATTTTAAAATACAGTTGAAAGTTTTAAAAGTAGACTAGAAGAAGCAGAAAAAAGAATTTCAGACTTTGAAGACCTGTCTTTGGAATTAACCCATCAGACAAAAATAATGAAAAAAAGAATTTAAAAACAAACCAAGCCTTCCAGAAACATGGGATTATGTGAAGGCAACCAAACCTATGACTTATTGGCATTCTTGAGAGAGAAGAAAGAGTAAGCCACTTGGCAAACAAACTTAAGAAAATCATTCAAGAAAAATTTTCTTTTGCTAGAGAGGTTGACATGCAGCCACAAGAAATTCAAAGAATATCTGCAAGATACTACACTAGATGACCATCATCAATGCATATACTCATCAGACTATCCAGTCAAAATGAAAGAAAGAGTCTTAAAGGAAGCTAGAGAAAAGGGCCATGTTATCTATTAAAAAGTCCCACTAGACTAACAGCTTACTTCTCAGCAGAATCTTACAAGTCAAAGGAGATTAGTGGCCTATTTTTAGCTTTTCTAAAGAAAGAAAAAAATGCTGGCCAATAATTTTATATCCTGCTAAAGTAAGCTTCATATAAAAGAGAAGTAGTCTTTCCAGACAAGTAAATTATAAGAGAATTTGTCATCACCAGAATAGATCTACAAGAAATGCTCAAAGAAGTTCTAACGTGGAAATGAAAGAGTGATACTACTACAGAAACACACATAAGTGCAAAGTTTACAGATCCTATATAGCAATTACACAATTAAAATTACAAAGCAACTAGTTAACAACTCTATGACAGGCACAAAACCTCACATATCAATATTAACTTTGAAAATAAATGGCCTAAATGCTTCAATTGAAAGACAGAGATTGGCAAGTTGGATAAAGAACAAGACTCAACCATCTGCTGCATTCAAGAGACCCATCTTACAATTAAGGACACACATAGACTCAAAGTAAAGTGGTAGAGAAAGATCTATCATGCAAATGAAACACAAAAAAAGATCAGGGGTTGCTATCCTTGTATCAGATGAAACAAACATTGAATCAACAACATTTTACAAAGACAAAAATAATAAAGTTTTAATTCAAAAAGAAGATTTAACTATCCTAAATATATGCACATCCATCACTGGAGCACCCACGTTTGTAAAACAAATACTACTAAACATCAGAAAAGAGATAAATAGCCACGTAATGATTTTGGAGGACTTCAAAATACCATTGACAGCACTAGGCTGATCATTGAGGTGGAAGAGTAACAAAGAAACTCTAAACTTAAATTGGACACTTAACCAAATGGATCTAATAGACATGTACAAAATATTTCACCCAACAACCACAGAATATACAATTTTCTCATTTGAACATGGAATAGTCTCTAAAATTAATCATATGCTTGGTTGTAAAGCAAGTCTCAATAAATTCGAAAAAATAAAATTATATCAAGCATCTGTTCAGACTACAGTGTAATAAAATTAGAATCAATACCAAGAGAAACTCTAAAACACACACACAAGTACATGGACACTACACAACTTGTTCCTGAATGATTTTGGATAAACAACAAATAAGGAAGGAATCAAAATATTTCTTGAAATGAATTAAAATGGAGATAAAACATACCAAAACCTTTGTGGTGCAGCAAAGGGAGTGTTAAGTTGAAATTTTATGTTACTAAATGCCTACATCAAAACAATAGAAAGATCTTAAATTTACAGCTAATCCTGTCCTAAAGCAACTTGAAAAACTAAAACAGACAAAACCCAAAATTAGCAGAAGAAAGGAAATAACAAAGAACAGAGGAAAACAAAATAAAATTGAGATTAACAAAAACAAAAAAAATACAAAGGATTAATGAAACAAAGTTGATTTTCTGAAAGGATAAACAAAATTGATAGACCATTAGCTAGATTAATCAAGAGAAAAAAGAGACACCATTCAAATAAGAAAAAATCATAAATTATATATGCAGCATTACCACTTATACCACAAAAATACAAAAGATCCTCAGAGACAACTATGTACATCTCTATGTGTACAAACTGAAAAACCTAGAGGAAATGGATAAATATCTGGAAATATACAACCTCCCAAGTTTGGACCAGGAAGAAATAGAAATCCCAAATAGACCAATAATAGTTTATGAAATTCAATCAGTAATTTAAAAATATACTACCCAGAAAAAGCCCAGGACCAGATGGATTCACAATCAAATCCTAGTAGACATACAAAGAAAAGCTGATACAAATTTTACTGAGACTACTTGAAAAAATAGAGAAGGAAAGATTCCTCCTTAACTCATTCTATAAAACCAGTATTACCCTGATACCAAAATCTTGGTAGCACACACAAAAAATATTCCTGATGAACATAAATGCAAAAATATTCAACAAAATACAGGCAAACGGAATCCAGCAACATATCAAAAAGATAATTCATCAAGATCAAGTGAGGAGTTTTATTCCAGGAATTCAGGGATGGTTTAACATGTGCAAATCAATAAACGTGATTCACCATGTAAACATAATTAAAAGCAAAAGCCATATGACCATTTCAATAGATGCAGAAAAAAAATTCAATAATATCCCAAATCCCTTCATGGTAAAATTTCTCAACAACTAGGGCATTGCAAGACAGTACTTCAAAATAATAAGAGCCATCTATGACAAACCTACAAGCAACATCATACTGAAAGGGGAAAAGTTGAAAGCATTCCCCCTAAGAACTGGAATAAGAGAAGGACACCTAATCTCACCATTTCTTTTCACCATAGTACTGGAAGTCTTAGCCAGAGCACTCAGGCAAGCAAAATAAATAAAAGACATCCAAATAGGAAATTAGGAGGTCTAGTTACCTTTGTTTACTGATGACATGATCCTATACTCAGAAAATCATAAAAGTTCCTCCAAAAGACTCCTGGATTGGATAAATGTCTCTACAAAGTTTCAGGATACAAAATTAATGCATGAAAATCAGTTGGATTTTTATACATCAACAACATTCAAGTGGAAAACCAAATCAGGAACCCAATCTCATTTATAATTGCCACAAAGATGATAAAACACTTAGGAATACATCTAAGCAAGGAGGTGAAAGATCTCTACAAGGAAAACTGCAGATACTGTCGAAAGAAATAGTGGATGACATAAACATATGGAAAAAAATTTCATGTACCTCAATAGGAAAAATAAATATTGTTAAAATGATTATACTGCCCAAAGAAATCTACAGATACAAGAAAATTCCCATTAAATTACCAAGATCATTTTTCACATAATTAGAAAAAAAGATTCTAAAATTATTTGGAACCAACAAAGAGCATGAAGAGCCCAAACAACCATAAGCAAAAACAACAAAGCTGGAGGCATTACATTCCCCAATTTCAAACTAGAATACAAGGCTATAATATCAAAAACATTATGATACTAACAGAAAAATTAATCTGCAGATAAATTGATTAGAATAGAGAACCCAAAAATAAAGTCACACATCTAAAATCACCTAATCTTTGACAAAGTTGACAAAAATAAACATTGAGGAAAAGCCACTCTATTCAATAAATGTTGCTGGTAAAACTGGCTAGCCATATGCAAATGAATGAAACTGGACCTCTACCTCTCATTATATACGAAAATCAACCCCAAATCAATTAAAGACTTAAATGTAAGGCCTGAAGCTATAAAACTACTAGATGAAAACCTAGGAAAAACTCTTCTGGAAATTAGCCTTGGCAAATAATTTATGAGGAAGACCTTAAAAGCAAATGCAACAAAAACAAAAACAGATAAATGTGACTAAATTAAACCAAAGAGCTTCTGTACAGTAAAAGGAACAATCAAGGGTTAACAGGTAATCTATAGAATGGGAGAAAATATTTGCAATCTATGAATGTGACAAAGAACTAATATCCAGAATCCATAAATAACTTAAACAAATCAACAAGGAAAATACATAAGCCCATTAAAAAGTGCACATAAGACATCAACACACACTTCTCAAAAGAAGATATAGAAGCAGCCAACACACTTATGAAAAAATGCTCATTACTAAATCATCTTAGAAATGCAAATTAAAATCACAGTGATATTCTACCTCAAACCAGTCAGAATAACATATTTAACAGTCAAAAATAACAGATTTTAGTGAGGATGTGGAGAAAAGAGAACACTTATAGACTGTTGATTGGAGTATAAGTTAGTTTAGCACCTTTGGAAAATAGCATGGTGACTTCTGAAAGGACTAAAAATAGTCATGGCATCAACCTAAGTGTCCATCAAAATTGGATTGGATAAAGATTATGTGTTGCATATACACCATGGAATGCTACGAAGTCATAAAAAAGAATAAAATCATGTATTTCACAGCAACATAAATGGAGTTGAAGGCCATCATGGTGAGAGAAAAATCTCAGAAACATTAAATCCAATTCGCACGTCTCACTTAAAAGTGAGGGCTAAATAATAGCTATACATGGACATGAAATGGAAATAGTAGACACTGGGGACCACAAAAGGGGTGATATTGGGAGAGAGACAAGAGTTGAAAAACTATATATTAAGTCTTATGTTCAGCATTTGGGTGATGGGTTCAGTAGAAGCCCAAACCCCAGCATTATGCAGTATACCCATGTAGCAAATCTATACGTTTTTAAATAGAATTTTAAAAAGTGTTCTGTAGATGTCTATTAGGTCCATTTCATCTAAAGTGCAATCTAAGTCCAATATTTTTTCCCATTGTTAATTTTCTGTCTAAATGATCTGTCTAATTCTGAGAGTGTGGTGATCAAATTCCCAACTATTATTGTATTGAAATCCTTTTCTCCCTTTAGATGTAATAAGATATTCTTTATATATCTGAATGCTCCAATTTTCAGTGCATGTATATTTATGATTGTTGTATCCTCTTGCTAAATTGATCCCTTTATCATTATATAATGATGTTCTTTGTGTCCTTTTACCGTTTTTTACTTAAAGTCTATTTTATCTGATGTAATTATAGCTACTACTGCTCACTTTTGAATTTCATTAAGGTAGAATATCTCTTTCCATCTCCTTATTTTCAGCCTATATGTGTCTTTACAGATGAGATAAGTGTCCCTTAGACAGCATATATTTGGGTTATGTTTTATTTCTATTTGGTTGGTTTATATCTTTCAAGTGGAAAATTTAATATGTTTACATTTAAGGTTATTATTGATAAAAACTTATTTATGTCATTTTGTTAATTTTTTTCTGTTTGTTATACCATTTGTTTCTTTTTTTCCCCTCTCTCATTGTCATTGCACTTTTGTGTTTTCCACAGAAGTAAAGTTTGGGTCTTTTCTCTTCCTTATTTGTGTGTTTGCTTTAGCAAATTTCTCAACACCACTAAGGGTTTTTGTGTCCTGCGTTTTTATGATGGTAGATTTACTTCCATATATATTACCTCTGGTGTCCCCACAAATTTCATCTTGAATTGTAGTTACCATAATCCCCACATGCTATGGGAGGGACCTGGTGAGGGATAATTTAATCATGGGGGCGGTAACCCTCATTCTGTTCTTGTGATAGTGAATGGGTTCTCATGAGATCTGATGGTTTTTTAAGGGATTTTTCCCCGTTTACCCCCTCACTCCTCTTCCTCCTGCCATGTGAAGAAGGACGTGTTTGTTTCCCCTTATGCCATGATTGTAAGTTTCCTAAGGCTTCCCCGGCATGCTGAACTGTGAGTCAACTGAACCTATTTCCTATATAGATTACCCAGTGTCTGGTATTTTATTATTTATTACCAGTGTGAGAACAGACTAATACGGTAAATTGGTACCAGACAGAGTGGGGTGCTGATGTGAAGATACCCCAAAATGTGGAAGTGACATTGGAATTGGGTAACAGGCAGTGGTTGGAGTAGTATGGAGGGCTCAGAAGAAGACAGGAAAATGTGGGAAAGTTTAGAACTACGTAGATACTTGAAGGGCTCAGAAGACAGGAATATGTGGGAAAGTTTGGAACGTCCTAGAGACTTGTTGAATGGCTTTGAGCAAAATGTGATAGTGATATGAATAATGAAGTTCAGGCTGAGGTGATCTCAGATGGAGATGAGGAACTTGTTAGAAACTGGAGTAAAAGCCACTCTTACTATGCAAAGAGACTGTTGGCATTTTGCCCCGACCTAGAGATCTGTGGAACTTTGAACTTGAGATAGATGATTCAGGGTATTTGGTGGAAGAAATTTCTAAGTGACAAAGCATTGAAGAGAAAGCAGAGCATAAAAGTTTGGAAAATTTGAAGCCTGATGATGTGATAGAAAAGAAAACCCCATTTTCTGGGGGGAAAGACAAGCCTCCTGCAGAAATTTGAAAAAGTAATGAAGAGCCAAATGTTAACCATCAAGACAATGGGGAAAATGTCTCCAGGGCATGTCAGAAACCTTCATGTCAGACCCTCCCATCACAGTCATGGGAGGCTTAGGATGGAAAAATGGTTTTCTGGGCAGGGTCCAGGGCATCCCTGCTGTATGCAGCCTCAGGATTTGGTGCCCTGCATCCAAGCCACTTCAGCCATGGCTAAACGGGACCAAGGTACAGCTCAGGCCATTGCTTCAGAGGGTCCAAGCCCAAAGTCTTGGCAGCTTCCATGTGGTGGTGGTCCTGCAGGCTCACAGAAGGCTAGAATTGCAGTTTGGGAACCTCCACCTAGATTTCAGAAGATGTATAGAAACACCTGGATTTCCAGGCAGAAGTCTGACACAGGGGTGGAGCCCTCAGGGAGAGCCTCTGCTAGGGCAGTGTGGAAGGGAAATCTGGGGCCCCCACACAGATTCCACACTGAGGTACTGCCCAGTGGAGCTGTGAGAAGAGGGTCACCATCCTTCAGACCCCACAATGGTAGATCCATGGAAGCAACTGGGGAGGGGGCTGTACCCTGAAAAGCCACAGGGTCAGAGCTACCCAAAGCCATGGGAGCCCACCTCTTGCATCAGCGTGACCTGGATGTGAGACATGGAGTCAAAGGAGATCTGTTTGGAACTTTAAGGTTTAATAACTCTCCTATTGGATTCTGGACTTTCATGGAGCCCGTAGCCCCTCTGTTTTGGCCAATTTCTCTCATTTGGAATGCATGTATTTAACCAATGCCTGTACCCTACATTGTATCTAGAAAGTAACTAACTTGCTTTTGATTTTATAGGCTCATATGCAGAAGGGACTTGCCTGTCTCAGATAAGACTTTGGACTTGGACTTTTGGGTTAATGCTGGAATGAGTTAAGACTTTGGGGGACTGTTGGAAGGACATGATTGTGCTTTGAAATGTGAGGACATGTGATTTGAGAGAGACCAGGGGTGGAACAATATGATTTGGCTGTATCCCCCCTATATCTCATCTTGAATTATAGTTCCCATAATCCCATGTTTTATGGGAGGAACTCAGTTGGAGATCAATGAATCATGGAGTTTGTTACGCTCATTCTGTTCTCATGATAGTGAGTGAGATCTTCGTGAGATCTGATGGTTTTATAAGGAGGTTTCCCCTCTTTTACTCACTCACTTCTCTTCCTGCTGCCATGTGAAGAAGGATGTGTTTGATTTCCCTTCTGCCATGTCTGTAAAATTCCTGAGGCCTCTCCAGACTTGCTGACCTATGAGTCAATTAAATCTGTTTTCTTTATAAATTACCCAGTCTCAGGTATATCTTTATTAGCAGTATGAGAATGGACTAGTACAAACCCCTTAAGCATTTTTTTGTAGGGTTGGTCCAATGGTGATGAATTTCTTCGGTGTTTGCTTTTCTGGGAAATACTTTATTTCTCCTTTATTTATAAAGGGTAATTGTGACATTAAGGTGTCAATTTTAGATCTTTCCTGCTTTTTCTTGTGGGCATTTAGCGCTATAAATTTCCCTCTACACATTGCTTTAAATGTGTCCCAGAGATTCTGGTATGTTGTGTCTTTGTTCTCATTGGTTTCAAAGAACATCTTTATTTCTGCCTTCATTTTGTTATGTACTCAGTAGGCATTCAGGAGCAGGTTGTTCAGTTTCCATGTAGTTGAGCGGTTTTGAGTGAGTTTCTTAATCCTGAGTTCTAGTTTGATTGCACTGTGTTCTGAGAGATAGTTTGTTATAACTTTTCTGGGTGTGGTATTTTTGGTTGACAGTTTTTTTATTTTTATTTTTCCCCAGCACTTTGAATATATCATCCTATTCTCTCCTGGTGTGTAAGGTTTCCGCTGAGAAATTCACTGTTAGTTTGATGGGCATTCTCATATAAGTAACCGGACCATTTTCTCTTGCTGTTTTTAAAAATCTTTGTTTGTCCTTGACTTTTGACAGTTTGATTATAATGCATCTTGGAGGATATCTTTTTGGGTTGTATCTCTTTAAGAATACCTTTGTTTACTATATCTGGATGTCTATATCTTGCTGGACTTGGGAAGTTTTCAGCTGTTATCTTGTTTAATAAGTATTTTATGCTTTTTGGTTTCTCTTACTGGAACACTAAAAATTTAAATATTTGGTGGCATTGTTCATTCTTTTTAATCCTTTTTTTTTTTCTGACTAGGTTATTTCAAAGACCTGTCTTCAAGTTCTGAAATTCTTTCTTCTGCTTGATCTAGTTTATTGTTGAAATTCTCAAAAAAATTTATTTAATTCATTGAATTCTTCAGTTCCAGTAATTCTTTCTGGTTCTCTCTTATAATAACTTTATCTTTGGTAAATTTCTCATTCATATCCTGAATAATTTTTCTAATGGCTTTGAATTTATCTGCATTATCTTGTGTTTCATTGAGCTTCTTTAATACAATTATTTTGAATTATCTTTCTGGCATTTTATACATTTACTTTTCATCGGACTTTATTGCTGGAGAAATATTGTGTTCCTTTGAATGTGTCATATTTCCTTGCTTTATCATGTTTCCTGAGTCCTTACACTGATATCTGTACATCTGGTTTAGTAGTTACCTCTTCTAATTTTTTGTAGTTTCTTTCATAGGGGAGAATTTTTCCTAAGGGTATATACATGAGTTGGTTGAGTAGGGAACTTTCACTTTGATCATGTGTGCATGCAGTGGTATAGTCTCTGTATGAGTTCTCCAGATGCAAACAGCATAAGTGGTATTTGTGATTTTCTCAGTAGCTTAGGTTAAATTTGTTAGTAGAGACTTTGGTGAGGTTTTCCTGTGGACAGGGACATCACAGAGGCTAGTCCTTGGGCTACATTTGTGACAGTGGTAAGATGAATGTGCTAGTCATTGGGCTCTCAGGCAGTGTATGTATGCAACAGTGTTAGCAAGTCCAAGCATGTTGATTCTTGGGCCTCAAGGCTGCTTGCTCAGGGCTGATAGTGGCATTAGTGGGGTGGGTGGGTGGGTGGGTCCTTGGATCCTGGGAAGTGTGCATGGAATAGGAAATGACTGTGATGGTGAAGGAACAGTCCTCAGGATCTCAGGCAACATGCCCTTGTGTTATCAGTGACTGGGACAGGTTGGGTGAACTAGTCCCCAGTGCCCAGGTGGTATGTTCTGGTGGGTACTGGTTGTGATGGTAGCAGCATGCTGAGTGGGTCTATCTTCCGTCCCCTGGGAAGAGTGCATAGATGCCAGCAGTGGTAGACAGGATGGGATGATCCTCAGCCCTGGGTGGTATTTTTGGGCACTGGCAGAGGAGGTGCCAGGCTGGGTAGGGCTGTCCTCAGGTTGTTGTGGGCATGGGTACAAGCTGTAGTGGGCAGAGTGAGGTGATCCCTACCTCCCTGGAAGCAGTAGCAGGAGTGAGTATTGGAAGACCATCTGTGGGGCACACGTAAGTGCGTTGCTGCCTTGCTTCTGGGAAGTAATTTGGTTTATGTCACTGGCAGCTGTCACAGGCAGTTAGCTCTCAGTCATTGGAGAGTATGGACTTTGCTCTTCAGCAGCAGCAGCAGTGGCAGTGGGGAGACCCAGTTCTCAGAGTGCTTGCAAATGCAAGGCAGCCCTGCTGCTTTTGGGGCTGGGTTGCTGTCAGTGGCAGTGGCCATAGGCAAGTGGGTTTCAGGTTCTGGAAAGTGTCCTTTGGCTTCCTTTGTCCAAGGGCAGCCTCCCCGCTGCACTACATCACCCATTTCCTGGAATGCACGACACTGTGTGCCAGAGTGATGGAGACGGTACTGAGACACTAGATCCAACCAGGGTGCTGCTTTGGCCCTTCAGGGTGACTCAGGGTTATGTCAGTGGGGGTCTAGGGGTGTGGAGATGTAGGGGGCTGTTGAGCCTCAGGGCAGAATCCAGTCTCCTGGGGGCTGGGCTCACAAAGTTTTGCCATGCTGCAGTTGCTTAGGACATGGGTGTATGTGTGTGTGGGACCCAGCGTTAACTTCCTCTTTGGAGCAATGCCTATTAGGCAGTCTCCAGAGATGTTCCCATGCTACTATTAGAGCCCACAAGGGTCAAGAAGGTCTCCTATGGATAGGGTTGTGGGAGTCCATGCTAGGAATATAGACTGCTGAGGATCTCTCACTTACTCTTTCCTTGCACAGGGTAACCTCTCCAGGGCTTCAGCTAGCCCTAGCCAAGCTGGCTGCCTCACGTTCCTCTCTTTCTGTGCCTTGTGTGTTTGCTGTCACTTCTTTGTTGAATTCCAGTATTCTGTCTTAGATACTCTAGTTGATGTGTGATTATATGCTTGTTATTCGGGTTTTTCTTTGTGGAGGAGGCAGGTGTGGAATGCCTTTAGTGATCACATTGAAGAAACTCCCAGCTCTTGTTTTACTATGCTTTTCCATAGTGAATAAAATTATCTCTTTAAACTGTATTATAAAAAACATTTTTAATAATTATTATATACTCAAAGGGATCTTCCTCAGTCAAGAGATTATAGCATCATGGTGCCTCATAAACTATCTTCAAATTACTATGTCACTAGAAATCAACTTATGAATATTGTAATAGCTTAAAGATTTCCCATATCGTTTGAAATTATTACAATGCATAAAATATTACCAGAATTGGCCATCAAGTTATTTAAATGCCTGACAGAATTTATTGAGTTACAATCCTTTTTGAAAATTAAAAACAAAAATAGTCATGCTTGTATGTTTACAGATGATCAGATGTTAACTATAGGTCAGACACTAATACAAAGAAATAAGTAACCCATAATATTTTAAAAATCTTTTTCATGTAGGTCATATTAATGATGAAAAACCTAATAACATTTATCCCAATGTAAAATTAACCTAGATACATAAGTCCTTAATTACACTGTCTAGTAGATTTAAAAATTTCCCAGATATTGCAAGAATCTTTATTTCTGTATTCACAGGCCAAAGGAGAGAGTGGAAGAAGTCAAGCTTGGAAGATTTAAAAACTGTTTTTAAGAATAGTTCTATGTAAGTACTTTCACAATGAAATAAAATGATATCTTAATGGTTAAGATAATCACACACTTAAAATAATTACTTTTAGTACTTATAGAATGTCTTTTCATTAAATGTGAATTATAACCAAGAAAAATAGTGGCTTTACCTTACATACAGGAAATCATGGAAATGGGAAATATTTCATTAGTTGTTCTTATAACTCTTCCTTAGTTAGAGCTGGAAATGAGTGTTGAAGCTCATTTAAGAGCCTGGGACTTTGACATGGAATCCTCTGCCTTTTCATTTCATTCAAGCTCTGTGTCTGAAAGCCTACTAAACCCTCCCTGGCCCTTCCAGGATTACTGACCTGTGACTTCTACCACATATCTCTTCTGCCCTGAGCAGTGCTCTTGTCAGAATCATGGAAAATTCACTTAAGATAGCAAAAATAAGGAAATTAGATGTTTTTTCTTCTGACTCTGTTGGCTATCCAGTGAGTTGCCGCCGAGGGTGTGTTAAGGGGAGTAGGAAATTTTTGCTCTTAGCAGACAGTAAACTCCATGTGAAGACATAGGGCTTCATACTTTTTTTTTTACTGTGCAAAATATTCACTAAGATATTTCATTATTTATTTATTTATTTATTTTTATTATACTTTAGGTTTTAGGGTACATGTGCACAATGTGCAGGTTTGTTACATATGTATCCATGTGCCATGTTGTTTTGCTGCACCCATTAACTCGTCATTTAGCATTAGGTATATCTCCTAATGCTGTCCCTCCCCCCTCCCCCCACCCCACAACAGTCCCCGGAGTGTGAAGTTCCCCTTCCTGTGTCCGTGAGTTCTCATTGTTCAATTCCCACCTATAAATGAGAACTTGCGGTGTTTGGTTTTTGTCCTTGTGACAGTTTACTGAGAATGATGGTTTCCAGTTTCATCCATGTCCCTACAAAGGACTTGAACTCATCATTTTTTTATGGCTGCATAGTATTCCATGGTGTATATGTGCCACATTTTCTTAATCCAATCTATCGTTGTTGGACATTTGGGTTGGTTCCAAGTCTTTGCTATTGTGAATAGTGCCGCAATAAACACACGTGTGCATGTGTCTTTATAGCAGCATGATTTATAGTCCTTTGGGTATATACCCAGTAATGGGATGGCTGGGTCAAATGGTATTTCTAGTTCGAGATCCCTGAGGAATCCCCACACTGACTTCCACAATGGTTGAACTAGTTTACAGTCCCACCAACAGTGTAAAAATGTTCCTATTTCTCCACATCCTCTCCAGCACCTGTTGTTTCCTGACTTTTTAATGATAGCCATTCTAACTGGTGTGAGATGGTATCTCACTGTGGTTTTGATTTGCATTTCTCTGATGGCCAGTGATGATGAGCATTTTTTCATGTGTTTTTTGGCTGCATAAATGTCTTCTTTTGAGAAGTGTCTGTTCATGTCCTTTGCCCACTTTTTGATGGGGTTGTTTGTTTTTTTCTTGTAAATTTGTTTGAGTTCATGTAGATTCTGGATATTAGCCCTTTGTCAGATGAGTAGGTTGCAAAAATTTTCTCCCATTCTGTGGGTTGCCTGTTCACTCTGATGGTAGTTTCTTTTGCTGTGCAGAAGCTCTTTAGTTTAATTGGATTCCATTTGTCAATTTTGACTTTCGTTGCCATTGCTTTTGGTGTTTTAGACATGAAGTCCTTGCCCATGCCTATGTCCTGAATGGTATTGCCTAGGTTTTCTTCTAGGGTTTTTATGGTTTTAGGTCTAACATGTAAGTCTTTAATCCATCTTGAATTAATTTTTGTAAAAGGTGTAAGGAAGGGATCCAGTTTCAGCTTTCTACATATGGCTAGCCAGTTTTCCGAGCACCATTTATTAAATAGGGAATCCTTTCCCCATTTCTTGTTTTTGTCAGGTTTGTCAAAGATCAGATAGTTGTAGATATGCGGCATTATTTCTGAGGGCTCTGTTCTGTTCCATTGATCTATGTCTCTGTTGTGGTACCAGTACCATGCTGTTTTGGTTACTGTAGCCTTGTAGTATAGTTTGAAGTCAGGTAGCGTGATGCCTCCAGCTTTGTTCTTTTGGCTTAGGATTGACTTGGCGATGCGGGCTCTTTTTTGGTTCCATATGAACTTTAAAGTAGTTTTTTCCAATTCTGTGAAGAAAGTCATTGGTAGCTTGATGGGGATGGCATTGAATCTATAAATTACCTTGGGCAGTATGGCCATTTTCACGATATTGATTCTTCCAACCCATGAGCATGGAATGTTCTTTCATTTGTTTGTATCCTCTTTTATTTCATTGAGCAGTGGTTTGTAGTTCTCCTTGAAGAGGTCCTTCACATCCCTTGTAAGTTGGATTCCTAGGTATTTTATTCTCTTAGAAGCAATTGTGAATGGGAGTTCACTCATGATTTGGCTCTCTGTTTGTCTGTGATTGGTGTACAATAATGCTTGTGATTTTTGTACATTGATTTTGTATCCTGAGACTTTGCTGAAGTTGATAATCAGCTTAAGGAGATTTTGGGCTGAGATGATGGGGTTTTCTAGATGTACAATCATGTCATCTGCAAACAGGGACAATTTGACTTCTTCTTTTCCTAATTGAATACCCTTTATTTCCTTCTGCTGCCCGATTGCTCTGGCCAGAACTTCCAGCACTATGTCGAATAGGAGTGGTGAGAGAGGGCATCGCTGTCTTGTGCCAGTTTTCAAAGGGAATGCTTCCAGGGCTTCATCCCTGGGATGCAAGGCTGGTTCAACATATGCAAATCAATAAATGTAATCCAGCATATAAACAGAAACAAAGACAAAAACCACATGATTATCTCAATAGATGCAGAAAAAGCCTTTGACAAAATTCAACAACCCTTCATGCTAAAAACTCTCAGTAAATTAGGTATTGATGGGATGTGTCTCAAAATAATAAGAGCTATCTATGACAAACCGACAGCCAATATCATACTGAAAGGGCTTCATACTTTCTTGCTTTTTTTCCTTGTCTGTCCCCAAGGGCTGCTCAACAGTTGAGGCTGCTTGACTTGAATTCCCTGCTGAAGCTTATAAAGTCATCTCTGGGTTACTCTGCTATCAATTTGGTTATTTCAGGGAAGAGAAAAGGACAAAGGGACTCACTCTTTTGCCAAGTGCGTTGTTCCAGGATGAGCAGGCTAGAGGAAGGAAAAAGAATGCTTTACGCTTTAAGTGCCTGCCTTTTCAGCACAAGGAAACCTGCTGCTATTATTTTCTCTATAATCCACTTTGGTAAAGATACATAATAGACATTTATATAATGCATGTAAAAAGTCAGAAAACCAGAAAGTTCTCTGACAGTAACACCTTATAACCTGATACTGAAGAAAATATCCTTGTAAGATGAACATTGTGCATTTCATAGACATTGCTCTTTTAGTTCCCTAAGTTTAACTGGCAGGCCTAGCGTTTCATTACATCTCATATAGCGACTGATTGCTTGGGGCATCATATTCCTTTAAAAGTAATGCATTTACTGCCTTTCTGTAATTGCATTCTGTGTGTGCAATGATCTGAAAGCTATTTGAGAAGAAAGAGCATAATATTACATATATGTTAGAGAGAAATGCCAAACCCCTGCACCATTTCTTCACACTTGAAGATTTTAATAGTGCTGAATCAATAATAATATAGTCACATCATTAATTTGTATTACCCTGGTTTGCAGTTTCTACAGGCTTTTTAAAAAGAAAAATAAACCCATTTAAATCTTTTATCTGTGGTTAATTAGGTAATTGACAATATCAATCAATGGTTTACCAAATACATATCTAAACCAATGCAATGGTTCTTGCAAAACATCCAGCAGTCAATAAATGAATTAAAGGAAAAGAAATTTAATGCTAAGAAGAGCACGCATTAAAATATATGAATCCAGAAAAAAATATATACATGAGGAGCAAAACTGGCAGTTTATTAGAGCCCGGCTTTGAAAGTCCAAAGGAAGAGAGGAAGGAGAGCAGCAAAATGACATCAAGGCCATAACCAATATAAGTATAGGTCCAATTAATTTATTGACATAATTAACACATAGTAATAACATTACAGAAGCAGTCAGCTAGGAAGTGTGCATATACACCATTTGAATGAATTCAAAAGAACCCTGTACTTTTCATAATTAAATTAATCATTCTGGGAAAGCAGCATAGACTATGGAGGCCATAACAGCAGGCCAGAAGTCATGCATCCAATTAATTTTCTCACCAAAATAAAACATCTAGAATTTTTATATCTCATCAAACTGAATCCATAAAACAGAAATAACTATGACTATCAGGATTGAGTGGCCCTCTTATAACTAGGATTTGTGAAGCTCTGAGCCAAATTGCTTCGTGGTTTACAAAAACGAAACAGGAAAACGTAAAAATGAAATTTTTAAGTGAAGTGCGTTCTCTCAGCCAAGCAGATTCTTCACTTTTATATCTTTGCTTCTGGATACACATATAAAAATTAGAACCAAAAGAATTAAATTTAATATTTTCTAAATACTACACAGAAGTAAAAGCAAAGTACAGAGAATACTCCCAACTGTATTTAAAATGATAGATTAAAAAAAACTTTCTAACCTCTTTAATTATGTTTTTAATGCTATTTGCTTCAATCTTGCACTGCTTTTGTTTACCTGGTGAAAAGGATGCAGACTTTTCTTTAGTCAAGTAGATGAATTTTGTCCTGATACAGTTGTTATATACTGAACTTGCTAAAGTCAATAAAACTTCTAAGAAAAGAAACCCAAAAATTAAAAAGGAAGAGTGATTTTTTTTTTTTTTTTTTTAGGGAAATTTTAGCCTCTAGAAAATTAAGAGAAAACATGTTTTGGTAGAAAATTTCTTTAGTGTATGCCTCCTATAAAGTATGCTCCCTAGAGTATGCAAAGGAAAAATGTATCTTGGAAATTTAGGAAAATATGGATCTGCATATAACTGGATAACATGTGAATGTGGGTAGGAGTTGGGGGTGGGGGTGTTAGGTGTAAATGGGAGTTTTCAAATAATGGTTGTGGTTGCCCAGAAATAGAATATGATTAGTCCTAGCAGAATATCCTTTAAATCCGGAAATTAAGAAATGACTTTTCTAGGGTGGTTTCTCCTTGGTTCTTTATCTCTCTGGCTCTCTAAGGCTCTGATGAAATCTATGTTATTTGTAGCTATTTGACATATTTGTGCACAACATGCAAGAACAAGAAGACCAGCTTTAATAATAACTCAATAATATTTGTCATGCCGACCATCTGCCTGACATTCTTCTAAGCATTCTACCCACAAATTAACTGTTTGCATCCTACCAGCAACCTTATGAGATAAATATTATTTCCATTTTTACTGACGAAAAAAACTGAAGCAAGGGGAGGTTAAGTTAGTCATCCAGCTTCCTACAGCTAGAAATGGTAAAGCTGAGATGTAAGCATTCTAGAGTCTGTGCTTTTAGCCACTTCACTTTGCACTTTCTTTTACATCAAACCTTGGAGGCAAGATAGCTCTTCTCAGTCTGGATGTAGGAGTTGGCATTGCCTTTTTGCCTGTTCTCCTAGCCAATGATTAAGTAGTATAAAAGGCAAGATGAGTGAGACCATCAAATGTACTGGTGGGCACTGGAGTGAATGAGAACACTTAGGACAATTAAACTTTAATTATCACACACTGCTCTTTCGGGGCATCTTCAGATTTGTCTAGCCTACTGTTTCTGGAATCAGTGCCCACAGAAACCTGCCAGTCTGAGACCATTAGTGCATTTACAAAGGCCTCACTAGTGTTTGCCTCTGTCCATCCCTACCCTGAAAGATTTTTTTTTTCTAGTTGCTTTAGATAGTAGGGAAAACACAGGAACCTATCTTGACTCCTGCGTTTTCAAGGAATGGATAATATAGGGCAAGTCCTCTGCAGGGTATTGAAGGGGATTGTCTGGTACAATACTGAGAGTGGATTGGGGGAAGATGGTGTGTGTCTTCACTATGAGGCACAGCACCCTATGAGTGTCACAAGTCCTTGCTATGTACTTTGGTAGGCTGAGCCCTGCGTTAATGTGAGTCTGAATTTTAGGGAGTAGGAGGATATATCTGGGTCTTGAGAATTAGACAGTGGCAAGAAAGAACCTCCTATCTTTCATTCAGCTTCAGGTGCCTGGATCAGAGCTGCCTGGGGACTCCAAAATAAACATCTTGTTCTTTTACACATTGTCCATCATAGGAACCTTCTCTTTCTCCCTGACAGGCAAGCAAAGCAAATCTCTATTTTTATTAAAAAATGTGCATGCATCTCTAGAATAGAGACTTAAAGTGGGGATTTTCATTTATCTTTCTTTTTTCCTTTTTTGTTTCTTTTTTTGAGACAGACTCTTGCTCTTGTTGCCCAGGCTGGAGTGCAATGGCACGATCTTGGCCCACTGCAACCTCCACCTCCCAGGTTCAAGTGATTCTCCTGCCTCAACCTCCCAAGTGGCTGGGATTACAGGCATGTTCCACCACGCCCAGCTAATTTTGTATTTTTAGTAGAGACGGGCTTTCTCCATGATGGTCAGGCTGGCCTCCAACTCCTGACCTCAGGTGATCCACCTGCCTTTTCCTCCCAAAGTGCTGGGATTACAGGTGTGAGCCACCACGCCCGGCGTATCTATTGATTTTTTAATTGAAGTATAATTTTTGTGCAGTGAAATGCATACATTGTAAGTGTGCAGTTTATTCAATTTTAAGAAATGCATATGCCCCTGTAATGGACACCCTATCCATATCTAGAACATTTAAATTCCCTTGTGCCCCTTCCAAATCAATTCTCATCCCCTCCCTACCAGAGGCAACCACTATTCTGGTTTCTTTAAACTTATATTAGTTTTGCTTGTTCTAGAACGTCAAATAAATGAAACCATATAGGGCTTCTGTCATTCATTGCATTTTTTAAAAAAAATATTAACTCACATTGTTGCATGCATCAGTCATTTGTCTCTTCTTATTGCTGAGTAGCAGCCCTGGTATGAATATACCAATTAATATACAGGTGGATTGTTTCCAGGTTTTGGCTATTGTGAAACAAGCTGCTATAAACATTCTTGTACAAGTTGTTTTTAGACATATATTTTCATTTGTATGAGAGGAATTGCTGAATCATACAGTAGTTGTTTTTGAAGGATGAATAGGACTTGTAAAGGTAGAAGGAATAATATATTCCAGGACAGAAGAATGACCTGAGCAAATGTACACAGTGGCACCACAGAAGGGTCAACATCAGTTCACGACACAAGCATCATGAAGGAAAATGCAGAATTGTTGGGACTTGGCTGGGTTCCCTTCCTTCATCTGTTTCCTAGAGTAAGTTCTTATTCTTGCTACTCATTTCATTAATGACCCTAAATCCCACAGGTGTTCCCATTGCCCTGGAATGATTACTGTGATTATCTTTATTATACAATCCCTCCCATAGAACCATGCTCAGAATGGTGCCTGCTCTTGACAAGCTCCTACTGATATAATTCTGGCTTTGGGACACACCCCTGAGTAGTTTGAAATTTCTCTTAAATTGTCTTACTTCTGGTATGAAACTGGCATGAGATGGTGGCCCTGCATTCCTATTCACAAACTCTAGAACACTCCAGAAGTCATGTTTTTACCATTATTTGTCAGTATGACCCATCTTTATTTCTTCAAAGGGCATTTACAGCTTGCTTCAAGGAAGATCACTATCTTATGGGTCCTAAATATTCCCTGAAGGGCCCAAATCTCACTTTCTCAGTCAAATAACAAGTTTTTAGTATTACTTCATTGACTAACTCTCTGCTCTTTAGGGATTCATTCATGATCCTATAGCAAAATATGTAAGAAAGTCAGAGCTAGAAACTAGATTTCCTCCCCAAAGCTGGCAAAAGAGAACTGGATTCAGCGTGTAAACTTAGGGACTTAGGATAGCCTAAAAGATTTCTGGCCAGTAGTTAGAGCTTGTGTATTAGTTTCCCAGGGCTGCTATAACAAGGAACCACAAACTAGATGGTTAAAACAATGGAAATCTATTGTTTCACAGTTTTGGAGCCTAGAATTCTGAAATCAAGGTGTAGGTAGAGCCATGCTCTCTCTGAGTCCTCTAAAGAAGGATTCTTCCTTGCCTCTTCCTAGATTCTGGTGATTTGTCTGCAATTCCTTGGCTTGCAGTACGCTTTCAGCATCTTATGAGGCCTTCCATGTATGTCTCTATGTCTTCACATACTACCTTCTTATACACGCAGCTAGCATATTAGATTAGAAACCCATCCTACTCCAGTATAACCTCATCTTAACTAATTACATCTGCAAGGAACTTATTTCCAAATGTCACGTTTTGAGGTTTTATGGGGTAGAACTTCAACATACGTTTTATTTATTTTTATTTATTTTTATTTTTTGGTGGATAGAGTTCCATGACACCCCAGAATAGGCAGTTTCTCTGGCAATATTTTTAAACAAGAATGCTCAAGCTTTCAACATTATTAAGGCGAGTTCCTGAGAAACAATGATAGATTGTTCACTGTTCTGGGAGACTGAATCTACAGCAGACCTGAAACTAATTCCTATCAGTCATGATTCTGTTATCATTTTCCCCCCTAAACAATTGCTTCTAATTATGCCCCTTTGATATTTACACCTCTCAAATAGCTTGAAACTGAGATCATTTCCATTTCTCACACTTTCAACATTGTTATCATGAGCTGAACAAAATTTAGTCCTTTTAGGCCTTTTTGGATAGTTGGATCCTATAGCACCTTAAAAATTGTAAGTTGCTCTTTTCTTCACTTTTCTCCTCAGGTGGCAGCTTTCCTAGCACTGAAAATCTCACCTTGTATCTCACATAGTGGGAACAACGATGTGGCCACCTATGCTGTTTGTGAAGGGACTTCTGACACATTTAATTCCATCTGGAAGTCGAGTGTTCATGTCAGCAACTTTGCTTCTAATGGCTCCAGGGAAATCTGAGTTTTGTTTTTGTAGCTTTTACTTGTACATTTTGGTTTTCCATTCCTCTCACAAAACACAACATGGAAAGAAGCCCATGGTTTTTGCACCTTTTATATAAGCTTTTTGGTGATTAAAACCCTAGGGTGTTGAGTTAGGTGTAAATGTTAAAAATGTGTACCTAGAATGCAGTAAGAGCTTTCTTTCTATGCATTTTTAAAAAGAGTGTTAGGGTTGTGAATAATGCTGGATTGAAAACTCTGGGAAGCCAAGGCCCCTCTGATTACAGCCTGTGTGGTGATATTGTAAGTTTTTTTTTTCCCAACTTTGCTGCATTAAGGCAGCCACATCATTTCAGAGAAAGAGAAGAAAGCTCATTTCTCTTTCAGAGCTCAGGAATTCTGGCCACTTAGTAAACAGTAACTATTAAAATGTGGGTATGTATTAAACATGTCTTTTTATTCAGAGGTTTTGAGATCTTGGGGCCTTGCTGACACTGGAAGGCACTGCCCCTGATAGGTAACTAATCCCTAGAGACAGCAAATGACTGGGCCCCCAGAAATTGTGCCTTTCATAGGCAAACCAACCAATCCAGAGCTCAGGCCCTGACTACCTCCTTTATCAGGTTCCCACTAGGGGAAGCACCATCTCCCTGCCCTAATCACCCCAGAGCCAGATAGCAGATAATTAGGGACAGCCCAGCACCCTACTAGAGCCTGCCGAAATTATTCAAACTAGCCAATCCTGGACCTGCTCAGCCTGCATATCCTCTCTTGCCCATTCTTTCCCAGGGAAATCCCAATGAAGGCTTTTCTTCCCTGGCTACCTCTGCCTCTTGACCAACCTGTGCATTCCTGTGTGGCCCTGTGCGGCATGACAGGCCGTCTGCTCTCAGCATCTGTGAGTATCAAAATTTCTTCCTTCATTTAAGTGTCTGTGTGTCTTACCATACCTGATTAAAACAAAACTGGGTACATATAGATTCACTCAAGAGCAGCTGTAATCTAATCACTTTGAGGTGTCCTTCATTGATTATAGCTGAGTCAGGGACTGGTCAATGGTGATTTTGACCAGGCTGAGTCAAAAGAGGAATGGGACCCAATAGGTATCTAAGCCTGCTGTCTGCAACAGGAAATCGCTGAGATCACTGAGGCTCATGGTCAGGCTATTCTAAAGGGGGCAACCATGCATGGAGAAAGGCCTTTCTGAATTAGATTGTCTGGGTCCATTTCTCTGGCTGCTATAAGCTTCTTTTCACAACATTTTCTTCTATTCTGGCCTCCCTTTAAACTGTTCACTCCAGATCTGAGCCTAGGTAAGGCATACCAGGTACCTAGGGCACAGATTTTAAGGAGACACTAATCAAGATCATTCCAGAAATGCCTGGCTTGCCTCTCCCTATTCCTCACCCTGATTCACATTACCAGAGGGATCTAAATCTTAAAAGTCTGGGCTTTGATTCTGAAAAGTGCATTTATGCTTAGATAAATCATCATGTCTAATGGTCATCAGAATTATTCAGAAATTAAATTGAAACTAAGCATGAGTCTTGCCCTCTAATATATATTAGGCTAAAATTAATAAGAAAAGTACTGGTACATTGCTCATTCAAATATAGTCAGCAGGGTTGCTCCTCTAATATGGATTTCATGATTATAGTAGCAGAAGCTAGATAGAAGTGTCCTGGCATTGTTTTTGTAGACCGAATTTGTTGGGTAATAAACTCATATATAGTAAAAGAAAGAGGTAGTCAGCCATCTTTTGTGTTACTACAGCACAAGGTTTGTTCCCCTGCTTTATGCAGTTTTATGTGGTACTCAAGTTGTTTGCTTGTGTGTGATCTTTTCAATTGATGGGCTGTTCAAGGGTGGAAACCATTCTTAGTCCTCTCTGTTTCTCCAGAATCTAGGACATACTAGACATTCAAATATGTACTTACAGGGAAAGCTCTTCTTTAAATGAAACTGTTTTTAGAGCATTTTAGAAATATCTATTTGCCATGTGAATATATGATTCCGTGAAGCTGTGGCGATTCCAAATCAATCTATCTATCTGTCTGTCTCTCTGTCTGTCTGTCTTCCTGCCTGCCTGACTATCTCTCTCTCTCTCTCTCTGTCTGTCTGCCTGCCTGCCTGTCTGTCTGCCTGCCTGCCTGCCTGCCTATCTCTCTCTCTCTCTCTGTGTCTGTCTGTCTGCCTGCCTGCCTATCTGTCTGTCTGTCTGTCTATCTATCTGTCTATCTGTCTCTCTGTCTATACAGGGCTACTATTTACAGGTCCATAGTATAAAACCTGTCATTCTAATAAAGCTATAAAGACTTTAAGGGGTGGGGAGAGTATATCTTTTCTGCTTTGCATATTTTGCCCAAATCATTTAACAAGGGATTGTGAATATATTTATTTTACCTCTTCTTGGTAAGGAGAAAAAGAATGATCTACAAAAATATCTATTTGTGAATATTTGATTCAAAATTATTATGTATTCTGTAGTTCATGTGGTAGATATGAACTGAACACATCGGGTACCTCTCAATTTCCTTTTTTAAACTAAATTTCAATCTTTGGGAGTGGTTGCTTTGCCATTATGCATATCTTTTATGTCATGTTTTTAAATTGAGTAAAAAAATATGGAAGGGTAAATGACATAGTCCTAGGATTCGAATGTGATACTTGAACAAAAGCTGTGATATTCACAAGATGCAATGGAGCGTGCGTCTACTTATCTGACTGTGCAAACTTATGAGCCAGATTACAATGGCAATGAGGTATTTTTTGCATGAGTGATTCTTCAGGGATTCTTCTAATAGCCATGGTAGGAGACATGCACTTTGGGATCAGAGTTTTTGCTCTGAATAAAATTATGCAACTTTAGTGTCTCCACTTGTCTGAATTCTGACCTGATGACTTCTCCACATACCCAGCTTGGACTGGCCTCTGAATCTTGCTCATTTCTTCACTATTACTGCCCACCTTTGCCTCACTCGCTGTGTATATTCATATGCACTGAATTTTTATGTATCCACCTAATTGATTATTTTTTTTTTGAGACTGAGTCTCATTTTCACCCAGGCTGCAATGCAGTGGTTTGATCACAGCTCACTGCAGTCTCTACCTGCAGGGCTCAAGTGATTCTCCTGCCTCAGCCTCCTGAGTAGCTGGGACTGCAGCCACACAGAAGTGTGCCTCGCTAAAATTTTTTGTTTTTTGTTTTTTTGCTAGAGGCAAGGTTTTGCTATGTTGCCTAGGCTGTGATTACTTTTTAAAGATAAAATAGCACAGACATATTCCCCTTTAAATATACCATCCATAGATTTATATTCATGACTTTCTTGTCTTTATTTCTCCTGATGCTTTGTGAAATGTGTCTGCATCTTTCACTTATCACAATTTCTCTGTTTTAATATATTTTTAGGTGTACCATCAACTATTTATTCAAAAGATGGCATTTCTAAAGCTAGAGTTTCCTTAGGCAGGCATGCAGAACCAAATATACTCTGTAGTTGTATCTCCTATCTCGCTTCTTGTCTCAATATTCCAGCCAGAACAGTGTGCACTATAGACACAAAGCCACAGGCTCTGCTGTGAGCCTTTGTTTGACTTTTTACCCAGGCATCTTCATCAGTAAATGCCCCCCCTCCTTAACTCTACTTGGCTTCCAAAGTGGAGAAATGGTCTAGATCCTCTGGAAGCAATGTGATTCTCTCTAACTGGGCGTAGGACACATTGTTTTGTACAAAAAATGCTCTTGTGTTTTTTCTCATGTTCTGAGATGCCAAGTATCTCCTACATTGAGGACTAAGCCTTACTTTGGTTTCCCAGAGTATTCAACAAATAGCTGAAATGCAGGAGGCATATAGCAAATGTTTGTTGAGTTGAAAGGGTTGCTTTGTTTTAGTTGTGGTGCGGTTTCCCTGAGCCAAACCCAGTGTTATGATCCCAATCACTGTTTGCGGCCTTCATTTGGCCAGAATTTCACCACTAGCTTCATATTAAAGACAGTACAGTATAGATATTAGAAGGGTGAAGTGTGAAGTTGTGCTACCTAAGTATATATTCTGGCTCTGACACTCCCTAGCTGAGTAAATTTGAGCAAGTTCTTAACTTCTCTGAACTTCAGTTTCCTGACCTATAGAGTTTGGAGAATAATAGTATGCATCTGTCATCATTCCCTAAGTTGTCTACACCCATAGTATTTAAAGTGAAAAAAAAGTGAATTATGGAAATCCACTACATACAAAGAAACACACACAGAGATGCACTTTCTTCTTGGCATTTGGAACATGGACATTACTATTTCTCCATCTGAGATTTACTCTGCTTTCAGGAAGCAAGTCAATATATTTCTGAATTCAGAGTATCATGACTCTAATTAAAAAGAAAAAATAACTTCCACCTTCTTTCCTTTATAGACTTTGTAATTTGGATCCTCCCTTTTTCTTCTTTTTCTGTGCACCTCTTTTATCCTGCCACCCAGTTCAGAAGCTCCTTTCTTTTGATGCCAAATCTTTGTCTGAATAAGGAGATTCTATTAGAATGGATGAACGTTGTGATCCATGCCAGGGGTCAATGAAAATATAAAAGAAAAACACAGGGATTAGAAGGTTTAACCTATGCAAGGAATCAATGGTGTTATTCCAGGCAGAAAGACTGGGTAGGTAGAATAAATTTTAAGGTAGGGTGGGGGACAAGTATTCCTCAAGTTATTCCTCATAGTCAAGTCTAACTTCTACTTTCATTTGCTGTGGCAGATGTGTGGGACTCTCATTTTGTTAACTTTCACTGTCTTTGATATATAACTCATGATTTTCAGAGAAGAAAGAAATGTCTTCCTAATTTGGGGGTAGATTATAATATAATAGTTAAGACCATACACCTTGAAGCCAAATACCAACTGGGCTACTTATTTGCAAGGTGATCTGTGGCAAATTTACTTAACCAGTTTGTGCCTCAATTTACTAATCTGCAAAATGGAGATGATAAGACTGAGAACTTCCTTTTGAAAGTTAAATTAGTTAAAGTATGTAAAGCATTTAAAATATTGCTTGGGAAATAATTACAAGTGTCACTTTATAATTATTACCACATGAGCTCACCTGTCTAGCAAGGCAAGGCACCAATTGAATAGGTAGGTCTATTTTCTGGCCTTTGAATTTTAACTTCAAGCCTGACCACCTTCCCCTAGAATGAAGTCAGATCATCACAAATATCTTTCCTGAAGTCTGTCTTTCATTTAATTACATGTCTTGTTGATTCCCCTCAATTGATTTCTTGACTCCCATTCAGGAGTCTCTTGCCCTTGGCTCACAGCATCTTCCAATCAAATATCAGCTAATTAAACTTGGATATTCCTGAGCCTCTCCCTACCTCCCAGCTTAGATCATCCTGTGATGAGGAAGGAGGGTTGATGCAAATTGCAACTGACAAGGTGTACTGAAGTGGATGTTTATTGACTCCCACTAACCATGCACAGTCGTAGAGATAATTACCATTCACAGCTCACACACACAGATGGCCAAATTGCACAGGTAAGGCGATGAGGAGAGGGCTTTATTTCAACTGGGAGCTTTTCCTCAGAAATATTCTGCAGTGCTGGTCGTTCTACATTACTCCTCTTAGTACTACGATGGCAGCTGTCTTAGTTCATTTGTGCTGCTATAACAAAATACCTAAGACTAAGTAATGTACATAGATATATAAACAAGTTTATTTTATCACAGTTCCAGTGTCTGGGATGTCCAAGCTCAAGGTGCCAGCAGGTTTGATTCTCTGGTGAGGGCTGCTCTTGGATTACAAGATGGCACCTTGTTGCTGCATCCTCTGAAGGGGAGGAACCCTATGTCCTCACAGGGTGGAAGAGCAGTGGGGAGCCAAATGCTGCATGAAACCTCTTTTGTAAGGAGCCTTAATCTTATTTATGAGGGAGGAGCCCTCACAAACTAATTTCCTTTTAAATGCTCCACCTCTTAATAGTATCACATTGGTCATTAAGTTTCAATAGCTGAGTTTTAGAGAGGACACATTCAAACCATAGCAGCATACCTCCATTTTCCCAAGTATAAAATATGTATAGCCCAGAGCATGCCTTTAGACATTTAATCTGAGCCAATTCTAGTTGCCTCTGGTGGGACAATACTCGGTGTATTCTTCCAAACTCAGAGCCAAGGTTCTGCCCTTCGTGGGGGCCCTGGGAACAGAAGTTGAATGCAGGAAAATAATGAAGGTGCTTTTTAGGACAGAAACATTAGTCCAAGTACAATCCATTAGGCAGTATCCAGGAATGATGCCACAGTTGAGAATTACATAGTACAAAGGGACCAGAAAGAGAGAGAGATTGAGTGGGGGACACAGAATGGAGTAGGCAGCTTCAGAAGGACAGGTGGAAGAACCACCTAGAATTTCTTTAGATTCCCCATCCTATCAAGGGTCATAGTCCTAGCCAGTGTGGGAAGAAAGTTGGTAGGGACACTGAATTTCTTCATTCTCCTTTTTTGGTCTTTCCACTGGGTCTCTGTGAATCCAAGTGATTTTACTGTATATACTTTTAGACTTGTCCATAAAATAAGTCACCTTTTTGTTTTAAAAAAGGATATTTTTTTTGATAGATTTTAGTCATGGATTTACTCACTTGATTAATATTCTTTTTTGCTTAAAGAACATAAATATGCACATACACATAACAGAATATATCAGAGTCCAATACTGTGGTTGACTGTGACTAGGCCTTTTATAGAAATGTCCTTATATCAGGACCACCATAAAAGTCCATATAGCATCTTTGTGCACATTGGAAAAAGAATTTATACAGCCCTCACATGAGCATGCCTGTCTTGGGGAGAAAAACGTAGATTGGCTGTAAGCCTATTCAGCTATCAGCTGGATACATTATGCAGAGCCTAACCCCTACAAACATAGTGGAACCCTTAATTATCTGGTACTATGCAGGTTGATGTCACATTTCTCCAGCTGAAGGGGATGAGAGCCATCTAGTCTGCTGCACTGGGCTTCTCTGACTGTAGCAAGTTCCTCACTCCAGGTAGATAGCATCCATCCAGGAAATCTGAACATGTCTTGGTGCTGGGTGACTAAAACAAAGGAGAGCTGCTTCCACTCTTGGGCTCCTTCCAGGGAATCTGTAGCTATTCAATCAGTAAGGTAGCTTACTGGTTAGAAAGTACATTGAATTTGGGAATGGGAGTGAAGCAAAGTCTAAATAGTCATTTCTGCCAGTTTCTGAACCTAGATCTGTTTTTTTCTGCTTTAACTTGGACACTCATCCTCAATCTCCCTTGAACAGTTTGGTTTTGTTTCAATTTGCCTCACTCTAAACTCACAGTTACTCCTTAGACTAATAGCTTGTGTTGAATGGAGAATTATGCCCCAGGTTTGGCTCTGCTTCTAAAGAGCAATTGATATGTGAGACAAATGGTTTGCTGCCTCTGAACTTCACTTTTCCTATCTGTAAAATGGGGTGATATAAAGATCCAAAGAGATGAACAGTGTGAAATGCATCAAAAACCATGAAGCACAATACAAATTAAAGACACAATTGAAACCACAAAGAGTTAATTTAGCCTAAATTAAAGTAGAGCAATTTACTCATCCATTTTAATATCATTTCTAAACACAGTTTGGACATATGTTAAATACTGAAGAAATATATCATTTTCAACTGTCGGAATCCATATGTGGTTGATTTCAAAACTTAATTGTGTTTGAATGAAGAATCAATACATTATAACTGCACTAACATTGCTTTGCTGAACTATCTGTGCAGGTTTCTGATGCCTTCGTAGTATACTTCAATTTTCCCATTATATTTTCATTATTATCCCACATGTTTGAAAGGATTCTTTGAGAATTGAGTCACAAATCCCGGATGAATGGTAATAACTATTTGTTTTGACTTCAAGCTGCATTTGTTAGCAGGTTCTGTAGTTTTTCCTGGTTCCAGGCTGTCTCTATAAGAGAGACACCAAACAATTCTTCCTAAAACATTCATTTCATCATATTCCTTCTTAGTTAAAGTTTCCCCACTTTCCCAGCTTGCATTATTATGAGGGACAGCTAAAGCTCATCATGGTTTGGCTACAGCATTGTTTTTGGTACTTGTCTCTCTGTTTTAGAATATAGCCCCTTCCCTAGCCAGGCTGAGCACTTTACAGTTTCACATGAGAGAAGACTGTTCTCGATGGTGTCTTTGATCATTCTGACCTTACCCAGAATGCCTTTATCTCACCATCACCATAGCCAGTCTGACCCGCTGTACAAGGTTGTATTCTGGACTTTTGGGGGTTTTCCAGTTCTAGTGACCTCTCTCTCTCTGATAAACCTTGACCCTTGGAACACATTGCCTGGGAAACCCCTTGATTTCTAGGACCATACTGCCTTTCGGGCAGCTCGTCAATGCCAAAGTCAAGTCCAGATGGATCCTCAGGCCATGCTGAGTCCTTCTCCTTCACCCTGAGACCAATTCTTCATTTAGGCCGAGTGTAACTCCACCGTTAACAAAATAAAGCCCATCAATAAAATACAAACTTACCAACTGCTAATCATAATGGGCTCACGACCAAGAGAAAACATAGTGCAGTTATAAGACAACAGAGGTCAACGTGACCATGAGGGACACAGGGAAAAACAGCCAGATGCTGAGAAGGCAATGACAGCAACACTACAGGAAGCTGTCATCATCCTGACTCCATCATCCTGTTAAAAGAGTACATTCAAGGTATAAATTTAAAGATTCCGGTATGTCTTCTTTAAGTTACTCATTATACTAATGAACTATGTTCCAGGAGGAAATTTTATCTGCTCCTGGAACATATCATCGGGATTGGTAAGATCTCCAAACATTTTGAAGTTTCATTCCACCTGAATCTGCTTACAAACCTGACTGTATCAATGTCAATTTTCAGACAAGATGAGTACATAAGTCGTCTTTGTTGGATATTTGGTGTGAATACGTGTCCAGCACCATTTCCTCCTCTAAAAAACTCTATACTTTCTTTGCTGAGTTGTTTCTCCTGACTCTGTGTATGTATCAATGGGGATGACTCAATCCTTCACTCTAAGGGTTGGCATTACCCTGCTTGATCAATCAGTGTATTCCAACTCCTCTGGGCACAGTGATTGGTTGGAGGGAGGCAAGACCTCATCCACATTGGTCCCAAAAGACTCAATGTCAGAAAATGTATCTGAACATATTGGAGTAAGTTACTAGCCCTGCATCCGTTAGGGTTCTACCAGAGAAACAGAGCCAGTAAGATAGCAGATAGACACATAAATTTCAAGTAATTGGCTTACATGATTGTGCAGGCTGACTAGTCCAAAATCTGCAGGGCCCATGGCACTCTGGAAACTCTCTGGCATGAGCTGCTACTACAGTCCAGAGATGGAATTTCTTCTTCCTCAGGTAAACCTCAGTTTTGCTTTTGACACTCTTAGAACTGATTGGATGAGGCCCACCCCATATTATTGAGGATAATCTGCCTAAAGTCAACTGATTATAGATATTAACCACATCTACACTAGAACTTGCTTTTTAGATGGCACTTGTGTGGGCATTTTCCAAACATCATTGAAGGAAATAAAATTCATAGGAGCCTTTTGATTGAATCAGCCAATGTCCAGGATTCATGTTGTGACTTTAGACCAAGTGCAGATACTCTATGGCCAGATTCTTTCAAGATCTGTAAAATTATTTCCTGAATGAGGTTCCCAAATCAGCATGTCTGCATTATTCTGGTAAGCCAATCTCTTGCAAACCTGTGAAGGAAATACCTAGTCCACAATGGGAACTATTTGTCAAGTCACCTTCCTAGAATTGGGATCCAGTCATGAGACCTGGAATGGCCCTCTAGTCTCCAATGCCTGAATGCAGCTGTGCATTTGATTGACTCCACACAGGGAGAGGTAATGGGCAGAGGATGTCAGAATGCTCAGAAGGGGAGAAATGGAGCTGGGCGAGGTGGCTCACTCCTGTAATCCCAGCACTTTGGGAGGCTGAGGTGGGTGGATCACTTGAGGTCAGGAGTTCGAGTTCAAGACCAGCTTAGCAACGTGGTGAAACCCCGTCTCTACTGAAAATGCAAAAATTAGCTGGGTGTGGTGGCTGGCGTCTGTAATCCCAGCTACTCAAGAGGCTGAGGCAGGAGAATTGCTTGAACCTGGGAGGCAGAGGTTGCAATGTGCTGAGATTGCGCCACTGCACTCCAGCATGGGTGACAGAGTGAGATTGCATCTCAAATAAATAAATAAATAAATAAATAGTTTTTAAAAAATAAAGGGAGAAACGAGACTGAGGCAGTTCACACGGGGCCTAGTCCAGGCTCCAGGGCTCTACTTGCAGGCACTGCTGACTCTGTTTCCAGTACCAGAGTGGGATTACGTCAAACTTAGAAAACTTTAAGGAAGACACTCCAAAGCACAAGGCTCTGCTTGAGACAAGGGCCCTGCTTGTCCAGGTCTAAAGCGGATACTCCTCTGATGTCTACATTTTTTTCATCTGTCATTGCTGATGATGGTCATAGCCAGAGCACATTTCTTTTTTTACTTTAATTCTGCTATCTCTCAAAATAGCAATTTTATTTCTGTGAATTGTGTATTTTTAAAAAGCACTTCCCACCCTCATCATCACTGTCTCTCAACACATGCGCGAGCACACACACACACACACACACGCACACAACTAAATAGGATTCTTGTGAGAATAACTAAATTTGGAGATGAAAAGAGAGGATTAAGTATAGTGCTCATCCTATATTCTCCTCTTACAGTAATTGATATAACATCAGTGAGATTTTACTGGCAAAATTGATTCAAATCAAACCAGAAAAATTCAGCCTCAAGAACTGAAAATGAGCTAAAAGATGGTAAGCAAAGAATAATAATATGTGGCAATGTCTTCAAATTATTCATATTTTAAGCTTTATATAATTTGAAGTTGCAAAGATGTGTTTAACAAGGGTGGATTTTTAAAAATGTGATGTCTTTATTAATGATCAGGAAGCAGTACTGAAAACACAGTAATGCTATCTCTGTGATGTTAAGTTGGAAGGCATTGAAAACATTTGGGAAGAAATATAAATAATACAAATAGAGCTATACAGATTATAAATATGGATGGAAGAGGGAAGAAAGATATTTCAGAAATATACAAAACAATCGTGCATATAGGAAAATATAATTGAAAACAAAGAAATCCTCAGCTAGGTTAATGACCCTGTGATATCCTTTTCTACTTAGTGTCCCATGTGCCACTGGGGTTGGTTGTGTATGATATTCCAAGGGGATGGTCAGAAGTAGTTATATTGATGTTGGGCAATAAATAAAATTGTACTTTAAAATCTTTTTTCTATTATTATAATATGATAATGTAGCCGTATGCCAGTCTTTATGAAATAACTTTTCTTCTCCTTGGATTAATATTTTAAGACTGCCACATTGCACAACTCCTGGAGCTCCATTCATATACTCCCTTCACAGTCTATGCAAATAGTGCTGTCTGGGGATACACAGTGAACACCCTGTATAACTTTACACCCTGCCTTAGTTTAAAACAAAATGGGCACTTCTATTTTAGAGTGTTCCCCTGTATCCAGTGATATTTGCATGACACCATATCTAGAATGTAAACAACATCCATTGGGTTATGTCAAACAATCATTTACCCTGAACTACATAATTATTCAAATACTTGGCATTAGGCAGGCCATAATCTGAATGATTTAGTGATTTACTGACTACTTTCCTGGGAGATTTGAAAAGTGCAGATATGTCTTCTGTTACTCTGCAGGTGTTACTGGCTTGTAAGTTTTTCACAAAAGTGATTTCTACCTATATATTTAATTAGGTTTCACATTGTTTCACAGGTCACATTGTACCTATTGGCTTCAAATCAATTTACAGGATAAAATGCACCCACTGATTCCAAGCTTGGAAGGAGGTGGCCTCATTATAAACTGTGTCAGGTTAGGTCTCCCAGAACTGTTGGAAAGGTTGGTGTAGGACCTCCTCATGGGAGATTTGGGACTTCAAGCTGTGGCAAAAGCCCATTTTAAGCAAGTGTAAAATTGTAATCTCTTGCTATGAGAATCCTTTTATGGATGTGTGCCTTTGCAGTACTTTTAAACTACATATCTAATAATCATTCTTAAGAAACTTCTGGTTTCACATATATTGATGAAAATTATTAATTATAGATTATTTTCCTCTGCATGGTATTTCTCCTTTCTGATAGAGTTCTGTGGTTAGTTAATTATGAATTAGAACATCCGTAGAACTTGGAGATCTGTTTTGGGGCATTCAGTCAATACAATTCACACTTTGTAAACAGGTTTGGCTGACAATATTGTTATGTCTAGGGAAGGTTGTGTGAACCAACAAGGACCGACCTACATGAAGTTCAGTAAATTGATGCGAGCGCCCAGAATTACCTGTGTTGCTCTCTTATTATTCCAAGGGAAAGTCATCTGCATTGAGTCTCTGCTTCCCCAACCAGCTGTATGTAGCCGCCAGTGGAGATGGACCCATTAGGCACTCGTAAGCCAATGCTATTGTCATCAAAATTAAGCCACTCGTTTGTCTTGGCAGTCTGAGCATATCCTGACTTCTCATGTTTTTATCTGGGGAGTAAGAGTATATACTGACAGGACAATGTGAGCCTTCTGACTTGCTTAGCAGTGTTCGTTCTCATTAATTAATGATACAGAGTCAGTGTTCTACATCAGTAGATTATGAATTTACTTACGTGAGTCATGTCCTTAAATTCAGTCATCTCTAGGTCCCTTGAAAAAATCTGGTGTCTGGATCCAACACTGGAGGTCAGACATTTGACCACGGGGCTCCTACGATATAATTGTGCCCCACACTTCCCTCATACATCCCACCCTACAATATATGAACAGTTTCTACAAATCAATAAAACATACACATCCAACACAGTAGGAATATGGATAAAAGCCTTAAATGGACATTACACACACACACACACACACACACACAGACACACAGACACACACACAGTCCAAATGGCCCAATAAACATGTGAGAAGGTGCACAGCCTTCTTCATCATCACATAAATGCAAATTAACATCACAATTATTTGATACTATGCATAAATCATAATGACTACAGATTCAAAAACTTAGACATATCAAGGGCTGCAGAAGATATGAAGCAACTAAAACTCTCATTCAATGCTGATGGGAATATAAATGTATAAACTGCTATAGAAAAATTTTTGATAGCATTTACTAAAGCTTAACATAAGTTTACCTTATAACCCAGCAATTCTGTTCCTAGATATGTACCCAACAGAAATGTGTACATTTGGGCCTGTTGTGGGGTGGGGTGAGCGGGGGAGGCATAGCATTAGGAGATATACCTAATGTTAAATGATAAGATAATGGGTGCAGCACACCAGCATGGCACATGTATACATATGTAACCTGCACGTTGTGCACATGTACCCTAAAACTTAAAGTATAATAAAAAAATAAATACAAAAAAATAAAAAAATTAAAAAAATTAAAAATTAGCCAAGTATGGTGGTGAATGCCTGTAATCACAGCTACTCAGGAGACTGAGGTGGGACGATCACTTGAGCCCAGGAGGTTGAGGCTACAGTGAGCCATGATCATACCACTGCACTCCAGCCTGAGCAACATAGTGAGACCCTGTCTCAAAAATAATAAAAATAAGGCCAGGTGCGGTGGCTCACGCCTGCAATCCCAGCACTTTGGGAGGCTGAGGAGGGTGGATCACGAGGTCAGGAGATGGAGACCATCCTGGCTAACACGGTGAAACCCCGTGTCTACTAAAAATACAAAAACAAAATTAGCCGGGCGTGGTGGTGGGCACCTGTAGTCCCAGCTACTCGGGAGGCTAAGGCGGGAGAATGGCATGAACGCAGGAGGTGGAGCTTGCAGTGAGCCAAGATGGCACCACTGCACTCCAGCCTGGGTGACAGAGTGAGACTCGGTCTCAAAAAATAAAAAAATAAAAAAAAATAAAAAGGCATTCTCATAAAAAATAAAAATAAAAGGAATATTAAACTAATTAGGCTATTGATATGTTAAATTACATGGAAAGCATTGTCAAATAAAAATGATATAAAAAAAGAAATGTGTACATTTGGGCACTAGTAGACATGTGTCAGAGTATAGCAGCACTATTCCTAATAGTTAAATACAGAAAATGACCCACATTTTCCTCAACAGTAGAATGGATGAATTGTGGTAGATTCATAAAATTGAAAAGTAGTCCATGAGAATAAACAACCATGTTATGCAACATAGATGAATTTCAAATATATGATGTTGACAGTAAGAAGGCTTTCATTGCTATAGATGTCAAAATGGGCAAAATCAACTGAGGGTGATATAAGTTAAGATAATGAGGAGCTTCGGAGAGGGAAGTGACTGGAAGGAAGCACATGGTTTCTAGGTTGCTGACTATATATATATATATATATATATACTTATATATATATATATTTTTTTTAGATGGAGTCTCACTCTGTTGCCCAGGCTGGAGTGCAGTGGTGCAGTCCTGGCTCACTGCAACCTCTGCCTCCTGGGTTCAAGTGATTCTTCTGCCTCAGCCTTCCAAGTAGCTGGATTGCAGGCATGCACCACCATACCGAGCTAATTTTGTATTTTTAGTAGAGATGGGGTTTCACCATGCTAGCCAGGCTGGTCTCGAATTTCCGACCTCAGTTGATCCACCTGCCTCAACCTCCCAAAATGCTGGAATTATAGGCATGAGCAACTGCGCCCGGCCCAATATTGTACTTTTTGATGTGGGTGGTGCTTCATGAGTGCGTTCACTTCTTGAAAATTCTATGAGCTATATATTTGTGATTGGTGCACTCTTCATGCATCTTCTTTTTCAATAAAAGTTTATACATGTATGTATATATAATATACATATATAGATGACAGAGAGAGCAAGAGCTGTATTAAGAGACTTAGCTGTATTGAACCAGGTTTTATAAATATAGTGAGTATAAAAGAAGGATGATTTTTCAATACCATCTGCCATTCCTCCAGAATATGCAATCCATCATGTCTGAAAGAGCTCATAATTAAAGTAATTCCAGGATTACATAGAGATTGTTGTGAAGTCTGGAGTCACAGTCAGTGCAGTAAGACCTTTTTTATTAAGCAGCTATAAAAATATTTTGGGATAAGATGTTAAATAACTTCATAGATATAAACACGTTGAATCAAAGTTTGCTGAAAAAAGAAAAAAGCCTAATTTTAATAATAAACACTATCCTACCTCAAATAAATTGAAAATGTAGTTGGAATATATTGTCTTTCTCTTCCACAACCAAGAAAAAAAGTCTTTTCTTCCAGTAGTAAGAATAACAGGGCACACAGAAGCCAACAGAGAGGATGCTGAATATCCAGGTGGGGTTTGGGGTAGATTCATAGGGGAAGCAGGGCACAATTATATATTGTGAGGTCCTCATTGTCAAGGGTCTCATCTCCATTTTTTGATCCAGACACCAGATCTTTTCAAGACAGGATAAGCCGATCTATGTCATCCATATAGATGAAAAGAAATCACAAAAAGCTAAAGAAGATAATCCAGTAATGTATAAAAAGTTAATGTATGATCACAAAGTTGTCTATGTTCCAGGCATGCAAGGTTGTTTTAATGTTTGAAAGTCTCCAAGATTCATCCCATTATCAGGAAATGGGGAAACTCATGATTATCTCAACAAATTCTGAAAAGCTCTTGTTAAAATTTAACATTTATTCATAATTAATAATAAAAAAACTCTTAGCAACTGAGAATAAAGGAAAAAAAAATTGGTGTGATGGAGCAGAGTCTACAGAAAAGCCTAGAGTAAAAAAATGAAATGCTTTTTTCTAAGATTGGGAATAAAACCAGGAGGCCAGTAATCTCCATTTTTATTCAATATTGTGCTGGAGGTATTACCCAGTGCAACGGGGCATGAAAACTTAGAAGATATAACATTTGGAAGAAAAATTAATAAAAATAATCATTAATCTGCCAATATAAAGAGCACATATGGAAATCTAAAATAATCTAATCACACAATTAAAATTATGAGTTGAATTTGACAAGCTCACTTTTTGTAATTATTATATAAAATCAATGCTCTTTCTATAAATCAAAACAAATAGAAAAAAATTCACTATTTACAAAGCAAATTCTTTAAATAAGACGCAAAAAGCAGTGACCCATAAAATATTTGACTACTATAAAATCAAGAACATCTCTTCATTAAAACATGCAAACCATGGATTAATTAAGAAAAGATATTTGCAATGCATATATTCAATATTTCTTTCTAGCAATGTCAACTTTTGTGATCAAGGTTATGATGATTCTGTAACATTAGATTAGAAATTGTTCATTCTATTTACCTTTTCAGTAAGAGTTTGCACCACATCATTGAGGTTTCTTCCTTAAATATTCGGAGAACTTGAAGTATGAAGTCACAAGGATCTGGAGAATACTTCGTGGAAAAGTTTTAAATTATAGATTCTATTTCTTTAACATATGTAAGACTATTCATATAGTCCTTTTCTTCTTGAATTAGCTGTGATGAGCTGTTTTTCCAAAAGTTTGCTCTCTCAAGTTTGGCATTTATAAGCAAAATTTGTCTATCAAATACTCGTAAGGACTGAGGGGGAAAACTTCCCCTTTGCTCTCTGACAGTTTGCTGAAAACTCAACTCACAAAAAACAGATTAATCGGAGAAAAGCCATACACATTTATTAATGTATACACAGGAGAATCACAGTGATTACTCAACTACTGAAGCCCACACTGGAGTGCAGAAGCTTACATACATCCTGAGGTTACAGAAATAATGGGTGCTCAGAGCATGGCCCAAAACAGGTTATGATGGTAAATCAGGTTATGGTGACAAGATTATGATTATGGGAGGAAGAGAAGAGAAAGCCTGTCTAGCAAAGTTGGTCTCCTTATATAAATGAAACTTCACAGATAACAGCCCTCAGCAAGAATAGATGGTAAACATTAAAAAAAAAAAAAAAAAACCTTTAAAGATATCAGACTCTGAGTTAATCTTTGCTAGGTGGGGACATGGGAAAGCCTGGCTGTATCAGTGCAGATTCTCTACAGGTGCAAATCTCCCCCTCAAAAGACAGCTTTGCCAGCCTACTTCTGTTTTCGGGCTCTCCCAACAGGCATCTCAATGGGGTAAAATACTTTGATTTCCTTTATACTCACATTATCTTTTTAAAGGTGTAATGTACACAGTATAGTAGGCCAGATTTTAAGTCTGCATCTCAATGACTGGGAATAAATGTATATTTCTGTGTACCCATTATCCCATTTAAAAGAAAAAATAACCCATCACCCAATACCTTTCCTTACACTTTTTTTTTCTCAGTAATACCTCACTCCTTCCTACAGGCAGATATCCTTCTGAGTTCATAGTTTTCCTTTTTCAAGAATGTCATATAAATAAGATTATATAGTATGTATTCTTTTGTGAGGTTTCTTTAATATAACCTAATATTTCTGATATTCATTTATGTAGTGTACACATTGTTTGTATTTTTTATTATTGAGTAGGATTCCATTATCTGAGTATAGAATAATTTGTTTATTCACCTATTGATTTAACTTAGTATAATATATTTGTTTGACAACTGTTGGTATGTTATTTTACATTTCCTCAATGACAAATGACATTGGACGTCTTTTAAATATATTTTCTTGGCTATCTACACATTGTATTTTGTATATAAGTTTATGTCTTTTGCCCATTTTTATTTCTCTTTTTTATTACTGAGTTGTAGTAGATTTATCATTGTTCTTTTTCACTATTGTTTGGCTGTTCTAGATCCTTTACATATTTATATAAATTTTAGAATTAGCATGCAAATTTCCACCCACTGACATACAGACTCCTGCAGAGACTTTGATTGGAATGGCACAAAATCTATGGCTAAAATTGTGGAGTATTCACATCTTAGCAATATTGAGTCTTCCAAACCATGAACATGTTAAAAGTTTTTCCATGTATGTATGTATTCTTTAATTGAAGGAGAAGTAGTAACATCTTATCCCTGTTTTTATTTCTGATACTGGCCTTTGGATGTGTTAATTTACTGTTATACAGTATTTTACCATTTCATTAATTTCTTTTCCCATATTTGTTATTTCCTTCTTTCTATTTTCTTTGAACATTATTCACTATTATAAGATGGATTGTTAGAGCACTGATGTCTCTCTTTTCTGCTTTTCTAATACATGTATTTATAACCATTAGATTCCTTTTAGGCAAACATTTAGTTGCATCCCTCTATTCCAAGCCCTCTTCCTCTAAGAAGTCTTTTCACACCACGGTTGCTTTGTCCCCACACCTCCTGGACAATGCACAGAAATGGATGGTCTTCAATGTGTAGGTCAAATGCAGGCACAAATGCAGTTTTTCCCAGCTCAGAGTTTTGATGTGCTCTGCTATTTTAGTTAGTTTTAAATATTTTCTAATTTTCATTTTGATTCCTTCTTTGATCTAAACATTGTTTTGAACTGTATTGCTTAATTTCCAACATTTGGAGGCTTCCACTTACCATTTCATTATTGATTTCTAGCTTAATTACATAGTGTGAGAGAACATATTCTGACTGATTCAATCCTTTGATATTTGTTGAAACTATGTTATGTCCCAGAACAACACTAATTTTGGCAAATGTTTAATAGTACTAAGTAGAATATATATTCTCTTGTAGTGGGTGCAATGTTTTCTCTCTCTCTTTCTCGCAAATTATGTATATTGATGAGGTTTCATTTGGAATTCAAGTTGTTCAGATCATTTAGAATTTACTGGTGTTTTGTCTGCTTGTTCTATAAGCTTCTAAAATAAGTGGATTAGAATTCTCCACTGCGATTGTGGATTTTTCTACTCCATCTCTTCGTTTTGTAAGTTTTGTATTTACATTTCAAGCTAAGTATATAATATTTAGAATTCCAATATTTTCTTGGTGAGTGAATTATTTTATTACTATAAAATAGCCTTTTCATAAATCTCTGATAGTGCTTCTTACTTGAAAGTCTATTGTGACAGATATGAATCTAGATAAATCAGTTTTCTTTTTGTTTATGCCTACTTTGATTCTTTTATTTTTAGCTTGTATATATTTATATGTAAGCTGTATCTTTTGTAAACAACGTTTAATATGGTTTGTTTTATTAATCCATTCTGGCAACATTTATCTTTCATTGAGCATTGAAACTATTACTTTTAATGTGTTAATGAATACATATCTTCCAATTATTATCATTTAGTTGCTATTTTTACTACCCATCTCCTATTTTCCTATTTATTTATTTCTTTCTTTCCTCACTTCTTCTTTTGTAACACACACACACACACACACTTCTACAATTTTCCCATGATCTCACTAGTTGTACATTCTTTTATTATTATACTAAGGTTGTCCTTTTGGAAGATAACCTGTATTTTTTATTCATTATGATGTATTGTGATAATATTGCTACTTCCTAGATAAACTGAAACAAACTTCTCTTTTTCTCATGAAATACTCAGAAGGATTGTGGTGAATGAACGTGAATGGACATGCTCAAATCATAGATTGGCAAACGTTCTCATTCAATTTCTTTTTGAAAGCGTACTTGAGAACTTATTCTGTATTATGTACTGTGCTGGTGGCATAAAATGAATTAACTATCTTATATTTATTTGGTCCTTGCATGTTCTAGGCATTATCCCTGGTGCTGAAGATACAAAGAGGAGAAGAACTAGATGTGTTCCCTTCCCTGCTTGCCAATAATATACACTCTAGTGAGAAGAAAAGAAAAAAAACTACATAATTATAACATAGCATGAACATGTTTTAACACTACTAAAAACAATGTTACATTTACTGAGCTCCACTGTATTCCAGGCACTTTCATGAGCACTTTTCACATGTCAGTGCTCACAATAGCCTAATAGGATTAGGTGTTTTTCCATTTTACTAATAAGGATACTGAAATACAGATAGGGTTAAGTAAGTGTTTTACCAAGAGTCACATAGCTGAGAAGCGACATAGAATAAGAAAGACCTTTAGAAATACAGAGGAGTTAAATAATTCCACCTGGAATAATTGGGAAGGCTTCACAAAGGAGGAGGAGTTAGCAGAAGTTGGCAGATGTGGTTGAGCTGGCATCCAAAGTACATAGCCTGTGAAATGTGGTAGATTGTGCCTGCGTGTGTGTGTGCGTGCATGCGTGTATGTGAAGAGGCATCTGGTATGTTTGGAGCTCAGGGTTTCAAAAGCAATTTATAGAAAAAAGGAAGACTTTTAAAGAGAAAATTAACAGAAGCTGACCTATTCTGGTCAGCATGTGGTAATCTATCTCTCCTCTTGATTCCTATAAGAATAATATCTAATACAGAGGGCTTACTGTTTGCCAGGTGGTGTAGTAAGCACGTTACATATGTCAGTTCATTTAAACCTCAGAAGAAACCTATACTAGAAAAGATGAGAAAAGGAAGAAACAATAGAGGCACACAGCAGTTGAGTTACTTATCCAAGGCCACATCCCTGATGTGTGGAGCTGTCCAGATTAGGGTCTGTAGCTCTACTCTGAACCACTGCACGGATGGTGGCTCTGTCTTTTGTCACTCACAGACTGGCATTGTCAGGTGTATTTTAAATGAAGGGGTCTTGCTTCCAAGATGAAACAAAAAACACCAGGGACAGAGACTCTCATCTATATTGTATTGCCATCCTTTCAGTGGTTATTAGAAAGCTAACCCTTACATAGTTAGTAAATGAGGAAGGAATATTTGGTGAATGGTAAGAAGTGGGATAAATATGGTACCTGTTTGATGGACTGGCAAAGCAGAATGTGCATGTGTCTGTAAACATTTATATATATATACACTATATACTATACATATGTATATAGTGTATATATATAGTGTATATATAAAAAACACAAAACAATTTTAATATAATATATATAACACATATTTTTCTCTTGAATTACTTGGTATCTTTTATTATGAAGATATAAGATTAAAAATTTTAGAGAAATTAATTGTCAGTAATTAAGGAGCTTACTTTCTAAGGTCTGGCAGAAACTATAATAATAAAATGAAAAAGAAAATCTGTATTGTTAACATTTCTTAAATAATATTTATTTTGTATTAATTTATTACCCAGTGTCCTCAATATAGTAATTTACCTTGGCTTACAGCACATGTTGGGTCAGGATAAGGGTTCCTAGTTGCCAACTTTTCAGGAATAAGCTCTTCTCCATGACTTTCAAGATCTCCCGTTGTCTCACTTCTATATCTGATCTTTCTCTCTTTCCCCACATAGGCAGGCCTTCCTGCCTCCCACTTCACACCAGTGATTCCTCACCTACCTGTGACTTCACCATCACCATTGCTGCATATGTGTACTTGACTTTTTTTTTCAAGTAGGATGACAATCTCAGTCCCTTCCCATGTCTTAAGAAGCAGAAGTGCAGAGTTTTAGAATTTCTTTCTAAATCCCTTTTGATCTATCTTTCCTCCTTCCTTTCCAGAAGCTGTTACCAGAAAGGGGTCCCAATTCAGATCCCAAGAGAGGGTTCTTGAATCTTGTGCAAGAAAGAATTCAGGGCGAGTCCACAGAGTAAAGTGAAAGCAAGTTTATTAAGAAAGTAAAGGAATAAAAGAATGGCTACTCCATAGGTAAAGCAGCCCTGAGGGCTGCTGGTTTACTATTTTTATGGCTATTTATTGATTATATGCTAAACAAGGGGTGGATTATTCATGAGTTTTCCGGGAAAGGGGTGGGCCATTCCCAGAACTGAAGGGTCCTCTGCTTTTTAGACCATATAGGGTAACTTGCCGACGTTGCCATGGCATCCATAAAATGTCTTGGTGCTTGTGAGAGTGTCTTTTAGCATATATAATTAGCGTATAATGAGCAGGGAGGACGAACAGAGGTCACTTTCAGCGCCATCTTGGTTTTGGTGGGTTTTGGCCTGTTTCTTTACCACATCCTGTTTTATTAGCAAGGTCTTTGTGACCTGTACCTTGTGCCAGCCTTCTATCTCATCCTGTGACTTAGAATCCATAACCTCCTGGGAATGCAGCCCAGTAGGTCTCAGCCTTATTTTACTCAGCCCCTATTCAAGGTGAAGTTGCTCTTGTTGAAATACCTCTGACAAAGTGAGAAAAGAAGAGTTTGAATAAGAGGGCCAAAGTTTCACAACTAAGTAGCAACAGACCAGAAACTTAAGTCTGTATCTCATGACCCTGGATCCTTTTTTCACTAATGTGTTTTAAATCTAAACCAGGACCTGAAACATTGATGCTGTGCAACACAGTTCAAACTTTTAATAACTTTTGTGCACTGTACCTGCTGATTAAAAGGCCTCTGTATGTTAGTAGTCTCTAGAACTGCACAATTAATTAAATGTGAATTTAATACTTTGGTCTGGTACTCATACTTTTAAAGAAAAAGGCAAAATGCTACACTGAAACCATTCATCATCTAAATAAAAGTAAAAATCTTGTTTAACACAGAGCTTGTGTTACAATATGAAATAAAGTAACCAATAGTACAGTTAAGTCTTTGCTAGCATTCATTTGTTTTGGTAATTTTGCACAGTCTTGATATTTGGTTCATAAAAGGTACATGCCAACAGAATGAATATCTCAAGTTCTTATAGAATTTGCCTAAACTTTGTGCTATTTGGAGGCTTAGGGACATTTCTAATTGAAGTAAAAATATATCGGGATATATCTAGAACAAGAATCAACTGAGAAGTCAAGCTGACTAAAAACATCATTTGTGATCTCTGAGACTGGACAGTAAGTGGCAAACTCTCAGAATTGCAGTGACACCAGAGATAAGGTTACTGGGTTCACTGTCGCTGCTCCCCACCACAGGCTTCAAGGGGCATAAATTACAGGATTTTTGTGCTTTTTTTGTTTGTTTTTGTTTTTTTCCATGTGTGTATGTTTTCTCCTCAGAAAGTATTTGTTTTGTTCACTTATGTAACAGTGTTTTAGCAAAAGACAGAGATCTTTCTAACACTCAATGCATCTTCCTCACCCCCAAAACATATTTTGCTATTCAGGTTTCTGATACTTTAAATTCTGACTTTGTGGCTTATACAGATAAGAACATTGTTCTAGTAAAATCACAATGCTTATCTTCATCTCCCAGGAAAACTTTCAGTTTTCCCATCTATAGTCATTTCAAGTTTATTGTTTTTTCATAAACTATTTTTCAATAACTCTATCTCTATTTCTAATTTTATAATATACAAATTTCTATCATACTACAATTTAAGGATTCCTTTTGTTTTAAATTACTTTTGGGCTATTGCCTAATAAGGGCTTAAAGTGGTATTTCTCTCTCTCTCTCTACCTTGCTTCCTCCCTCCACACCCACATTTCTTTTCTCACTTCTCACAACTTGGCAATTGTGTCCCCCAACCCAGCAGAGTCTGGAGGCTAACTCTCTGGAGAGGTTAAACCAAAATAAGAGATTTTGGGGCATCAGACAAACAAGAACGTAAGATGTCAATAAGAAAATGAAGAGATTAAGGAAAAGTCTATACTGAATAATGAGCCCTGTAGACATCTTTTGGTGTCAATTATTCTGCCTATCACAATTATATTTTGGACTTTGAAATCTCTATTAATGGAAAGTCCAGATAAGAATATTTGTTAATATTGTTTATTATCAAGACTGAAATGATACCTGATAAAACTACACTCTACTTGAAAAATTAGTTACCTGATTTTATACCAGACTTCTTGAGTCAAAAAATCTGGGACACCCGGTAGAAATATTTAACAGTATTTCAAGGCATTCTCTACATTGGGGATCCATGGAAATGACAGAAGTATTTGCTGAGGCAGACTGAGTGTGATTCAAGATAAGAAATATGCCCTAGCAATATATTTAAGAAGTGTGCCATAGGTATGATACGTAATATGGGTCTCGTAACATAGATATCATACTTTCAAATTTGGACTCTTGAACTCCACTGGCTGAATTCAAATTCTTGCTCCATTTATTTCTCATGTAACCTTGAACCAGTCATTCAATTTCTCTCTTACTAATTTTCCCCAATAGGAACTGGGGGAGGGGAAGATAATAGTAACTATCTTACAGTATCATTACAAGTATTATTTAAGATAAAATATATATAAAACTAAGAATAATGCCCAGTTATAATAAATGCTAGAGGCTAACTGTATTTACTATGTTAATAAATCTACAAAGAATTATACATTGGATTCTTAAATGCATATCTGGTCACTTTAAAAAAAAGATTTTATTTATAACCATTGCCCAATGTGTTGGCTATTAAAATATTTTACTTTTTATCCTTGTCTGCTTCATCTTCCAAGGTCTTATAGCTGCCTCCTCACATCTAATCATATTTCATCTTCTTTGAGGTTTAGGATGGACTAAAATTCTGTTTCTTGTTTCAGAAACCTTTTAATAAACCTTAGTTTATGTGTGTTTTCTCAGAGCATCAGAGACAGTGATATATGTCAGTGACATGCATAGCCTTTGGAATTAGGCTGCCTGGGTTTAACCTCTTATAAATTTTGTGACCATGGGCATTTTCTGTAAACTATTGAACCTTCGTTTTCTGACTCGTGAAATGGGATTTTAATAATAATTTTGATGGGAATATTAAATAAAATAGTACATTTAAAGCTCTCTGTGTAGTATCTGCCAAACAATAAGTACCCAAGGGATGTTCTTAATGGAGCCAGCTGAGGGCAGGGCCTCTGCCAATCTTAAGAGTCTAAGTCATTAGGGACCCATCACCTGGAGACTAAGGCTGCTTGTGGGAGGGGACAGAAATATTCAGAGAACATTTGACATTTAAACTGCATTTTGGAGGAAAATAGGACTTTTCAAGGCAGAAGAGAGGTGGTTAGAACTTCTTGAAAATAGCATGTACCAACGCAATAAAAAGTGTGAAATACTGTAAGTTGCCCAATGTAGCAGGCCCCTGGGTATATAGGCTGGGGCCATAAAGAGTGGCTGGGCTCAAGTGCGAGACTGGATAGCAGAGGACGCACATTCTTTGTATGTTTGCTCATTGGTGTATTTGTTTCCAAAGAAAATAGTGAATATTATAAGAAGGAGAAAGAATAAGTTACCATTATTTGCTTTTTGGAGAATTACTATGCTGATATATTAATGATACTAAAATTGGGCATAATTTTGAGAGCTGAATCTTGGTTTGTTTGGGAGACTGTAGATAGATTTTTCAGCCATTGTCAAAATTTATGAGCACGTTTATCTTTGTCATAAGCAGGAATGAAGGGATGGATTGTAGCTTTGCTGCATTTTTCTTTGTCATTGCATCCTTTACTTCCGGAAGCCCAAGACTCAGGACTTCCTGGCACTCAGGATCCTCCCACATCCTCCTCAGGCTCTCAAGGTCCCCGACAATCTCCTTTTGGTTACATCTTTTTCTTTTCCAAACTCTACCCAGGGTCATACCCTCAGCCAGCAGTCACAAAAGATAAGATCCAATTCCATTGCCTTGAAATATAAGTGATCGGTAACCTCAACAATATGCCCTCAAACCCTCCACGCACACAAACATCACAAATCTTACATTTTATCCATAATTTTAATTAATGATATTATGAATGATAGTATGACGGAAGGAGTTCCACATTGGAAAAGAGAACCTCTCAAGATGACCTATCTGGACGGATTACTCCTCTGAGAAGCACCACCAGGAAAGGCCAGACTGCAGCTTATAAAGTAGCTTTCTTGATAAGAGGCTGTCACAGAATCTCTGGTTCCCAGAATTTCTAGAACCCAAGAATGAAAGCTCAAGTGCCCACTCTTAATTTTTAGTTGTCAGAGCACTAATTGCATTATTTTGTTTGGAAATGATGTCCAAGAAACATAACGGCTAAATGTGTGGACTTAATAGACAATTTTCTCTTGTCCTAAGCAGAAGTCAGCACCAAAGACAGAAGCAGCCTCTGAGTACCAATGTAGACAAAAAAATTTCGTTCAGTCAAATGAAACATTTATCATTTTAAAGTCACTTTACTTTAAGTGATATTGATATAAACCAATTTTCCTTAAAAGATGTAAAAACTAGGAACTCTAGGAATCGTTTGTGCATGAATCTGGATTGTTGCATAAATCATGAACTCTCTTGACACTATTTTTTTTTTTAACAACAGTAACTAAATTTTACCACTGACAATAGATACCTGCCTGGTTCTTACCTTTGGCTTTCTTAACAGGGTATTGATAATTAATTGCATCAACTTTACTACTTTAATAAAACTGGTCATCCACAAAGCAAATATGTATTGCTTAATTTTCATTCTGAGAGTTGATAACCACTGAAAATTAATCATCCATAGAAAGGGAGCTAAGCAGCACTTCTAATCTCCGAAAAGATTGCCAGTCTATTAGAGTTATATGCTTTAATCAATTCACATATAACTGTATAATTTATAAGCTTCAAATTAGATCAGCTATCTATTAGACCTAATAAAATGGAAATGTATTAATCAGATTAAAAAAATAAAGAAGAAAATTAGCAAAGAATGGAAAGTGATATCCCTAGAAGAAAGAACAATGACAGCTGTTAGTGTGGAGTATGAATGGGTTAAGCTGATTTACTTTGTTTACAGTAATATGGTTTGACTTGAGAGTTCTATAGTTTATATATAAAAGTTTAAAAAAGGTTCTTCTTGGAAATGATATCAAATCTAATATGCATGAACAAAAGTTCTTTATATTATCTATTACTGCTAAGAAGAAGTAACATCTATTGGGCCCTTATTACATGCCAGGTGTAGGACTAAATCTGGATGACAGGCATATACTTTAGGACTCATATTTTTGTTGAGCATACTTTCTAAGTTATAGATACAATTAATACAATTTTTTTCTTTCTAGATATCTAGATCAAAGAAATACTTTCTGGTTAAGTTTTTCTAGTGTTTCAAAACCATAAATATTTCTCAGGCTTAATTTGACAGTCAGCAAAACTTGAATGCTAATTAAGAAATCGTTTCAGTTTTATGCCATGTTCCTTCATTTTCTCTTTGTGTCCCTGAACTCAACAGCTTAGTTTATGCCAGCCCCTTACTGAACCACCAGAAACAACAACTTCCAGCTACAAGAAAAGTAACAGTAGAAATAAAATCATTTCTATAAAAGTATTCTATGAAGAATAATGTTTTGTGGGCCAGGCGTGGTGGCTCACACCTGTAATCCCAGCACTTTGGGAGGCCAAGGCAGGCAGATCATGAAGTCAGGAGATCGAGACCATCTTGGCTAACATGGTGCAACCCCATCTCTACTAAGAATACAAAAAAAAAATAGCTGGGCGTGGTGGCGGGCACCTGTAGTCCCAGCTACTCAGGAGGCTGAGTCAGGAGAATGGCATGAACTCAGGAGGTGGAGCTTGCAGCGAGCCGAGATTGTGCCACTGCACTCCAGCCTGGGTGACAGAGTGAGACTCAGTCTCAAAAAAAAAAAAAAATAAAATAAAATTAATTTAAAAAATTAAATTAAATTAAAAAAATCAGTTTTGTGTTTTAAAATATTGTTATTCTTATTTTTCTCACAAGTAAAAGAGTTTTCTACCTGAATCAAACTGAAACAAATCACATAATGCATCTGATACATAAGCAGCCGTTACTTACACATCAGAATATTTATAGCATCTACTGTGAAAAAAACAAAATGGTAGTTTTTTTGGTAATCACGTAACTGTTGGTTTTGTCATTTGAAGTTTGGACATCCTTCTCCAGCTGTCTCCAAAGGGATGTCTGCAAAAAGCAATGTGTCTGCAAAAGCAAATATCAGATATGTAACCTCCTCTGAATAACTCAGTTAACGTGGAGTGAGTTTGCATGTGATTGAAAGATATATCACTTATTTTGCATTTGTCTTGCAAAGAACTGATGGTCACTAGAACTTTAGCTTTCTTTAGCCACTCTGCATCAGTATTCAACAGTTATTTTTTTACAGTTTCTTTTAAAATTGTTTGTTTTTCTAGTGTTACAAATTTTCCTAATATTGCAGTATGTTTGTACCCCATATCAGATAATATCACATGTATATGGAATTCATTTAACATTCTCTATTTTGAAATAATTGAGTTTATTTATTTTAATTTTAATTTTTTATCATGTTTAGTATATAGTCACTTTTGTTTGGAAATACTTTTTAAAGAATTCAGAATAAAAATATTTGCCTAGATTATTCTAGATACTTGATGCTCTTGATAAATTGCTTTTAAACCATCAATTTCCAGAAAATAGAAAAGCAGGTAATATTTTCTAATTCAATTTTTGAAGCCAGCATTGTACTAAACACATAAACAGATAAAGACACTGTAAGAAAAGAAAATACAGACTAACATGCCTCATGAAAACACTTACAAAAATCCTCAACAAAATATTACCAAATCAAATCTAGCACTATATGGAAAGGATAATACAATGACCAAATGGAATTTATCTCATTAATTCAAGGTTGGTGTAACATTTTAATATCAGTCAATGAAATTCACCATTTTAATATATTAAATAAAACCATATGATTTCAATAGATGAAGAAAAAGCACTTGAAAACAAAAAACGTGATAAAACTTCACTTATGATGGAACTCTCAGCAATCTAGTTGCAGAGGGAAACTCCCTCAACCTGATAAAGGAATCTATAAAATCTCCTTAGCTAACAACACACTTAAAGTGAGAGGCTGAATGCTTTCCTCCTAAGGTCAGGAAAACGCCAAGGGTGTTTACTCTCATCAGTTCCTAATCATCATCATACTGGAGGTCCTATCTAGTGGAAAAAGGCAAGAAGAATAAATAAAAGGCATCAAGGTTGTAAAGGAAGTAATTAAACTCTATTTACAAATGATATAATTGCTTACTTAGAAAATCCTAGATTCTACAAAAAAGCTACCAGAACTAATAAGTGCCTTGAGCAAGGTTTTGGAATATAAAAATAATATTTAAAAAATTATAGTTGACCCTTGAACAACGTGGGTTTGAACTGTATGGGTCCACTTAATAAGGAAACATACAGATTTTTTCCAATAAATACAGTAGGCTCTCCATATCCTTAGGTTCTGCATCCACGACAAAATGTGAGTGGAAAATACAGAATTCACTGGATGCAAAAGCTTCTGATAGCGAGGGCTCACTTTTTATACTTTTCTTGTATGTGAGTTTTGCAGGGCTAACTACAGGACTTGAGTACAAATGGATTTTGGTATCTGTAGGGTGTACTGGAGCCAATCCTCTGCAGATACTGAGAACCAACTCTATATTTCTATATTCTAGCAATAAACACCTTAAAATCAAAATTAAAATTTTATAATATCATCAAAAGCCTGAGTTATACATAAAGCTATCAAAATATATGCAAGTTCTGCATGTTAAAAACTGTGAAATACTCAGAAGACAAAGAAGTCCTAAATAAATGGCAACTTATGGTTTGTTAATGGTTTGGAAGGATCAGTATTACTAAGGTATCAATTCTCTCCAAACTAATATACGGATTCAACATAATATGTGTCAAAATCTCAGGATTTTTTGAAGGAATTGACAAACCAATTCAAAAATGGAAGCATTGTATATGAAAATGCAAAGGATCTAGAATAGCCAAAGCAATTTTGAAAAATAAAAATAAAACTGGAAGTATTATACTGCCCAATTTTAATATTTATTATAAAGCTATAGCAATTGGGACAGTGTGGCATTGGTGATAGTACAGAGACACAAATCAAGTCAATGAAATGGAACAAAATGTTCAGAAGTTGGACAACTAGCTATATATTTCACACACAGACATGTTTGTGTATGTCCCTATAGATACAAGGACAACTGGTTCTTGACAATGGTTCCAAGGCAATTAAATGAAAAGGACAGTGTTTTCCGCAAGAGTTGAGGAAGTATTGACATCCACAAGCAAAATATAGATCTCAACACCCACTTAATGAAAGTTGATAAATTTTAAAACTATAGGAAATATACATAATAACATATGAAATACACAAGTATCTGCCAGCCAGAATGAAGTGTGAACATTTTATTGCTTCTGCTTCAGATGTCATTTTACTTCCTTTAAAAAATGAAGGATGTATTACACTATTCTTACATTGCTATAAAGAAATACCTGAGGTTGGGTAATTTCTAAAGAAAGAGGTTTATTTTGCTCACAGTTCTGTAGGCTTTACAGGAAGCAAGGTGCTGGCATGTGCTCAGCTTCTGGGGAAGCCTCAGGAAGCTCACAACCATGGCAGAAAAGTGAAGGGGGAGCATGTGCATTACATGGTAAAAACAGGAGCTCAAGAGAGAGTTGGCAGGGAGGTGGCATACACTTTTAAATGACCAGATTTTGTGTGAACTCAGGGTGAGAGCTCACTTATCACCAAGGGGATGGCCCAAGCCATTCATGAGAAATCTGCCCCCACAATCCAAACACCTCCCACCAGGCCTGACCTCAAATACTGGGGGTTAAATTTCAGCATGAGATTTGGGCCAGGACAAATATCCAAACTGTATCAAAAGTTATATAACATTATGGAAGACAGTGAAGTCCTCTTTGTTCCTCTTTGCAACTGCATTTTCTTACCTCCTTTCCTAGAGATGAACACTATCCCAAATATGATGCATGCCCTTATTGTTCATATTTTTATTATTTTTTCACTTATATATCCATAAGTAAAGCATTGCTCTGTGTTGTTGTTTTAAAAACGTGTATTAGTGATGTCATAGTATATGTACTATTCCAGAAGTTATTTACTCAGTACAACTAACCCTTGAACAATTCAGGGGTTGGGGGACCTATCCCCACACAGTTGAAAATCATCTGGATATGTGATTTGACTTCCCCCAAAACTTAACTACTAGTAGCTTACTGTTTTCCAGAAGCCTTACCGATAACATAAACTTGATTAACACATTTTGTATATTATATATGTACAGTATTCTCACAATAAAGTAAGCTAGAGAAAAGAAACATTATTAAGAAAACTATAAGGAAAAAATATGTTTACTATTTATTAAGTGGAAGTGGATCATTATAAAGGTCTTCTTCCTTGCCTTAACCTTGCGTAGGCTGATGAGGACAAGGAGGAAGAGGAAAGGGTTGTCTTGTTGTCTCAGAGGTGTCAGAGGCAGAGAAAATTTGTGTATAAGTGGACCCAAGCAGTTCAAACCCGTGTTATTCAAGGGTCAACTGTATTGTATTTTAAAAATATATCTATTTTCATATACATTAATCTAGTTTTCATTGCTGTATAAATTGAGTGAATGCACAATAATTTATTATTCATTCCCATAACTAAGGACACTGCTGCAATGGATATTTTCATGCATATCTCCTGTGGTGAATATGTACAAGAGTTTCTCTTGAGCACATATTTGAAATCAGCATTGCTGAGTCACAGATTATGTACCTCAATATACTCAGATATTGACAAGTTGCCCTCTAAAATAGTTTACCAGTTTATTCTTCCACCAGCAGTAAATGAGAGGTCGGTTTTCTTTGTCTTTGTCAAATCTTAGTAGTGTCAGAATTTTGACTTTCCTAATTTAATTAGTATTAGATAATATCTAGATAATTATTCCTGATTACTAAGGAAGGTAGGTATTTATTTATATATTTGTCGGACTTTGGTGTTTGTTCTTTTGTGAGCTGCCTATTTAAAAACAAACACACAAACTTAATTATGAAAAATACATACTGAGAACTGTGTCCTCTTAGATTAAATAGCATGACTGAGAACAGAGACCAACTATGTCAATATGTTTACATTATTTCTTCCAAAAAATTCTCGCCCTAGAAGATGAAGCTGTAATCCAATCAATATTTTCACCATTTGCTTCAGGAAATTCTTGAACACCAATAGGTCTGGACAAAGAGCTTGCTCATCTTGGAAAATAATTGTCCTACAAAATATTAGATTGCTCATCTGGGTAAACAAGTAGGTGGTCAAACAACAGTTTACTTACCATTACTCACTTCAAGATCATTGCCTCTCTATACCCACTATAATTTTGTCACAGACTTCTCTCAAAATCAAGGAGTCTGCAACTTGAAAGAACCACCCAAGTCACTTGAGCCCAAGTCCTAAAGCCTATAAATATCCTTCTTGATATCCTTGTTCTGAATCACAGCTATGACTGACAAGTTGATGCTCTCCCTCACTACACTATTTGGCCTTGATTGATTGAAAGATTTATTGGTGATCTTTTGAGAAGTCAACAAAATACGGTGCTCATTTGCAAGAAGTCACCATACAACCCATGCTTAAGAAGTGAGAAGTTGTGATCTGCCTTTTTGAAGGAAGAGTATCTACATGAATTATTTGGAATACTTCTACACGGATTATTTGTTTATTCTCCCACATTCATTTATTTATTCACTGATTTTTATAACAATATGTGCTCCTGGGTATTCATGTTATTGGTTTAAAATCTAATACTGCTTTTTTTTTGATGCTCAAGTTGTTGTAGCTTTGAATATTGGGAGTTCTTTCAGTTGACTCTTATGCCTTTCACAAACTCACATCATTGTGTATGTGTTTAGCACTTCCTTACTTTCTGGCACCACAACCTCCCACAGGCTTATCTTGTATATTTCCTGTTCCAGTCCCAGAATCGTTCATTTCTCCATGGACCCCTGGGTCCTTCTATTAGAGAGCAGTATTGGAAACCAAATTCAAGGTGCCATTAGGCTGGCTGCTCTTGGCGTGCTGTTGGGGTGCTGTTGCTTCTAGTCTCATTCAGCTGACAGAGCAAAAAAAATGTGTGTATACTAGACCATGCATATACAACTGTCTATAAATATTTGTATATGTGCCTATCTGTATCTATATTGAGCTAAAAGGGAATTATATAGATGTCTCCAATTCTAATCCAGTACCATGTGATAATTCTAGCATCCTCCCCCTTGCTTATATCTTTTACCTCTGACTTCAACAATGGGAGAAACCTACCTGGTACCATCTATTTTCTTCAAGGTTCAATTTCAGTGTACATATATAGCAGTAAAAGAGTTGTTAACATGTATCCTCATGGGAAATAACTTTATCTATTAGAAAACAGTGGTTATGTACAGTTTATATTGCCTTTCATCCTTTAATTTTAAATTCCACTCATTTACAAAGTTACTTATATCAGCACCATCTCCCCACTCCATCACTGAAGTTATTTGATATGTTTGCAATACAATTAGATTCTTTGTTACAGTCTGCACTCCATCCTGGGAGCCCTTGGTGTCTTCGAATATTTTTTAATTTGTGTACAGTAAGATTCAGAATTACAATATAAAGTTCTCAGGTTTTAATATATGTATTCCATCATATATCCACCACTGCAAAATACAGAATAGTTTCACTGCCCTAATACGGTCCTTGAATTTTTCAAACCTTCCTCCAAACCCCTGGCAAACACTGATCTTTTAACTGTCCATAATTTTGTTGTTTTCCAGAATGACATATAATTGTAATTATATTATATGATTGCATATGAATGTAGCCTTTTCAGACTGGCTTTTTTCACTTAACAATATGAGTAAGATTCATCCATGTCTTTGCCTGACTTACAGGTCATTCCTTTACGGTTCATAATGGTATTCCATTACACACATGTGCCACAATTTGTTTACGCATTCATCTGTTGAAGGACATTTTGTTGCTTCCAGTTTGGGCTATTATTATTATTATTATTTTTTGAGACAGAGTCTCGTTCAGTCGCCCAGGCTGGAGTGCAGTGGCGTGATCTCGGCTCACTGCAAGCTCCATCTCCCGGGTTCACGCCATTCTCCTGCCTCAGCCTTCCGAGTAGCTGGGACTACAGGCGCCCGCCACCGCGCCCGGCTAATTTTTTGTATTTTTAGTAGAGACGAGGTTTCACCGTGTTAGCCAGGATGGTCTCGATCTCCTGACCTCGTGATCCGCCCGTCTTGGCCTCCCATAGTGCTGGGATTACAGGCGTGAGCCACCGCGCCCGCCTAGTTAGGGCTATTATTAATATATTCCAAACATTTGTGTGCAGATTTTTATGTGGACATCATTTTCAAATTAATTGGGTAGATCTACAGAAGAACAATTGCTGGATTGTATGGTAAGATTATGTTTAGCTTTGTAAGTAATTGCCAATCTTCTGCTCCCACCAGCAATCTTTCACTCCCACAAACAATGAATGAGACTTCCTTTTGCTTCACATTCTCACCAGCAATTAGTATTGTGAGATGTTTGGATTTTAGCCATTCTCATAGGCATGCAAAGTATGTATATGAATGTTTTAATTTGCATTTCCTAATAAAAATGATCTTGGGCATATTTTATACCTCATTATTGCAAGACTTTATGCTTAAAATTTTAATTTAATTTTTATTTTCTAAATGTAATATTTATTTTTAAAATATTGAATTGAGAAATATTGTATACAGTCAAGGTGTACAATGAGATGATTTGACATACATATAATGTTGTAATGATTATTGTGATCAAATTTATTAAGATATCTATCACCATCTATGCTGTACCTTTGATTTCCAGAACTTCTTCATCTTATAACTGAAAGTTTGTAGCCTTTGACCAACACCTTCTCATTCCAACCACCACTAGCCTCTGGTAACTACTATTCTACTCTCTGCTTCTATGAGTTTGACTTTTTTCCATGCCACATACAAGTGAGATTATACAGTATTTGTTTTTTTTCGTTTCTGGCTTATTTCACTTAGTATAATGTCTTCCAGATTTGTCCATGTTGTCACAAATGATGGAATATCCTTCTTTTTTATAGCTAAATAGTATTCTATTGTGTCTGTGTGTGTGCATACACACACCCAAACATATCACTTTTTATTTATCCATTAATCTTTTGATTGACACGTATTGTTTTCATAATTTCGCTATTGTGAATAATGCTGCAATGAACATGGGGGTACAGATATCTCTCAAGATAGTGATTTAATTTCCTTTGGACATATACCCAGAAGTGGGATTGCTGGATCATATGGCAATTCTATTTTTATTTTTTTTGAGGAGCCCCCATACTAATTTCCACCATAGCATACAAGGGCTAATTTTTCCTACATCCTCCGTTATCACTTGTCTCTTGCCTTATTGATAATAGCCATCCTGACAGGTATGAGGTGATATCTCATTGTGTTTTTTATTTGCATTTTTTTTTTCTGATGATTAGTGGTATTGAGCACCTTTTTATATACCTTTGGCCATTTTTATCTCTTCTTTGGAAAAACATCCACTTAGTACTTTGCCCATTTTTATTTTTTTATTTTTATTTTTTGCCACTGAATTGTGTGATTTCTTTATGTATTTTTTATGTTAATCCCTTATCAGACATAGGGTTTGCAAATATTTTCTTTCATTCCACAGGATGCCTTTTCATCTCATTGATTGTTTCCTTTGCTCTGCAGAAGCTTTTAAATTTGATGTTGTTTCCACCTGTTTATTTTTGCTTTTGTTGCTTGTGCTTTTGATGTCATAGCCAAAAATTCATTGCCAAGACCAATGTCAAGGAGCTTTTCCCCTTCCTTATGTTCTGGGAGTTTTATAGTTTCAGATCTTACCTTTAAGTGTTTAATTAATTTTAAATTAATATTTATATATGATGCAAGACAAAGTTCTAATTTTATTCGTTTGAGAGCTTTTCCTCTGGGATCAGAAATAAGGCAAGTATGCCCACTCTTGCCACTTTTATTCAACATGGTACTGGAAGTCCTAATCAGAGCAATTAGGAGAAAACAAAGAGAGAGAGAGGAAGAGGGCATTCAAGTTGATTCAAGTTCAAAGGAAGAAGGTAAACGGTCTCTGTTTGCAGATGACATAATCTTACACATAGAAAACCCTAAGACACTACCAAAAAATTGTCAGAACTAATAAATGAATTCAGTAAAGTTTCAGAATATAAAGTACACAAAAATAAGTTTAACTTGCTGTATACTAACACAAACTATTTAAAAAAGAAAGAGAACTATTCCATTAATAATAGCATCAAAAATAATAAAATACTTAGGAATATATTTAACAAAGGTGGTGAAAGATTTGTATAGTGAAAACTATAATATTAGTAAAAAAATTGAAGTAGATATAAATAAATGAAAATCCAGTGTTTCTGAACTGAAAGAATTAATATCATAGTAATGTACATACTACCCAAAGTGATTCAAAGGGATCCCTATCAAAATTCCAATGGCATTTTTAACAGAAATAAAAGTAAATTCTAAAATTTGTGTAAAACTACAAAGAACCCAAATAGCCAATGCAATTTTGAAAGAACAAAACTGAAGACATCACATTTCCTGATTTCACACTATATTACAATGCTATAGTAATCAAAACCATATGGCACTGCCATAAAAATAAAACATAGTCCAATGGAACAGAATAGAGCCTGGAATAAACCCATGCACATTTGATCAACTGATCACTGACCAAGGTGCCAACAATATACAACAGGAAACAGTTCCTTAAATAAATGCTACTGAATAATCAGGGGTATAAGATGGAAAAATATAAATGCTGTTGGGAAAACTGAATATTCACTTGCAAAACTAGGAAATTTGATTCTTGTTTTCATATGCTTTACCATCCATATATATTCCTTGGCAAGGTGTCTGTTCAGATATTGTCCATTTTTCAATTTAATTTTTTTCTTAATGTTATTTTAAGAGTTCTCTGTATCTTTTAGGCACAAGTTCATTTTCAATTATGTGTTTTGCAAATATTTTCTCCTAGTCTGTGCTTGTGTTTTCATTTGATGAGCCATATCTTCTGCAGAGAACAATTTTAAAAATTGTAATAAAACCTAATGTATCAAATTTTTCTTTGATAGATCATATTTTTGGTGTTGTGTCTAAAAAAAGTCACCAAATCCATGGTCATATAGATTTTCTATTTTTTCTCAAAGCTTTAGTTTTGCACTTTACATTTTAGTGTATGAGTTAATATTTGTGAAGGTATAAGACTTTTTTTTTCCTCCAAATGAACATTCAATTGTTCCAGCACAATTTGTTGAAAAGATGATCTTTTCCCATTGTCTTTGCACCTTTGTCAAAATCAGTTGGCTAAATTGTGTGGCTGTATTATTTCCAGCCTCCCTATTCTGTTTTATTTATATCTGTATTTGCTTTCTTTTAGACTGTCTTCATTATTATAACTTTATATTGTCTTACTGTAAGGCTGCTTATGTCCTCCACACAAATGTTTTGATTTTCCAGTTTATATAAAAGTTGTTTACACTATACTGTAGTCTATTAAATGTACAATGGCAGTATGTCAAAAAAACAATGCATATACCTTAAGCAAAAATACTTTATTGCCAGAAGTTGCTAATGATCACCCAATATTTCAGTGAGTTATAATCTTTTGCTGGTGGAGGGTCTTGGCTTGATGTTGATAGTTGCTGGCTGATCAGGGTGGTGGTTGCTAAAGATTGGGGTAGCTGTGGCAATTTTTAAAAATAAGACAACAGTGAGGTGTGTTGCATCGATGGACTCTTTCTTTCATAAAAGATTTCTGTGTAGCATATGAGGCTATTTGATAGCATTTAACCCACAGTAGAATTTCTTTCAAAAGTGGAGTCAATCTTCTCAAACTGCTGCTGTTTGGTCAACTAAGGTTATATAATATTCAAAATCCTTTGTTGCCATTTCAGTGTTCACAGGATCCTTATCAGGAGTAAATTTGATTTCAACAAACCACTTTTTTAGCTCGTCCATAGAAGGAATTCCTCTTCTGTTAACTTTTTTTTTCTTTTTTCAGAGATAGGATCTTACTCTGCCATGCAGGCTGGAGTGCAGTGGCATGAGTATAGCTCTCTGCATCCTCAAACTCTGGGCTCAAGTGATCCTCCTTCTTCAGCCTTCTGAGTAGCTGGGGCTATGAGCATGTGCTACCATGCCTGGCTAATCGTTCAAATTTTATTATGAGGTTGCAGCAATGCAGGCACATTTTTGGCCTCTACTTTTAATTCTATTTCTGTTACTATATCTGCCACATATGTTGTTACTTTCTCCATTGAAGTCTTGAACCTCTCAAAGTCATCCATGAAGGATGGAATCAACTTCTTCCATAATCTTATGAATGTTGATATTTTGACCTTCTCCTGGGAATCATTAATGTTTTTAATGACATCTACAATGGCAAATGATTTCCAGAAGATTTTCAATTTATTTTGCCCAGATCCCTCAAAGGAATCATATCTATGGAAGCTATAGCCTTTTGAAATATATTTCTCAAGCAATAAGACTTTAAAGTTGAAATTACTCCTTGATCTATGGACTACAGAATGGATGCTGTGTTAGGAGGCATGAAAACAATATTAATATCCTTGTATAACTTTGGCCTCTTGAGTGACCAAGTATGTTGAAAATGAACAGTAATATTTTAAAAATCTTTTTATGTGAGTAGTAGCTCTCAACAGTGGGCCTAAAATCTTCAGTGAACTATCCTGTAAACAGGTGTGTGGTCATCTACACTTCATTGTTTCATTTATAGAGCACAGGTAGTGTAATTTTAGCATAATTCTTTTTTGTTGTTGTTTTTATTGTTTTTGAGATGGTGTTTCACTCTCATGGCCCAGGCTGGAGTACAATGGCATGATTTCGGCTCATTGCAACTTCCGCCTCCTGGGTTCAAGTGAATTCTCCTGCCTCAGCCTCCTGAGTAGCTGGGATAACAGACATGCACCACCAAGCCCGGCTACTTTTGTGTTTTTAGTAGAGACGGGGTTTCTCCATGTTGGTCAGGCTCGTCTTGAACTCCTGACCTCAGGCTGGTCTCGAACTCCTGACCTCAGGTGATCCACCAGCCTCAGCCTCTCAAAGTGCTGGGATTACAGGCATGAGCTACCATGCCTGGCCAGCTTTAGCATAATTCTTAAGGGCTCTAGAATTTTCACAATAGTAAATGGGCACTGGCTTCAACTAAGAGTTGCCAGCTCCATTAGCCCCTAAAGAGTCAGCCTGTGCTTTGAAGCTTTGAAGCCAAGCATTGACTTTTCCTCTTAGCGATGTAAGTCCTAGATAGCATTCAAGAGAAGCCTGCTTTGTCTGCACTGCAAATGTGTTGTCTAGTGTAGCCAATTTCATCAATTATCTTTGCTTGATCTTCTGGATAATTTGCTGCAGCTTCTACATCAACTCTTACACCCTCACCTTGTACTTTTTGCTATGGAGATGACTTATTTCCTTAAACCTCATTAATTAGCCTCTGCTAGCTGCCAACTTTTCTTCTGCAGCCACCTCACCCCTCTCAGCCTTCATAGAATTGGAATGAGATAGGGCCTTTTACTGGACTAGGCTTTGGATTAAAGGAATGTTGTGGCTGGTTTGATCTATACAGACAATTAAAACTTCCTCCATATCATCAATAAGGCTATCATTTATCATTATCATTTATATTTCACTAAAGTACATCTTCTAATTTCCTTCAAAAACTTTTCTTTTGCATTCACAACTTGGCTGTTTGGTGTAAGAGGCCTAGTGTTCACCCTGACTCAGCTTTCAATATGCCTTCCTCACTAAGCTTAATCCTTTCTAGCTTTTGATTTAGTGACAGAAATGCAACTCTTTCTTTCACTTGAATACTTACAGCCCACTTTAGGCTCATTAATTGGCCTAATTTGATATTGTTGCGTCTCAGGAAATGAGGAGAACTGAGGAGAGTGTTGGAGCAGTCAGAACACTCATATTTTTCTATTAAGTTACTGTCTGTATTAGTCTATTCTCACATTGCTATTAAGAAATACCTGGCGGTGCAGTGGCTCACGCCTCTAATCCCAGGACTTTGGGAGGCCAAGGTGGGCAGATCACCTGAGGTCAGGAGTTCAAGACCAGCCTGGCCAACATGGTGAAACCCCGTCTCTACTAAAAATACGAAAATTAGCCTCGTGTGGTGGCATGTGTCTGTAATCCCAACTACTCTGGAGGCTGAGGCAGGAGAATCTATTGCACCTGGAGGCAGAGGTCACAGTGAGCCAAGATTGCACCACTGCCCTCTAGCCTGAGTGACAGAGTGAGACTCTGTCTCACAAAAAAAAAAAGAAAGAACAAAAAATACCCCAAGACTGGGTAATTTATAAAAGAAATAGGTTTAATTGACTCACAGTTCTGCAAGACTGGGGAGGCCTCAGCAAAGTTACAATCATAGTGGAAGGGGGAGTAGAAAGGTCCTTCTTCACATGGCAGCAGGAGAGAGAAGTGCCGAGCAAAGGGGGAAAAGCCCCTTATAAAACCATCAGATTTTATGAGAACTCACTATTATAAGATCATCATGAGGGTAACTGCCCCCATGATTCAATTGCCTCCTACCAGGACCCTCCCATGACACATGGGAATTATGGGAACTATAATTCAAGATGAGATTTAGGTGGGGACACAGCCAAACCATATCATTCCTTCTCTGGCCCCTCTCACATTTCAAAATGCAATAATGTCATTCCAACAGTTCCCCAAAGTCTTATTCTAGCATGAACTCAAAAGTCTAAGACCAAAGTCTCATCTGAGAGAAGGCAAGTCCCTTCTGCCTATGAGCCTATAAAATCAAAAGCAAGTTAGTTACTTCCTGGATGCAATGGGGGTACAGACATCATGTAAATACACCCATTCCAAATGGGAGAAATTGGCCAAAACCAAGGGACTACAGATCCCACACAATTCTGAAATCCAATAGGGTAGTCGTTAAACCTTATAGTGCCAAAATTATCTCCTTTGACCCTATATCTCACATTCAGGTCATGCTGATGCAAAAGGTGTGCTCCCACAGCCTCAGGCAGCTCTGACCCTGTGGCTTTGCTGGATACAGCCCCCTTACTGGCTGCTTTTACAGGCTGGCATTGAGTGTCTGTGGCTTTTCCAGGCACATGGCGCATGCTGTCAGTGGATCTACCATTCTGGGGTCTGGAGGAGTGTCCCTCTTCTCACAGGTCCACTAGGAGTGCCCAAGTTGGGACTCTTTGTGGGGACTCCAACCCCATATTTGCCTTACCCACTGCCTTAGTAAAGGTTCTCCATGAGGGGTCTGCCCTTACAGCAACCTTTGGCCTGGACACCCAGACATTTCCATACATCCTCTGAGATCTAGGAGGTGGTTCCCCAACCTCAGTTCTTGACTTCTGTGCACCCGTAGGCCCAACACCATGTGTAAGCTGCCAAAGCTTGAGGCTTGCACCCTGTGAAGCAATGGCCTGAGGTATACCTTGGCCCCTTTTAGCCATGGCTGGAGCTGAAGCAGCTGGGATGCAGGGCACCATGTCCTGAGGCTGCATAGACAGGGGGCCCTGGGACCAGCCCCCAAAACCATTTTTCCCTCCTAGGCCTCAGGGCCTGTGATGGGTGGGGCTGCTGTGAAGGTCTTGGACATGCTCTGGAGACATTTTCCCTATTAATGTGTGTGTCTGAATGGATTTTCTTATTTGGTAGGTGGTACGTTGGTTTATCCACAGGTAAATCAAGTCCAGGATCCTTCCAGCTTACTCAGTTACCATCATTTATCTACTTTGTGTTTCTTTCATTCATCGTAGGAGGGAAGAGAACATGGGGAAAGCACACTTGCTTCTTAAGAGCCTTGGCCCACAATTACATATATCACAACCAATCACATTTCATTATCTAAACTCTGTCATATGGTCATACCTACTTGCATGTGAGGAGATGGTGGCTGTGAAATATTATGTAGCTTCTTGTCCAGGAAATAGAGACAACATGAATTGGGGTGAGCACTTGCATTCTCTATCACAGATGTATTGTATACATTTTAATAGTTATTTTATTCTTAGTGATTGTGTATTAATTTAATTTTTATTTAATTTTGCTATAGTGAGAAACTTTGCTAAATGCTTGAGATTTACTGAGTTACTTAGTTAATTATCATATTTTATTGATTATAAATTAATTGTTTTTCTGATTTCCAATCCCTGAAATTGGACTATGTATTGCAATTCATGGCTATTAACCAGTGGTAACTTTATTTTCTTGGTATTCCTTAAAATAATGGAACATCTTATAAACAACTTTAGATATGGTAAAAAAATCATAGTGCATTATCAGTCTTAGGAGTGTTACATGTAATGGGAAGTAATATAAATTATTTATTTGTTAGATAAAGGATTATCTCTATAAAAATTAGATCAAGCTTGGTAACATTGTTTTTCAAAAATCTTACATTATTTCTATTTGTTTGTATAAACAATCTGTTCCTGAAAGAAATAATTGGAATCTCTTTCTATGATTAACATTCTTTTTCAATTTCTGTTTAGTTATATAATTTTGCTTTGTAATTTCTGCCCCTATAGACCATAAAAGCTAAAAATTGTTTTCTTTGTAGTGAATATACTTATAATAATATATAGTGTTTCACTTTACAGCCATTAATACTTTTGCCTTGTATTTTTCTTCCTGATATTAATGCTGCTCTACATGTTTGCTTTTGAGTGTATCTGCCCTTTTATATATTTTTCTATCCTTCTCTATTGGACTTTATGTTTCATTTTCTTCTAAAGTTAACTCTTTAAACTGTTCATCTGAATTAAAAATATTTTTATTATTGTATGCAAATAGGTATATATTCCATTTATATTTGTAAGATTGTTACTATATTTGAATATTGTATAACCTTATTTTATGTTTTTCAGTGTATCATCCCTAAAAATCAGACTGACTCTTATAATCAATGATACTTATTTTCTGCCTTCTGGGGTTGAGTTGGCTTTTATTACACTGCTTCCATCATAGCACTTAAAGCATTGCAGAATAATTTATTTGTTTACATCTTTCTACTTGCATGAACATTATGCTCTTTCCTTGTAGGAAAACTGGCTAATTTATCTTGGTTTTTGGAGCAATGTGTTGCATCTGGAAATACTTGACAAAGATTTGACTCGTCTACAGCCATACCACCCTGAACGTACCCGATATTGTCTGATCTCAAAAGACTTGTTGAATGAATGAATGAATGAGTGAATGCATGAAGAAGTGGTATTTACAAATATACAATGTGGCTGTTATATCTCTATTCTGAACTCCTTTTGACTCCATTGTTCAACCTTGTGGTGTGCGGTAACTATGTATAGTATGACCTGTAAAAATGCAGAAAAACCATCCATCTGTCTGTCTGCCACAGGGGAGTCAGATTTGTCACTTTCTTTATTTGCTGCTCCATGAAATCCTTCTTCATTTTTCTTGATTTATCCATTTAATGTGCTTTCTATCTCTCCAGGTACTATGAATCATGTTTTTCCTTTCTTCTGGCTCTTCTTGGAAAATTGGTCAGTGTCTTTGCTGATACCTTGTATTTGGGGCTTTGTACCATAGGTCGTGATTGATTTACCACATTTGAGTATATGCATTTTGTATTCATCCTTTGATGTTTCTTTGTTTTTCTTTGTAGCTGGGTTTGCTCTAATGCAAGTAGGATTAACATCTTCAAACACTTATATCTGAATTCTCCTGAGGCCCTCCTGATCCTTTACTTAAAAATTTCTTCAGTGAGGTTCACTTGCCTTTCATGCAGGAGATTTGTTGGAGTTGAGTATTACAGAGACTCTCACTCTTGACTTTGGATATCTTTGTCATTGGATATTCCCGGAAAGGATAAATGATTATTTAGTCACCATGTGGAGATTTGGGTTTTCTTGGCCTGTAACAGTTGACCCAAAAATCAATCTTGTGAGCCTTTCATCCTTGGTGGAAATATGCTGCAGATTGTAAAAGATCCTGTCTATACTGTGTATCTGGATGGATTGTGTTTCCTGAAAAGGATTTAGGAATATGAGGTAGTGAACCTTCAACTTTGCAAATTTCAGACACTCATTTATGTAATACATTTATTAGGAACATACTGTGTGCTAAAAATGTAGCACTTACTTGGGTTACAGGATGAATAAGACATGGTCCCTGTCTGCAGATGAATATTTGGTATAGGTAAGAAAATAGAGGTATTATAATAACTGTAATATGTTGTGTCACTCTCATGATGGAGGCATGCACATGGAGCTCCCCAGTCTCCTCTTACTTCTTTGTGCTGCACCAGCCTTTCATCAGCCTGGCTCACCATCTCTCTGGGCCCTTTGGACTTGGACGTAAAATATTTTGGACTTGACTTAAAATTAATCATTTTAAAAGATAATGAAGGGAAAGTTTAGTTATCACATTCAGTAAATGAACAGAAATAGAGAAGGAATAAGACAGTAGAGGTATCTCAGTGTTAATTTTATTGCCCACCTCCCACCTTCCCCTACCCCTTCCCAAGAAAAGTGACTATTTCAAAACTGGAAGCCTAGAGCTGTACCCAAAGGTCATGGTGGGGAACCTAGTAATTCTCATTTTAGCATTTAAGTCTAACTGGCATATGTTCCTGGCAATCTTATTGCATAAATTAAGTTTTAAATAAATGAAGTAGGAAACATTCTCAAAAAATGAGGACATTCAAATTTAGAACTTTAAAACTGAGCATCATTTTTTGACCCCTAAACAAATTGCCTTTCTGTTTATAGAGTATGCTTCCATGTGTCTGCTTATAAATTGAAGAATAAATGCTTGGAAAATCATTCCAGGTTCTGCAATAGAAGTGGAGGAAGAAAGAGAAGCACATTTTTGGAAGAGTCAATGGGGGATAAATGCAGTGTGAGAATTTTGAGTGAATGTAATAAACTGTTGGTAGTCTATGGAATTCAAGCACAGAGCAATGTAAATATAACTGCTGTGCTTGCAAGGCAAGACATGCTAAAGGCAATAGGAGTCCATGTAAGAAATGCCTGGCTCTTTGAGTCGATGTGATTAGAGGACTGGCTCCCAGACTTCTGTTGCCTCTTTCCAGGGAGGTGACAGATATACCTCATAGGTTATCAATCAATAATACTATTAAATGCAAATATTTATTGTCCTCTGACTATGGGCTAGGCACTGTTCTAAGCTCTAATACATATTAAGTCACTTAATAATTGCAACAACTCCAAGAAAAGGGGTTATTATCCCCCCTTGTAAATAAGGACAGAGAGGATAAATGATTAGCCTAAGGTCTATACAGCTGAAAGATGGACCAGCCAGGACTTACTCCAAGGAAGCCCAACTTCAGAGTCCACTATGAATAATTAACTTCCACCTAAACAATCTAATGATACTGGGATCTAAAACTGTTTTTATGGAAGTCAGAATATCATGGAAATCACCGTTGTTCAATCTTGGCTCACTTTTGAGAGACTATGCTTATATATGAAACCCAAAGATCCACTACTCAGAATTGGAGTTATTACCTCTGAGCTCCAAATTTCCCTTCAGTGCCTGTTCTGTGATAATGTACTGGAGGCTAAACATTTCTTCTTGACGATGAGCACATTGTGAAGTTTTGTCAGTAGAGGGCATTGAGGAACACAGTAAGAGCAAGCGGACTTCTCTTCCTGGTTCTGGTTGCTGTGTTTGGTTCTGTCTGCTCTTGCTGCAGGATTGTCTGTGGTGCGGGCATGTGGGAACCTCCAGGGTACTCTGTCCCCACCACACACACAGCACACAGTACCTTGAAAAACTTACAGCCCCCACCTAGGCTTGGTGACCATTTTCTTACAGTTCTCCTGACATGAACACCATGCATTCCAGGCCTCGTGCCTGCAGGAATGCCCCAACTTTCTCTGCCGGTCTTCTCACTGGTGTTTGCTCACTAGTCACTTGGAAGTTTATTCCTACTTGCTTGGCAACTGTGGGCAAGGTTTGGGCTAGGAAAACCAGCCAGCTTCTTCATCCAGTAGCCTACAACCATACCTTCCTTAAAGAGATGTGAACTGCAGCATCTCTTTAAGGCATCTGCCTTTCAGTTTACTCTTTCCTTGAACACTCCCATTAGCTCTAGAGTACCCTTGAGAGTTCTTTTTACATTATTACAGTTATTCTATCCATAGCTTACTAATTATTTATATTAAGCTGCCCTATTTAAATTATCATTTGGTTTCTGTTTCCTGATTGTACCTGGACTGATACAAAAGCCAAGTAAGCTGAGTACTACGTACTATGACACACATGAAGTACGTATGAAGGAGAACATCCCTTACTTAGTGCAGGAAATGCTGGAGAAAGTTGTATCAAGTTCTCTCTCTCTCTCTCTCTCTGTGTGTGTGTGTGCATGCGTGTGTGTGTTTCTATGTGGATTTTTCAGTTAAGAGTAGAGATTATACTTATATATTCTAATGATGAATCTCTGTCCCAGCAAGAGAAAAATGAAGAACTAAGTTCCCACACATTTAGACAATATTTCCTATCTAAATGCCAGATTGAGCAACTCAGGGACACAAAGTGAATCTGAAACCTTCTTTTGAAAGATTCAAGTCCATAAATCAATGACTAGATTGCACTTTGTGATGCCTTTTGAAATTTTACAAGAAAGATAATGTGTGTAACATTCTTCCAAAATTGACTAATTCAAGTATAATTCAGAACAATTTACTAATGTACAGTGATTTATAAAGAGACTTCGTTTTGCTTAAGAATTTCAGAATAGAATGCATGAGAGAGAATGGCTGAATTGAAATGGCTCTTACATGTTATGCAAAGGATGGGCTGTAAGGAAGAGTGCAAAGACTAAAGCATCCAGAATTTTCACACACTGATCTTCCAGAGTAACATTATCCTGTCTATGTGAACTGGGATGACTCCTGTGTGCTACCTCATTTCCCTGAGGTCTGATAGGAGTCCTACAGCATGAGTAATGCTGGTGAGTGATAAGCAGAGCAAACTGCACCATTCCTATGTGATGAAAAGGGTCACAGGGAAAATAGTGCATCCACATTCAACAATTCTGATTTCAGCATTCTTGTTTTTCCTGCCCTCATACATTCATTCTACCTTCCTCACTCGATTATAATGAAACCAATTCCAGACATTATATCCGGTTGAACTGTTAAATTTCTGATCTTTGACGATTTTTGACCAACAAAGAGATCAAATTTATATTTCAACTTAATACCACTTTACCCAAAACTATTTTGGTACATATTTCCAAAATAATTCATATTACCATAAGAATTATTTTGAAATACAGTCAAAAGAACTATAACACCAGCAATATACAATATAAATTCTTTAATATCATCAAATGTCTAATTGTATTCAAATTATCTTGAATTTCTATATTTTTGTATTTGTTTTATCTGTAATTTTCTTTTCTTGTCATGTCTCTGTTAGGTTTTAATAGTAGCTTTAAGTTGGCCTCATAAAGTGAGTTGGAAAGTGTATTAGTTTGTTCTCAAATTGCTATAAAGAAATACCTGAGGCTGGGCCAGGCGCGGTGGCTCACGCCTGTAATGCACTTTGGGAGGCCAAGGCAGGCGGATCACGAGGTCAGGAGATCGAGACCATTCTGGCTAACACGGTGAAACCCCGTCTCTACTAAAAATACAAAAAATTAGCCGGGCGAGGTGGCAGGCGCCTGCAGTCCCAGCTACTTGGGAGGCTGAGGCAGGAGAACGGCGTGAACCCTGGGGGGCAGAGCTTGCAGTGAGCCGAGATCGCGTCACTGCCCTCCAACCTGGGCGACAGCGAGACTCCGCCTCAAAAAAAAAAAAGAAATATCTGAGACTGGGTGGGGACTGGGTAACTTATAAACAAAAGAGGTTCAATTGGCTCACTGTTCTGCAGCTGTGCAGGAAACATAGCCAACTTCTGTTTCTAAGGAGGCCTCAGGAAACTTACAGTCATGGAGGAACACAAAGCTGGAGTGAGACATTTCACGTGGCTGGAGCTGGAGGAAGAGAGAGAAGGGGGAGGTGCTATACACTTTCAAAACAACCAGATCTACTGGAAAGTCACTCACACACTATCAGGAGAATAGCACTGAGGGGATAGTGCTAAACCATTAATGAGAAACCACCCCTAGTCTCCTCCCACCAGGCCTCACCTCCAACACTGAGAATTACAATTGAACATGAGATTTCACAGAGACCTAAACTATATCAGGAAGTTTTTTCTCCATCTTTATTTTATGATAGAGTGTGTGTAAGCTTGGTAATATTTATAATTTATATAGTGGTAGATTTTATCACTGAGGCCATGTAGGCCTGGAATTTTCTTTGTGGGAAAGATTTTAATAACAAATTTAATTTTTTAAAAGAATGTAGGCTTATTCATAGTTTTTATTTCTGCCTGAGGCCAATTTAGTGAATTGTTATTTTTGAGAATTTATTTTTATTTCAGGTTGTTGATTTTATTAGTATAAAGCTGTTAATAATATTAACTTTTATAATTTTTAGACCTGTAAAATCACTGGTGATGATTGTTATTGATTGTACGGTTGCCCTTCAGTACCCATGGGAGATTGGTTCCAAGACGCCCCACAAATACTAAAATCCAGAGGTACTCAAGGTACATATAAAATGACAGTATTTGCATATAATTTATGCACAGACTCTCATATAATTTAAATCATATCTAGATTACTGATAATGCCTAATACAATGTAAATGCTATATAAATGGTTGCATTGTTTTTTATTTGTATTTTTTATTGTTGTAGTGTTATTTTTTATTTTACTAAAGAATATTTTCTATGTGCAGTTGGTTGAATCCATGGATGCAGAACCTATGGATATGGAGGGCTGACTGTAACTTAATTCTGCTGTTAGAGAACATACTCTGAGTAATTTCCATCTTGTAAAAGTAATGAGACTTGTTTTATAGCCCAGTGTATAATCATTTTTGTTGAACTTTCCATATTCATGTTAAATGTGACCAAAGTTATTAGAATAGTATTGCCTAAATAGTTAAATCAAGATGACTGTTATTGCTACTCAAATATTTTTTTATCCTCACTGAACATTTTGTCTATCAATTACTGAAGAAAAGAGGGTTGAAATCTCTATGCTTATCTCTCTCTTTAGAATGTATTTATTTCTTTTTTAATTTTTCCTTTATGTATTTTGAAGATCCATCATTAGCTTTACATTCATTCAGTATTGTATTAGGGTGTTTCAGAAAAATAGAACCAATAGAAAATACACACACACACAAACACACCCACGTCTATTTCTCTATATATGTATATGTATACAAAAAAGAGATTTTTATAAGGAATTGGCTCATGCCGTGATGGAGGCTGAGAAGTCCCACATTCTGCCCTCTGCAAGCTAGAAACTCAGGAAAGCTGGAGGTGTAGTTAGAAGGCCAGAGAACCAGAGAGCCAAAGGTGTTTGAAGGCCTGAGAATCGAAAATGCCAAGAGAGGAGATCAATCTCCCAGCTCAAATTCAACTTTACTCTACCTTTTTGTTTTATTCAGACCCTCAAAGGGATGAGTCCTGCCCACATTGAGGAAGGCCATCTGCTTTACCAAATTCACCAATTCAAATGCTAATCTTTTTTTTTTTTTTTGAGACGGAGTCTCGCTCTGTCACCCAGACTGGAGTGCAGTGGCACGATCTCGGCTCACTGCAACCTCTGCCTCCTGGGTTCACGCCATTCTCCTGCCTCAGCCTCCCGAGTAGCTGGGACTACAGGCGTCCGCCACCAAGCCCGGCCAATTTTTTTGTATTTTTAGTAGAGACGGGGTTTCACCATTTTGGCCAGGATGGTCTCGATCTCCTGACCTCGTGATCCGCCTGCCTCAGCCTCCCAAAGTGCTGGGATTACATAATGCTAATCTTTTACTGAAATACCCTCATGGATCCACCCAGAAAGACTGTCCAACCAGATATTTAGGCATCAAGTGGCTCAGTCAAATTGACACATAAAACTGATCATCATAAGTATTGCGGTGTTTTCTTGACCAATTGGCACTTTAATTCTTATGAAATGCCTTTCTATATTTCCAGGGATACTTCTTTCCTTAAAGACTGATATTGTTAGAGCTATTCAAGCTTTATTCAGCTTGATGTTTGAACTTTGTATTTTCTACTCTTTTACATTCTACCTGTATGTATCTTTATATTTAATATATTTAGATATACTGGATCTGGAATTTTTATCCAGTTTGACTGGATAAGGGATTCGCTTATTCGATGGAATGAACTTATTAATATGTTTGGATCTAAGTCTGTCATATTGATGCTTTTTTCTATTTGTCTCCTGCCCTTTTTCCTTCTTTATTTCTTCCTTTAAAATAACATTGAAGAATATTTTCACTGGGTATAGAATTCTAAGTTTTATTCAATCAGCATGTTAAATATTTTATTCCATCAGCTTCTTTTTCTATTTTTTTCTAATAAGAAATCAGCCATCATTCTTATCTTTGTTCCTTTGGTTGCTCTTATAATTTTTTCATCACTTTTGGTCTTCAGGAGTTTGAGAATAGTATGCTAAGGTATGGTTTTTCTGATATATATCTGCTTGTGGTTTTTTGAGATTCTTAGATCTATTGGTTGATCATTTTATTCAAATTTGGATAAATTTCAGCCAGTATTTTTAATATATTTTTTTCTGCCTCATCATCTCTTTTCTTTCCTTTTGAGACTTTCATTACATGTACGTTAGAGCTCTTGATATTGGCCCACAGATTATCAAGACCTTGTTTATTGTTTTAATTCTTTCTTCTGTCAATGGTTTTTACTAGAGAATTTCCATCGATTTATCAGTAAATTTACTGTTTCTATACCTGCTATCTGTCTATTCTACTTCTGACTCCATTCACAGAATTTTTTATGTCAGATGTATTTTTTTTTTGGGGGGGACAGAGTCTTGCTCTGTTGCCCAGGCTGGAGTGCAGTGGCGCAATCTCGGCTCACTGCAAGCTCCGCCTCCTGGATTCATGCCATTCTCCTGCCTCAGCCTCTCCAAGTAGCTGGGACTACAGGCGCCTGCCACCACGCCTGGCTAATTTTTTTTTTTTTATATTTTTAGTAGAGACGGGGTTTCACCATGGTCTCAATCTCCTGACCTCGTGATCTGCCCGCCTCGGCCTCCCAAAATGCTGGGATTACAAGCGTGAGCCACTGCGCCCGGCCAGATGTATTTTTTTAGTGCTACGATTTTCATTTGGTTTTTCTTTAGATATTTCTAAAATTCTTCATTTCTTCATCTATTAAATCATTTTTTTCTGAAAATATTTTATTAAACATTAATATACTAATGTCTTTTTCGCTAATTTTAAGATGTGGGTCATTTTTATGTCTTCTGCTGGCAATTTTTTCTCTTAAATATAGATTACCTTTTACCTTTTCCTGCTTCATGGCATATATAGTAATTTTTATTGTACATTAGATACTATGTCTGAAATGTGGACACTCTGGATTCTGTTAACATTTGTATATTTTTGAGTTTTGTTTTAGTAGGAAGTTAAATTACTGGTAGGGCACCTTGATGCTAAGAAGGCTTAGATACAGACTTTGTGACTTCAATTTTGTACCTACTCCCAGAGTGTGGCCCTTAGTCCTGGGACATTATTTTACTTTTATGTCATTGCTTTTCTTAGATTTTAAGAGTAAGCCTAAGTTGCTTAGCTATCACCCCTAATTTGGTAACACTTGATCCCTGAAATTTTTCTTCCCAGCTGAGGAGCTGCTGAAAATCTCTGCTCAGCTCTTTCATCTTTCCAAATCTTCAAATTCCTCTGATTTGAAACTTGGTTTCTGCTCTTACCTTTTGCATATCTAGAACAGAATTCAATCAAGATTTGAGTGGCATTTGAACATAGAATTTGGGGCTCCCCTTGTAGCTGTTTACTTTTCCAGTGCTTCCTTCAGTTTTCCATCTCTTTTGAAGCTCTTTCCTTACTCTCCACCAGATTAAGATCATCACTTTTGGCTTCAGCTTTATCGACCGTGTAATGTGAACAGGAGAAGCCCTGAGGGGAAAAGTTGGTTTAATGTGGATCTCAAATAGTTTAAAGTTTTCCCTTTAAAGATCAAATTCCTTCCAATTTCTACCACTTTTTATTTTTCTCCAATGATTTCAGCATTGTTTTCTTTTTCATCTTAACCAAAATTTTTGCGGAAAGTTTAGTCTCATACAAGCTAGTCCATTGTTACTGAAAGCGGTACTTCTTAATTATGTACTTTAGTCTTTCACCAGAACCATGGTAATGTCCTCCTGTCTTCTCTCTCTGCCTGTACCTTTTCTTTTTTTTTTTTTAACTTTAAGTTCTGGGCTACATGTGTAGAACATGCAGGTTTGTTACATAGGTATACATGCCCATGGTGGTTTGTTGCACTTATCAACCCATCATCTAGGTTTTAAGCCCTGCATGCATTAAGTATTTGTCCTAATGCTCTTCCTCCCCTTGCCCTCCACCCCCAGACAGGCCCCAGTGTGTGATAGTCCCCTCCCTGTGTCCATGTGTTCTCATTGTTCGACTCCCACTTACGAGTGAGAACATGCGATGTTTGGTTTTCTGTTTCTGTTAGTTTGCTGAGAATAATGGCTTTCAGCTTCATCCATGTCCCTGCAAAGGACATGAACTCATTCTTTTTTATGGCTGCATAGTATTCCATGATATGTATGTGCCACATTTTCTTTATCCAGTCTATTATTGATGAGCAGTGTAGTGATTACCATTTGACCCAGCAATCCCATTACTGGGTATATACCCAAAGGATTATAAATCATTCTACTGTAAACACACATGCACACGTATGTTTACTACAGCACTGTTTACAATAGCAAAGACTTGGAACCAACACAAATGCCTATAGTCTTTTAATACACTCCTTCCTGCCTGCCTACGTAGGCCACTTAGAATAATTTTTCTGGAAAAAAAAACAGTTCTGCTTTTTTGCTGCCTCATTATAAACTATTTCCAATGCTTTCATTTGCTTCCAATTTAAAGTGTACACTGTTTACTATGCCATATATATAAGAAGAAAACCTAAAATTATTTAATAATTTATAATTTATGGGTACCAATAAATCAAAAAAATCAGTCAGTGTTCCATTTTGGTTGTACTAGATGAATATCAGCCCTGCACATGACTTTTTTAATCTTCTGTATCAAGTTGACTTTCAAGCCACATTTCCTGATAATGTCTTCCATGTTAATCTCAGTATTTCAGTTTCTAGGTAATTCTTTTTCCCCCAAATATGGCATAGTATATATGGAATTGTCATATATACCTGTATTCATTTTCTCAGTCAGGCTGGGAGCAAAGTATTGCAAACTGGATAGCTAAAAAGAAACTTAAGGCAAAAAGTCTTCAGTCAAGGTGTCAGGCATGACATACTGTTTCTGAAGGCTTTCAAAGGAGTTTCCTAGTTGAAGAAGCATCACTGCCATCTCCACTTCCATCAACACGTGGCATTCTCTGTGTGTCTCTGTGTCCAAACTTGCCTTTTTTATAAGGATACCAGTCATTGCATTAGGGCCCACCTGAATTCAGAATGACTTTATCTTAACTTCATTACATCTGCAAAGACTTATTTCCAAATAAGGTCACATTCACAAATTACTGATGAATATGAATTTTTTTTTGAGGGGGAACTGTTAAACCCAGTACAATACTTAAACCTTATTTGGCATTTACCAACCAAATGACTCTCTCCTTTAAGTACTTTTCTAATTCCTTCCATTGAATAGTGCTGTTTCCTTCACACAGATAATATAGTTGTTTTCTTGGCTGTCCCCCTCCAAAAATTTTGAGTCTTGCAGAAAGACTAGTTTATTATTTATCTTTGCTTCTTCAGAGTCTCCTTCAATGCATAGCTTAGGGCAGTCAATGTTTGGTAAATGAATGATTTTTTTAAGGTAACAAGGAATGCACCTTCTTTCTTATTCTTTAAAGCCCTCAAGCCTTATTAGCTTTGTATATTATTATCTCATCCCCTTTTGCCACAATTTTTTTCACCAAGATGAAAGAAATTAAAATCATATTCCTGGCGAGTTACAAACATAAGCTGTGGTATCAGGATAGACCCTCTGAGTCTGAAAAGAAAGAATAGATAGAAACATAATGTAAGTCTAAAAATGTTACTGAGAATGTTAGTAATGATATTGACTTAATTTTGCTCACTAGGGAAGGTCCATGACTGAACTCAATGTGTTGAAAAGTTCAGAGACATTAATCTTCTTATCTGTGCCCCAGAACTCCCCCTGCAAAGACAAATGAGCAAGCATTGATGAATGCTGCTTCATTAGGAGAATTTAAAAATGCAATTTGTCTTCATGAAAAGGAAGTATTTTTACATTTTCCATTTTACAATGAATCAGTGAAAGGAATTTTCAACCATTACCCTTTGGCTTAGAATGGCCTTTATGAACAGCATATCAGCTCAGTAATAGACTTTAGGGGAAATCTTAACAAAAAGAAACTTCCTGGAAATACACAAAACAATGTCTATAATCTACAGTTCCTTAAAATACTTTTATTAAATATTTTCAGAGTTTTAAATGTCCCTTTTGTTTACTTTTGTAAGAGGCAAGAAAACTAAAAACTAAGAGTAATAAAAAACAAACAAAACACACAAAAAAACTTTAAAAGGGAATTTTCAGTTCTGTCATAGAGTAAGTATATAGTCTTCCAAATCTTGTGCTTTTTCAGTATCCGTGTAATCAACAGTAAAACATTTTTTCCCCAGTGATTACATAAAAATTTACAAGATCCACAGTGACCCAAACATAAATATACCATGGTCACTCTGTTCTTAGAAGGAATATCAACTTCAAACAAACTGTTGGGGCTCACGACATGCCATCACAATAAATGCTGTTTCGGCCTATTGGTTACTTTGAGATAAAAGAAATTTAGAGCCAGCCAACGTAGGAGAAGTTCTTCATCTCCTTCTAAACTGTCTAAAATATACAACTCCTATTTTGTAAAGAGAAATTTACATGTACAAAGGAAATGTTAATTAGTAAAGTTATCTGAACTAGAGAAAGAGGCTACTCTGAGACATTTGTCACCTGAGAGACTTTTATCTGCATAAACAAGGCAACATTTATTATCATACTTCATGTCCTCTCAACCTCCCATAATTTGTCTTCACCACCCTAGATGCCCCAATCCCCTATGTATTTCTGTGGTTAAGGATGCTATATAAACCTCAGTCATCAGGCCACTTCACTGAGTCTCATATTTCTGTGGGACTCCTGAGCATGTGTACATACATAAAGTTATTGTTCTTATGTCAATTTAATTTGTAGACCAGCCAAAGAACCTAGAAAGGTAGAGGAAAGCAGTTTTTCATTCCATACAAAACAAACAAACAAAGCCTTAATATCAGAAAGTATCATCTGTTTAACCATCAAATAAATAGAATATGAAATTATTCAGAACCCTCATCATATATAATCAGCCTTGTTAATGGAAGCATTGTAGTTCATTTATGTAATAGTATTCATACAAGTAATTGTTTTTTAGCATTTAAGTTTTGTTCCCATTGTTAAATATATTTTAATGTCCTTCACTATCCATGGGGAGTTGGAGGAGCACCATGAGCACTCCCGTGTGTCACTTGTACATGGGTCTGTCTGCAGGACATTTGTCATTGGCAGTCCATACATTCACTACCAGAAGAATCACCTGGTGAACTTTAAAAAATTCTTCCCCAACAAAGATTTTGTTTTTAAAAGGAAATGGATCAGGCCTTGGAATTCAGAATTTTAAAGAAATATTCCAGGTGATTCAAATGCAGGTAGTTTAGGGATCATATTTTGAGGAGTACTAATTCTCTCTGCTTCCACTTAAGTATGCTTTCTGTGTGTAGATCCCTCTTTCTTTGTTCCAAAAGAGCACATGGAATTTGTTGTTGCATCAGTGAGTTTTCCTTATATCCTTTTAATTTTACACACACACTACTGAGAAATTTTTTGGAAACCACCAGCTGGCTCCACATGTCATATATATATATATATATATATATATATATATATATATATATATATATATATATATATGTATATATATATATTTTATATATATGTATATGTTTTTATATATATTTTATATATATACTTTTTTTTTGCCTAGATCTTCCATTTTTTAGACTCTCATTCACAACTGAATACTTCATTTCCTTCGACCTTGAGAATCAATTTTCTGCAGTCTCAAAATCCTTTTTCCCTGGGTCTTTGGCCTCTACAAAATTCAGCTCTTCAACTCAAGTGCCCACCATCTGGAAAAAAAAATCCTGCTTACATTTCTCCACCTCATCAGCTCTCCATATGGCTTCAAAACTCAGTTAAAAAACACATCTCCTTCTTCTGTGCTAAAGATCTTTTGATTTTCACCTCTCCTTGAGTTATAATTTATTTTTATCTCAACGTCTGCTAACCTTGAAGACCGTCTTTTAAAAAGAATTTAACTCTTGGTTGGTAGTATAGGCTTTGAGATTGATCCTGAGGAATAAAATGCTAATCATGTTGAAGAAAGACATACTCTCTCCTTTGCAGGTTAACTGCATCTGTGCAGACCTGTTTGTCTTCATCTTTGACCCAAAACATCACATCTTTATATCCTTGGTCAGTATAAGATCTTCTAGAATCATCCTGGTATACACACTGGCTTTATGATGATGACATACAATTTTTTTTCCTTGCCTTCTTTTCATGGGAGACTTTTCCAGAAAAGGATCTCTACTCAGTGTCCTAAGAAGTGTGAGGCATAGTGTAATTGTAAAGAAAACTGAAATTTACTGCAAATTTTGTATGAAATGTGAAGGCCATGAAATATTGCAGTAAAAAAAATGATTTGAGGCCTAGTAGGCAAAAAGTATGAGAAAAAGATGTAGGCAGCAATGATGCATGATATGTTTGAAACCACAGAGGAAGTGCCTGAGGAGATAGATAGGAACAAGGTGAACAACATATCAAAGACTGGGAAGGAACAGCCCTTGAGAAAAGACAAGAGATGAAGAGAAGGAGTTTGAGAAGGTGTTTAATTTACTCAGCTAGGTAACACCGTAAGGGAAAAGATCACAAAATTTATTTGAAGATACACTGTCTTTATGGGCTAATACTACCATCATGGAAATAAGTTGGTGGAATTACTTATAGAATTTTCTTCTCTCTGAGTGTTAAGTTTTTTTTTCACCATGATATTGATCAGGAACCCCTAAGAAATTGAACTAAAGCCAATGGTATCATAATCATTTTGGGAGTGCATATTCTCTGGACCATTGCTATTGAAATATTTTACTAGAGATTTCCATTCTTAAGGGCTCAGAGGGAAAGAAAATGCTACCAGCATAGACCCCGGTGGTGTTCTTTCTGAACCAGGTGGAAGGGGGATGGTGAGTTCTGAGGTAACTCGTGTTTATAGTGAAATCCTATTGTGCCAGGCTGCTGGAAGCTCTTCATTTTAGAGAATCTTTGTGTTCCGCCTATTCTAGCTTCTGTTGCTGCTGCTTCCAGATTTCTCTCAGCCTGCTTTCTGGTGTTTTCCCTAACAGATGCGGGTTTGTGGTGAGAGGTGGAGCTGCCTCATCCGCAGAGGTAGATGCCTGATTGACTCTAACGCACTGTGGAGCTCTCCTGTTCCCACCACTTAGCCTTCCAGCCTCATGTGGGAAGACTCTCCTCACTGTGTGGAGTCTTCTGTCAAGAATTAAATTGTCTCACCTTCTTTACAAGGAAAGAATGAGGAGCGGCAGTACTGATTCTAGCCAGGGCCAAAGCCTTAGCAGCCAGCATGAGAGAGAATCTTGAGGCCCAGTTTAAGCCCCTGATGTGTCAGCTGGTTCCTATAGCACCTACATTTATTCTCCAGGGGGACTGACTGCCTCAAAAATCCACAGTAGTGTTGTGATTTTGAACGCTAAAATCCTTTGACCTGTGGCTCTGTTTAATTTTTTTTTTCTGTTTCATTTAAATCAAAACTGACAGGAAAAAGAGCAGACTAAAAGAGTTATTTCCCTTTGCTGCTTAATGGGATATGAAGCCTCAGCTTATGACAGAAAATAAAACTTTCCACTTGGGTAAACATAATTCTCTCTCTCTCTTTTATTATTTCTTTCCCAGAAATAATCCCATTCATTTACAAGGATAGAGTAATTTAGTATAAAATAATTCCCCTTCAACATCTTTTGTTGTAATTACTTGGCTATCTCCTTAGTTCTCTTCTTCTGTGAGTTTTGGACCATCCAGAGTCTGAGCTGGCAATACAGACTGTCCTGGAGACCAAAGGCCAAAGGGATGAGCACAGATCCTTGTAATGCCCCATGAGGCCACAGACCATTAATTGAGGGTCTATAAGGATTGAGACCCTTGCTCAATCATCCCTTACACTTGGCATCAGACCCAAAGATGGAGAGACTCTTGGACAGTTCCTTCCAAGCCAGGGGAATTCATGCTTTTTTCTTGGGGGAGGTTGGCAGTGCATCGAAGTGGATCTATTGCCTGGTCCAATGAGGAGCAAATACAATCATTGCTGCTGTAAGGGAACTTCCCGTGCAGATAACCTTTTGGAAATTTTTTATCTCAGGCTCACTGCTTCCCCACTCTCACCCCCATCATGTGCACCAGCTTTTCCTTAAGTAATAAGGAGGGGAGGCAGAGAATTTATCATTTAAAATTATCTTCAGTTCCCTCATGGGGTTCAATTAGTCTTGTTCTTTGTCATTCTTAACACTCACTAAGCCACGGTTTTTCTTTTGAGAGCTTATTTTGCATATATTAATGTGCATTAAAATGTAACAAACAGGAATGGAACCGAAAAACACTGTGTATTTATAGGTATATCAAGATTTCATTTCTCTTTTGGAGAAGAAATTCAAGTGTTCTACAGCTTGTTTAATATTGAAACGTAATGACTCTACCTAGTGCTATTACTGGGAAAGTAATGGTAGGCTCTGCCAAGGAAGAAGCTGGACCCCAGGGCATTGGAAAGAGAACAGCTAACCAGACTTTAATATAGAAAAATAGATAAATAGGGTGATAATTCAATCAGAAGGCAATGTACCTATCATGCAACAGGGGAAAGCACAGCTGGAGGATTTGAAAGTGATTTGGAAGAGAAAACTTCTTATTAAATTAGAGACAAAGAATCAAGTTAGGTGTTGGTAGTGGGGTAAAACTTGGTTGTGAGGTCCTGGAGAAAGAGCTGCCAGCTCTTCTGCTGTAAATCAGAACATTTCAGAGAGCCCAGTTTTTCCCACAAGTTTGCTTTAGGTAAAATCCAAGTCAGCACCCTTCTGAACCACAGGGAGACATGGAGTTCCTGATTTACTTGGTAACCATATCTCTGGGAATTGGCTCTGAGGCTGTCACTGCAATCAAGTGAAATTCATTAGCCGATGTTGGATTTTAGTACAACCTGACAGGCATGTGATATCACGGAACAACTAGCTTAGGAAAGCAACTTTGGAAATAGACATTATAGTTTGCATTACGTTTATACCAGTATAGGTTAAGAAAATAAGGGGATAAATATTAGTGAGATACTTCAGTCTTTGTCTGGAGGCCAGGTTAGGGTCTGTGACAAATCCTAAACATTGTATTATGTGCGTGGTACCAGCTGGTTTCTTGGCCTTTCATTTTAGGTCAAATGAGCGTTTATTCTGTGATCATGTTTTAGGAGGATCCAAAAGTGAGCTGGGCCCAGATTTTTTCTTTACGGTGCTTACAGAGTAGATATGGGGAAAGAGCCCATTATAAAAGTACAAACCTTAATTCAGGGAGACAAGGATCTGTGTCATTGAGAGGCAGACACAAAATGCTATGAGAATTTAGAAGAGTGAGATGTCACGTTTTTAGTGCTGAGAAAAGGTCAGACTCTTCAGCGGCATTGTGTGTGTTCCATACTCTTTGTAGATATGAAAGTATAGATTTTCTAGGAGTTGTTTCTTAAAGAGTTTAAAGGAGAGTTTTCTATTTTGTTAACATTTGCCCTATTTTTCTAGCATCTTCAAAAGCACTGGGTTCACCTTTTTCTGCCTCTAGAGCACCCTGTTCACCTTGCATTGCTGATCACTGGAGGGCTATCTGTGTGGCAATGGGTAGCCCTTGTCCCTACTGAGATGAAGAAAAATGGGATCAGGCTCTTGGATTCCCAATCCTTAGTCAGGCAGTGGCTGGTAAAGCAGAAGCTGGCTCAGTTTTCATTCTCCAAAGATTTATGCTCCATGTAGGAGAGCTTTGGCAATAATGGAAAGAGATTCATCTGCTGGCCTATGTTTAATAAGAAATATGGTGGCCGGCCGGGTACGGTGGCTCATGCCTGTAATCCCAGCACTTTGGGAGGCTGAGGCGCGTGGATCACGAGGTCAGGAGATTGAGACCATCCTGGCTAACACGGTGAAACCCTGTCTCTACTAAAAGTACAAAAAAATTAGCTGGGCATGGTGGCGGGCATCTGTGGTCCCAGCTACTCGGGAGGCTGAGGCAGGAGAATGGTGTGAACCCAGGAGGCAGAGGTTGCAGTGAGCCAAGATCATGCCACTGCACTCCAGCCTGGGTGACAGAGCGAGACTCCATCTCAAAGAAAGAAATAAAAAGAAATGTGGTGGCCTTGGAAATCAATTCACAGCTGTATCCTTTACCCATAATAATGAAACTAGACTCCATTAGGTTTCTCCAAATAGTTACAGCAATGTTTCTGGCACTCACATTTCTATTTTTATGACCCTTCTTGATTTAGGCTTTTTGCACACACATTACATTTTTTGATAGCATGATATATGTCCAAATTATTAGTTTCTTTCATAATTTCAGGATACAAGAATGGGCTCAGTTCTGTTTGGGAAGAGAGAGGTAGAAAATGAATGAATACAGACTTTTATTCTTGGGTATTTCTAGATCCATAATACCTTGAACCTTCGTTCGAGAACTGTTTTGGCAATTGAGGTCACATCTTTTCAATTCTTTGAGACTCAATTTTCTACTCCACAAAGCAGATGATGATTGAGACTGTAGACTTAAAGATGTTCTCCAAATGCCCAGAACTGAAATTTTAAGAGTTTTAAAGTCTCTGTGAATGTTTAAGTGACTGCTGAAATATAGATCATTTTGCCACATACTGGAAAAGGATTGTATAAGGTGGCTGTCTTCCAACTGGTATGAGTGTTTACTTGGACATATATAAAAACTGTCCAGGACTATGTGAGAGTATATACATCTTTAAGAAAATCAATTTTCAGATTCAAATGTCCTCTTTCCTAAAATCGATTCTTGAAAAAGTTCTTTTGCACTGCGGTTCTTCTTTCCCACCTCCTTTTCACAAATTTCTGCCTTCTAGTTAATAAAGAAAGATCAATTTCTCACCTATCATGACTCCCACTGTGGTTCATTGCCCTGGGAGGTAAACACTTCTGAGGCACCAAACAAAAGGCCGAAGGAAAATGTCTTGCTTCTGAGAGAAGTCCTGTAGAGCAAAGTGAGAATATGTGGCCCTGTTTCATCTAGGTGACATATTCTTGACAGTGCTCTGTGTTTTTTCTGCCTGTCAATCTATATTTGAATTAGAATTTGGGAGAGAGATACTTGTCATGAAGTCATTTATTAACAAGTTTATTTGAACTGAAAAATTGAAGTAGGCATTTTCTGACAAAAAATAATAATAATTCTTATTTGACGGATTGAGTAGATGCCAAAATTGGTTTGTGAATTAACTTATGTAGAAGATTGTGTGTATAAATTGAGTGAGATAATTCTGCAGCTCCAAAGTTTTGAGAAACAGCACATATTTAAAGCACAGTCAGAATATATACTAGACAGAAATTATATTCTTTGCAACTATGCATTCTTATGATGAAAAAATTTTGATGTCCACTTAAAACTGTGGAGAATAGTGTATATGTTTTCTAAAACTCTAGTAGAGTATACAGAAACAAAAGTTTGAAAATCACTGAATGAACGTAAAGTTCATTAACTAACATTAGTTCTGTTTCCCTTTTGTAGGTAATCAGAAGCATGTGGCCAGCGCATGGTCCACATGTATTTCCCTAGTCACCCCTTATTATAGCAAACTTCAGAATAAATCCTCGGAGAATTAGATTATACCATCAGCCAGGTCCACTGATGGTTACACTGGCAGCTGAACACTTCTGCCTTTCGCATATTACAAACCACTGTTAGCATCACAATCACCTTACATTTAATGTGCCTTACTTATCATGTAATGGCCCTGTGTTCTATACATTGTCATCTGTAATCTTAACTGCAGCTTCTTGAGGCATATAGGATATTCTTTTATTGGCACATGAATTGGGGACCATTAAGTACACATTTTCTTCTACTTTATAGACCTCTCACATGGCAGACACAGAATTTTAATGCAAGAAATTTCAACATAAAGCTTAACCTTTTAGACTATGCATCCTGCAAAAATGAGCTACACTTACCCTAAGTGTTTTTAAATGATTTTTAAAAGTCAAAATTTTGTAGGATCTTCACAAATTTGATCATATTTTAATATAATTTTATCTGAAAATTACAGTCATTTTTGAGGGATGCTATAGTGAGATTTTAATAACAAAATCAAAACATGATATTTCATGTTACCTAAAATAAGAAAGAAAATATTTATGTTCAGTTAGATAGTAACTAAACAATTTAATGTTTTAGAGAAAAATTAATGCTGATTTTCCTTCAGAAATTCTTATATATAAAAATGTCACAGTCAACTACGAAATTACAAAGAAAATTTCTGCACTGAGTACACGGTATGATTTCTTAATCTTGAGGTCACTTTTCTGATTTTATGGAAAATAAATATTCTATGAATCAATTGTCCAAAAACAATTCTTATACTTTCATGATGATGAGCTAATACAATGATAAATGTTTCATTATTTATTGAGCAATTACTATGTGCCAATCACTCTGTTGGTTGTTATATATATATTATTTGGTTTGAAACTCATGAGCTCTCGGTGAGATAGGTATTATCTGCTTCTTACAGATGATGAAAATTAAACTTGTAAAGGTTAAATAACTTACAAATCACACAGTAGATGATGAAGTTCAGTAACAACATAGGCTGTTTAACTGTAAAAGGCTCTGTATTGAAATATTGGTGGAGATTAAAAAATTTTCTTTCATTGAATCACATTTATTCTTTTTTTTTTTTTTTTAGATAGAGTCTTGCTCTGTTGCCCAGGCTGGAGTGCAATGGCTTGATCTCTGCTCACTGCAACTGCTGCCTCCCAGATTCAAGAAATTCTCCTGCCTCAGCCTCCGAGTAGCTGGGATTATAGGTGCATGCCACCATGCCCTGCTAATTTTTGTACTTTTAGTAGAGATGGGGTTTCACCCTCTTGGCCAGGTTGGTCTCAAACTCCTGACCTCAGGTGATCCACCTGCCTCGGCCTCCCAAAGTGCTGAGATTACAGACATGAACCACCATGCTCGGCCACATTTGTTCTTTTATATTATTCTATCTGGGCTAGTAAAGTTATATGGACATGAACACTTAGAATGCATAACAGAATCAGAATACAGACCAGAATTGAGCAACCTGAAAGGAGTAGCTTAGTTCAGTTATGCAGTAAGAATGGATTGTTCTATAAGGGGTTTATTTTTCTGTATTTATTTATGTTTTCACAATCATAGTGGCAATGTGACAGTGTGATCAGAGGTTTGGGGCCAAGGAGGATGTTGGTGAGGAAAGCTTAGGACTCACATGTGAGGTCCTTCCACGTTAGGAAGCTAATAAATACATTGCATCATTGCATATCTTGCATATCTCCTCATTCTAATTCTAATTCTTTCTTTCTTTCTTTTTTTTTTTTTTTTTTTTGAGACAGAGTCTTGCTCTGTCACCTGGCTGGAGTACAGTGGTGTGATCTCGGCTCTCTGCAACCTTTGCCTCCCGGGTTCAAGCAATTTTCCCTGCCTCAGCCTCCCAAGTAGCTGGGATTACAGGTGCCTGCCACCATCCCCAGCTAATTTTTGCATTTCGTAGTAGAGATCGGGTTTCACCATTTTGGCCAGGCTGGTCTTGAACTCCTGACCTCAGGTGATCCACCCACCTTGGCCTCCCAAAGTGCTGGAATTACAGGTGTGAGCCACTGCACCCAGGCTCCTTATTCTAATTCTACGATCTCTTAGCTAGACACGATTTTGGCAAATAATTTCTTGCAGCATCTGTTTCCTCATCTGCAGAGTGAGGATGATATCTCCTTATATGGGTACTCTTATGACCATGAAGATAATTCAAAGTGTTTAGCATAACCTCTAGCATCTGGTAGGTTGCACAACACATGTTAACTACTATCATTATCATTGTTATTTTCATCATTGTTCTCATTTGACTTGGCGTGCCCTCTGTGTAATAGATGCAATAGCCACAACTTAGAAATCTATGACTATTTTGTAAAATTTTCAAATAATCTGGGGATCCTACCTCTTCCCTGGGGACTTGATCATATTTTGCAGTTAGCTCTGCTGTGTGATCTACCTTTTGTTATCTTCACAGGCCCTGCTTTGTTAAAGGAAGGCATTGAAAGCATGGGTGACTTCATGGAGCAGATTGTTAAATACTATCAGGAATGGTTATTTAAATATCTCATTTCTTTGCACATTTCTTCCTGAAAATGTTTCTTGAAAGAGACTCAAGGCAGGAGTTAGGATTTTTATAAGAATTTCTGGTATAAGTGGACAGTAGTAACTGAGAGTGTGAGAAATAGCAGTGACTCTCTAATGAGTCTTATTTCTGATCTTTGCTTTATAGCTAGCAAGGAAGACAGGAGTTTTGAGGATCATGAGAAAAGGAGAACTGGTGGGGGCGGTGTCATTCATATAGCAGGGCACAGGGCAGACAAGCAAGCAAAACATCTTTCCATCCATGCTGTGGAAGTGGCTAATTTTAGCTTTTATTTTTGAGATAGAGTCTTACTCTGTCGCCCAGGCTGGAGTGCAATGGCATCAACTCCACTCCCTGCAACCTTCTCCTCCCAGGTTCAAGCGATTCTCCTGCCTCAGCCTCCCAAGTACTGGGACTACAGGCGCCCACCACCATGCCTGGCTAATTTTTGTATTTTTAGTAGAGACGGCGTTTCACTATGTTGGCCAGGGCTGGTCTCGAACTCCTGACCTCGTGATCCACCCACCTTGGCCTCCCAAAGTGCTGGGATTACGGGCATGAGCCATCGTGCCGGGCCGGAAGTGGCTACTTTTTCAGAACAAAAAGTTAGCATGTGGGGAGCCAAGTACTGTAAGGAAGCATTGCTCTCTAAAGTGAAAAGCTGTGAGCCGCCTGGAGAAAGCTGTAGTCTCTTCAGATCCTCAAAGAAGATGGGAGTGTGTGTGGGAAGGGTTGGGGGGATTCAATTTAGGCCACAGACACTGATAACTTTATTAAATATTGATTTTTGAAAAAATATATATATTCACTAAACCATGAGCCAGAGAAGATCAGAGTTAGTGATAAAAATAATTGTTAGTAGTATTTCAGTTTTATTGCAAACAAAATAAGTTGGTATAATCTATGCGTAGAACCATCTATAAAAATAACTATCATCTCCATTCTGCTTGGAAAGTGGGAGCCACTCTTTCTTTCATGACAACCAGGAGGTCCGCTTCAAAGTGGTAATATTTGTTTCTTTTGTGGCTTCAGGAGCCAGCAAAGCCAGGATTTCTGGTCATCTCACAGACTTTCAAAGACTATTAACCCAGGCTCAAAAACAGGGCTGCAGAATTTGTGGCAAGCAGGGCCTGGGAAAATATTATGTGTGGTGAATAAGGAGAGGAGAGGGCCACTTGAACAAAGCCCAAGAGTAAGCAGTGTCCTTGCTAATTCCACATAGCATTTATTTGATATCAGTGGTGTTTCTAACTCCAGGGAGCCTGAGAGCCTTCAGCATCAGTCACCTCTATTTTTAGAGTAATAACTATTGATTCATTTAATAAGTGCCTCCTAAACTAAAGGATGCAAATGTAAATACGGGGAAGGTCTGCTTCTAGTTAGAGGACATCAACTTTGGAAGTAGATATCTTGAGAATTATAAACTTCTTGTCACCACAAGTATTCAGGCAGGGACTAGACAAGCATTTCTCAGAGCATACACTGTGGGTGGGACATTGAATGTAGTCAGGCACCCCCAAAGCATTCAGCATTCTATGATTCTTCCACAGGCCCAAGTCTCTGATACTCTGTCCTTCTAAGAAGGTAATGATAGCAATACTCTTGTTGATTATGATAATGACTTGTGTTGATTATTCATTGTTTCTCATTTCAATGAATGATAGATCTGATGAAATGCATTCAAGATAATGAGTAAATGCGCCTTTTACTGAAATGGAATGTCGACTAGGAACTGTGAGAAATGTTCTTCAATCCAAGCACATAACCCTTTCCACAACTCTAGGAGACTGATTCTATCTCTATTTTACAGATAAGAAAACCAAGCCTTAGAATTAAGACTTGGTTTCTGCCCTTGAATATTTCAGGGTGAGAAAAGAAGTCACATACACAGTTACTGAAAAATGTAAGTAGAGCCTGCTGACACATGGCAATGTGGGAACTGTTTTTTTTTTTTTTTTTTTTTTGAGACGGAGTCTCACTCTGTCGCCCAGGCTGGAGTGCAGTGGCACAATCTCGGCTCACTGCAAGCTCCGCCTTGCGGGTTCATGCCATTCTCCTGCCTCAGCCTCTCCGAGTAGCTGGGACTACAGGCGCCCGCCACCACGCCCGGCTAATTTTTTGTATTTTTAGTAGAGACGGGGTTTCACTGTGGTCTCGATCTCCTGACCTCGTGATCCGCCCGCCTCGGCCGGGGGAACTGTTATAAGACATTCCATATCATGAGCACGCCAAGTGTGCATGAGCCCGAGACCTGGCTGGGCGCTGAGAAGAAGGTTTATGGTAGAGGTGGGAACACATTACTTAAGAGGATGGTCTATTTGGTCAAGTAAGTGGAAGGTTTATGCTTACTTTAAAATAAAATCTTTTAAAAAATGAATGTGCTGGCTGGAATTTGACTGTGGTGTCAGTAACTTTCCATGCAATAGCTATCAAATTGGCTGTGTACTCTGGATAAATATCTTTCCCATTTTATTTGGATTTAAACCTGAGTTACAGGAGACACAAATCACTATAAGTAGGAATACCCAAATTAAATGAGAGTTCAGTTTTGAGTCTACCTGCTTCAGTGTTCTTAAGCCACATGTTTTAAAATTCCCTTAGATTACGTTGGTGGGATTGTATGTAAATCCACATAAAGAGAATAGATAATTCTCCTACCTTTCTGGACTCCTTGCTAAACTGTTCTGTGAGAAATTAGATACTGACTAAACTTTGCAATTAACTGAAACTTGTGTAGGCACACACATCTATAGATGTGTATAGAGACAGGCTTGTTTTGGCTTTTGAAGAAAGAATGTGGATCATGAGTTGGAAGATGTGAATTTTGGTGGGAGCTTTGTCACTGTGACCTTCTGCTTACCCTTAATGCTCCCATCTGTGAAATGAGGCCTTTGTACAAGACATTATGACGGACTCACCCTAACGAGGATTCTTTAATGTTGTGTTTTTCAAGATAAAAAGGAGTAGAGGAAACTGAACATCAACACTGAGTACAATGCATCCTCTCTCTTACCACTTTATGGAATAATTTGGAGGTCATGTCAAGTATTCGTTTAAAGAAGGAATGATTATATTGCAAATTAAACCAAATAAACAGTCACTGGCATCTTCAAGGAGAAGGAAGTTTAGATAACCTCAATAAAAACAAATCACCATGAATTACTTTTTCCGCTTCTTGCACTTCATATAAACGCATCCTATTCTATGTGGCTTTTTTTTTGGCCTGGCTTCTTTTGCTCAACTAAATATCTTTGAGGTTTATCCATATTGTTGCATATATCTGCAATTAAAATTTTGTACATTGCTGTACCTTAATTTTAAAAATGGAATAAAAACATCACTTAAAAAGGAATAAACAAATTAATATTATCTTTAAAATCATCACCTCCTGGGGTCTTGGTGTGGGCTGAAATTAGAAAAAATATGTATTACGGGATAGGAGAGATTGGCTGGGAAAACATTTTTTCTGTATCAGCAGATCACCATTCTCTATGTTGGACCCTTCCTTTCACATAATCAGAAGTGAAGTAAAAGCTATTTTGGTTTTATAATATATTAGTTTTCTCCATTGGATCCCACTTAGTACGATGTTAAATACCCAGGCCTTATGCAACGTAAATTTGGCACTTCTAACCAGCAATAGCCAGGCAAGAGTGTGGATGTGTTTTTCTAGCATGGGCAGGAGAATGTGACTGGCCGCAAGGCTGAGGTCCAAACTCCAGGCCTGGCATTTCAAGCTGTTTAGAGTCAGTCTTTGATTCAGACTAATGCGCTCCCACTCCTTTCTGATTCTTTCTGATTCTTGATGGCTTGCAAAGAAGCCAGACAGCTTGTCATCACAGCACCCCAGAGCTAAATCTAAAGTGTAGGTTTTCCAGAGTAGTAATTCATTCAAGTCAGCTAACATTTATATAGTGGCTATTGCATACTTTTCTGTTTTCAAGTGTGATATTTTTAAAATCTTTATTCTTTTCTCTCCTATTCCCTATCATCACCGCTGATATGAGCATCACTTAATATATCACAGACTTGGAGATATAGCAATCTTCTTTGTGAAAAGTGACAGTATCTTTCAACTTTCACCTTATACCTGACAGGCTCTTTTCCTGGGATATCTTCACTCATTCACTCACTCACTTATTCACTCAAACAAATCTTCTCTTCTTGGTGATGAGGATATATCAAGAAATAAAAGTACAAAATTCCCTGCCGTCTTTCCATGTTGCTATCCATCGTTCAAGACTTGGCAATTATTAGCTAATTCTTTGTAAGGTGATATTTCAGTTTCTCAGCAGCAGCATCAATTCCAAAGGATCATACATTATATATTATTGGACTCCTAAGTGTACCTGGCAGTGTACCTTGTGTGGAGTAGGTGTCAAGTGGACAAGGGAACAAACATTTTCTCTCCAGCGATTGTAGGAAGTAATGGACTCTAATGTGCAGATGTACCCTGGATTTCAGGCTGAGCTCCAACATCTCTTAAAACGTAAGGATTATTATAATGTAATTCCCTTTATAGCAGTCTATCAATTTGAACCTGAAGATGCCTCAGCATGTACCTCAGGGCTTGGCATATTTCTAGCACTCAAACAATATTGTCTGACTTTAACATAAAGATGCCATGGGTGTTTCATATGTAAAGAACCGAGAGTGTGCTGAAGGACCTCTGAAGTGCTGATAGGCTCTAGTGTGTAGGGGTGGGGGAGGATGAGGAGGTGGTAGGGCTTCCTTAGTGGAGTGGGAGCACTCAAACTGACAATAGAGTATGTTGGGGTCCTAAGGTTGTTCCATCTGGAGAAATGCCACAGGCATGAATGATTCTTGGTCTTATTCCTGGTCTCAGTGCTTTTTTCGCCTAAAAGCAACCCCCAAAGGAAGGGTACACTTTGACAGCAGTACCATGTACACCTGCTGTCTGGATAGTATGTTTAGCATCAGAGCATTGAGAAGTGCTCATGAAATGTAGAAATGGCCTTGGCTCCCGAGTTCTACCCAATCTTCCCTCAGTCAACAAGCCCTGAATGAATTCCATGCCCTGATCTTTCTACTTAGAGGAGGTCAACTTTGGAAGGGGCTCCTTCAGGAGTGTGAGCTTCTACTGAGAGCAAATCGACCAGCAGAGGCTATACAAGCACCTCTCAGGGGGCACGCTATGGGTGGGGAACTGAGTTAGGTCAGACACCTTTCATTCTGTGATTCTTCAGTGTGCACGCATTTTCTCTGGATGTTGTGTGAGAAGAACTGTGTTGCCAGGGGAAAGGAAGGCAAGAAGGAAGGGGCTGCAGGTGGTCTTCTCAAGCCCCATCAATGCACAATGGGAAGCCTGGGCTGAGCCCTCCAAGGATAACAAGTGCACCCGAGTGCAACACCAACGTGCAGCCTTGAGTATTTCTACTTAACGCGTTCATCTCCGTTTTTGTTTCTCACAAAGTGAATTCAAGCTGCCTACCACCTACGTATCCCACAGGCCTCTGTGAGGTTGAATGTGTTAATGGTTGTAAAGTGCTTTGACCTTCTCTCATGAAAAGTACTTTGAGAGTACAGAATATTATTATCATTTCACGGACATTTTGCAGTTCCCAGTGGTTAGTTTCATTCTTCCTTTTAATCTTGAATGCATTAAAATGGCTAAATAAAAAGTATTTTGAGTAAATAAAGATACCCATGATTTTTAAAAGTTCTTTATTATATATTTTGATATGCATCATCACCTTCTTCTGACTTTCCACATAAACTGCTATGGCTAAACAGCTCTGTAATGATATTGCTACTTGGCTATAATTTAGAATGCTATAAAGATTATTTAGCGCAAAGAAGTATTTCCAGTTAAAATTTAGCAACTCCTTTCAAATAGATTTACATTAAATCTTAGACTGAATTTTAGAAATATTGAGCGGAGCAAAAATAAAACGTAGTTCATGTTCGCATAAAATATCTGTTCCTCCACTGGCTCTTTACCCTCTGTTTTTCTTTATGGCAGATTGCCTCTATAGTTAGAAGCAACCTACCTTCCCTTTGCTTTCCTTTCCTTTCATTTGTTTCCAACTCTTTCCTCCCTCCCTACAGCTCTTCTTTCTTTCCTTAAAAAAAAAAAAAAAAAGAAAAAAAAAAAAGCTGAAAAAAGCACTTCCTTGGTGTCTCGTATATTGTTAATTTTTTTTTTTTTTTTTTTGAGACGGAGTCTTGCTCCGTCACCCAGGCGGGAGTGCAGTGGCGCAATCTGGGCTCACTGCAAACTCCGCCTCCCAGATTCATGCCATTCTCCTGCCTCAGCCTCCCGAGTAGCTGGGACTACAGGTGCCCGCCACCTCCCCAGCTAATTTTTTGTATTTTTAGTAGAGATGGGGTTTCACCGTGGCCTTGATCTCCTGACCTCGTGATCCGCCCGCCTCGGCCTCCCAAAGTGCTGGGATTACAGGCGTGAGCCACTGCGCCCGGCCTATTGTTAATTTTGGATAAAGATTTAATGTCCCTGTTGTTGTTGCTGTTGTCATATACCAGGCATCGTTTAAGCTCTTGAAAGGACAAAAGGCAGTGAGTTCCTATACTTAAGAATTACATAAGATAGAGAAATAGAAACAGACTTATAAGTATATAAATAACAGCATAATGTTTTAGTACTGACACAGAGAATATTTTAAAAGGTTGTGGGACCTACTAATTTCTTAACAAACCATAACAACTGTCACCCACCTGGAATAAAATCTCAATTTTTTTCCCACATTCTTTCTTTGTGACCTTAGATGAGTTGATAATCTTTCTGCGCTTCCATTTTCCTTCTGTAAAATGGGGATAATAGTGCCTTCCTCGTATGGTTGTTTTAAGTCTTAAATGAGCTAATACATGAAAACAGGCTTATACCTGGAATGCAAGCCTTAAGCATGGATCAACAAACAAAACAATAAACTCAATCTTCATTACATTCCAGATATTATTTTTATTGGGAATAGAAAATAATCTCACACACACACACATACACACCCCTTCACTTAAACTTTTCAAGTAATCATTCAATTGTTCTTTGTGTTTTTCAGTTAAACTTCTTGAATGGGTCTTTACATCATCTTTCCCAGTTCTTCCTTTAACCCTGTAGTCCTAATTTTTCATTTTATGTCCTTGGGCACAGTATTTAATCAAAGTAGTTGGATCTTTTTGAATTCTGCTAGTCGTACAGTGCAAAGATCCCAGGCATGTGTAAGCAACGGTGATTGAAGACTGTTGAAAGGACGCCTGCTGTTGGCTGCTTCCCATTTATTTCATTTTACTAGGAAAATGAAATGTCCCATTCTCACTTCAATCCATTCTGTTTGCTCTTTCATTCCCACCACTGTACTTAACAATGTCACTGACTACCTTTATCTTGCCAAATCCAGTGTTCAATCAGCAGCCTCCTCCTATTTCAACCCTGTGCCCTCAGTCATCTTGGAAGGCCACATTTTAGGTTAGACAGAGGTTTCTTTCTGATATCTTCTCCTACCACATCATGTGCCCTACTTGGGTTCATTTCCCACCTTTTACTGGAAGTTGTTCTTCTTTCTTCTGTTGCTAGTGCTTTTACTACAAACTGCTAGTCACACAGGAAGATCTCCAGTGTACCTATCTATATTGATTTAGTTTATTGATTATTTTCAGGGGCAGTTGGAATTTCAAAGTAAAGTCCAGAGAGAGTCTGTAACAAAGGGGATGCAATCATAATGTTAAATTTTCAGTCTCTGAATTAGGCATCAGGAGAAATTTCTCAGCATGGAGGCTCTCCTGTGTTCTTTAAATCAGACCCCATGAAAATTCAGTCTCACTCACTTCTGACCAACCTGGATGAAGATTTGTCACCACTTTGAGTTTACTTCTTCAGATTGAATAAGATGGGAAATTCAAGGCTAGCTAGAAAATAACATGCATAAGAGGTGATAGGAGAAGAACAGGAATAATTGCTTACACCTATATCTCAGTATTTCTTTCTGACCTTTTGTTCTTGGTCTCTTCTCCTAAATGTCAAATTCTTTTTGAAAAGCCTTAAGCATGGATCAACAAATGGTGTGTGGTCAGTAAACTCTTATCAATTTAAGAAAACATCATGAATAATGAGAGATTTTGAAGTAAGGAAACCCTTAGCATGGGCTTAAATATTGTCCAGGAAGGAATGAACTTACAACTGAATTTATTCTTAAGTAACTGATAGGGACAAAATAAAGTGTTTTAAAAATAGCATATATAATATTAAAATATCTGAATCAATCAAATTAAAGTTGCATAGCTTGATGAGCAAGGTGTGTATGTGTGCCTGCATGATGCTAAGTTTTCTGGGGCAGTTTACACTAACAGTCACCATGAGTAGTACCAGGTTTCCCTAGATGAGATGTAGAACTCATAGATACAAATCTGTGGCTGCAATAGTCAAAGCTCACTGCATATCCGCTGTGACATGTTAAAACAGCACTTTAAATTCTGGCATATTCTGAAAAGAAAATTATGGTGAGATGGTGCTACTGCCAATTATCTGAATACAACTGACAGTCAAAGCAACCAAGTATGAAGTCAAGTTTGTGATTCCCCTTAGATTGCCAAGTTTTTTTTTTCTTTTCCCCAGGGGGTTGAGTTCCCAATCAGATTTTCTTGATTCCGAAATTCAGCCTGGGCGACAGAGCCAGACTCCGTCTCAAAAAAAAAAAAAAAAAAAGAAATTCAGCCTGGGCAAAACTGATTTTCCTTTATAAGTTGGTCACCAAATGGCCACGTGGCCTGTTGTACACTACACAACAGTGAGCTTTATTTCTAAGACCTGCTAACATAAAGGAGACAAAGAATATTGATGAATGATCTAACACACAGTTGTAAAGATTTGAGGCTCATATGCACTGCAGGATGCTAAGTTAGATTCCTCAGATATACTTTTCTCCCTTTACACCCAACGCAATGTCTCGGATATTCCATTGACTCAAGTGCTGCGAGGATCACATTTTCTGGGATTTCATTTGCACTTGCCACCCCTTCTGCCAAGAAGTCATCTTGTAAAATGAGGCAGGGAGAGAACTTTACTCTTTGGGGTGTCATGTCAACCCATCAGCAAATCCTGTTAGCTATAACTGTAAAATAGATGCAGAATTTTACCACCTTTGACCACCTCTGTCACTCCCACTTGTGCCCAGACCGTCATCATTTTCATTTGACATATTACAACAACTTCCTCAACTGATCTTCCTCTTATGTGCTTACTTCCTTGAAATCCTTTCTCTAGAAAACATCCAGAGTGGTCTTCCTGAAACTTAAGTTAGAAGTTATTACTGTTTACTAGAAGTCTTTTAATGGTTTCAGATTAAATGAGTCAGATTTAATGAGTCAGATTAAAGGGCAGGGTCCTTACTAGCAGTAGAACCAGCCACCACGTCCCTTGTAAACCAGCTACCTGCCAGCTCACCCCTATAGCCACATAGGTTTCCTTCTGATTTCTCAAACTTCCAGGCACATTCCAGCCTTGAGGCTTAATTTGCACTTTCTGTTCCTCCAGGCTGGGATCATTTTCTCTGAGTTATCTACATGGCTGCTTCCTCATTTCCTGCAGATCTCTGTTTAAATATCACCTTCCCAGAGAGACTTGTGATGACCAGCCTGTGTCTGGCGACATCCATAACGTGTACACTGTCTCTCTCTTCAGGGTGCTTCGTTTCCCTTTTTAGCATTAATCCTTGCCCAGCATGTTGTTCATTTTCCTTTATTATCTCTCTCCCCTCTCTGGAATTGGGCTTCATAAGTATAGGAGAGGCTTATGGGCTCCATAAGTACTTTTACCATTGTGTCTACTATTGTATCCGCTTACCTAGAAATAACCTCTAATATCAGTAAATATAACCAGGGCATTACCTACACCATTATTTCAAAACCTTTCTTTAGCAGATGAGGCTGTGGTCTAAACAAGTAAAGTGATTTTTCTGTTGTCACACAACAAGTCACGTTTGGAAGAACTCAAATCCTTTTTCCTTTGCTATCCTGTTCCTAGACTCAAATCCTGGGACCATGTGTCTGTGGTCTCTTTGCATCAGGGGTGAGAGAGAGGCAGCTCTCCTATACTTAGGCATTCAATTTTTTTTTTCTTTTTTTGAGACGGACTCTCGCTCTGTCACCCAAGTACAATCTTGGCTCACTGCAACCTCCCGGGTTTGAGTGATTCTCCTGCCTCAGCCTCCTGAGTAGCTGGGATTACAGGTGCATGCACCAAGCCCGGCTAGTTTTTGTATTTTTAGTAGAGACGAGGTTTCACTATGTTGGTCAGGCTGGTCTCGAACTCCTGACCTCGTGATCCGCCCACCTTGGCCTCCCAAAGTGCTGAGATTACGGGCATGAGCTACTGCACCCGGCCTCAGGCATTCAATTTTTAAGAAACGAAACAGGATGACATATACTTTCTTTGCTATGGATCATTCCCTAGGGCCTCTATTTTCTTCATTCTCTATTTTATCCTAATTTCTGTCCTTTCTCTGGTTGTTCTGGGCACCACTTAATTCATTTATGATTTGTTCAAATTACACATACAATTTTGAGTCCTGGCCATTTATAGACTTCAGCATAACAATGTTATTGAATACCTACTATGTGCTATACATGCCCATTCTCTTCAGGTGCCTCAGCAGAGTTTGAATTAACAATTGCATTGGTAGAGACACATATTTCTATACTGAAACATTTTCTTCCTGCCAAAGCCAAATGTTAAATGCATTTATTCTCAGCTGAAGTTCTAGAAAGCAAAATTGCATGGTTTGAGAGTGAAAAAATCAAAGTATCATTTTAGGATATGTCAGGTACAATTCTAAATCTGTGTGCAAGGGTTAGAGATTTGCTAAGTGCAGATGCAGGCTGGTATTAAAATTAGCATGCCTGTAGAATACTGAGACGTAGGCAAGGTTGATGTGGCTGTACCTCAGAGGGCTGCATAGGTATACAGCCATTTTTACTGACTTTGTATTTATATGGATACTTAGCCAGGCTTTGTTGGTGCAAGTTTACCTATTAGCTTTGCTTCCTCTCTCCATCCATAAGCACGATGTGAGTGTGAATTCACCAGGTGCTATTCACTTCCTGGTCTTGCAGCGCTGATTTGATTCTCATAATACACACAAAATATCAGAAGTTAACTATTTTCATAATTCGCATCCAAGCAAACCCTGGCATGAGACATAATTCTCTTTACATTTTTTCATTCACTTGGTGATCACCTGACTCAGTAATTGTTTACCCTTGTACTGAAATTCTTAGAGAAGCCATCCTTAAGGCATTTTGTTTCAAGACACAAATAACCATCATAGAAAGCTACCAAGCTTCTGGTAGTCTTACCTCAGTTGCAGCTGAAACTCTTACAGCATCTTCACAGATATGATGCCTTTTTGTGCAAAAGTGAAAAAAATCAGCATAAAAGCAATCTTTTATTATGGTTTCAAAGGAGTAGATTTTCAGTGTCTCAGAAATGTATGAAATAGAAACAGATGAAAGGAGACACAATCAGAAAGGGAATATCCTCATGATTAATCAAAGACAAATAATTCCATCATTGAAAAATGATTCAGTATTTAAGGTTTTCCTCTGCTCTTTAACACCAAAATGCTATAAAACTTTGAATTCGCAATATTGGAAATAAAAAGATAGGAAATTTTTTACTCTAACATTTTTTGACAAAGTGAAATTCCATACTTAAAAGCATAGAAGAATTGCTTTATGTTGCCTCTCAGATGAAAGCCTGAACTCCTGGGCCTGGCCTCAGAAGCCCTGGTTGCTGGAGTTTCCTTATCTTATTGCCTTAAATTCTTAGCAGGAATCCCTTCATCCTCATCTAGTTTCTCCCTCCATCCTCATCTAGTTTCTCCCTCCATCTTAAACACTTTCTTTATACCTCTCTCTTGAGCATCTTAATCTTCTAGAACCTATTAAAGTAATAAACTAGTGTTAGTCACTTAATGCCCGGATGCAGAAATTTAGTCCCTATCTTCAAGAAGCCTTTGCTCCTTGCCCCAGCTAGGGTTTGCTTTTCCCTTTCAGAAGCTCTAGTAGCGCCCACCAAGCCCCCGAGCTCTCTTATCCAGACCGCTGCAGCATTGCAGGCTATTTTGAAGTAGTAATAGATCCTAAACTCCCCGAGAACTCCAAACATAGCTTACACGTCTCTTACATTCCCTTGAGCAGAGTGCTCAAGAAAATATGAAGCACATGGTTTAGTCAATGTTTGGTGACTTGATAATTTCAGGAAGAAATCAACATTTTTTTGAAAAAGGACACATTCTCATGTTTAGGCATGACCAGGTGAGGTTATGGTAATTACCACTGGCAAGAGTTTCTTAATGAAAATGTCAAGTGGCCTTGGAGACCACTGTACTTCACACTCAGCATCTTTCAAGTGGCATTCCTCACCCACAATTAGCACTTGTATTCTGGATGCTTCTTTAACATCTGTAAAAATCCTAAAATATTTTCTTTATATAGAGTACTCAAAAACACCTGCAGTGAGTTGCAACAGTAGGAATCCACAATCCCAGTGCATGAGTATCAGGCAAAGCATTTTCCAGAAAATAAGTAATTTAGTTGCTTAAAATAGACCTTTCTATACCATCATTATGAAACAATACTTTTGTATAATACTTTACAGTATACAATGCACCTCATATTTCTTATTTTGTTCTCGTTTGCTTTATATTATTTTATATCAATCTTTATATCTAGATTTTCTTCCATTATCAAATAAGAAGAAACTGAGGCTTACAAGTTGTGGTGGTGCTGAGCTATCTAAGATGAATAGAAAATATCTGTGACAGAAATTTAATTAAGGTTGCTTGTTCATCTTCCTACCATGGCAGTTTCCACTCCCAAAATTCTGTAATACAAATCCTGGAGGGCTTTACTGCTTATAAAAGAGAGCAAAGCTGAGAATATTCCCTTAAACAACTTTTCTCAGAAAGTTCAGATCCATATGAGAGCAACATTTGCAGTCTTTGCATAGTATATGATTCCCTTTTAAAATATATCACTGCACCCTATGTGCCACGCACCCACACATGAGATGAGCAGTGTCTTTTTTTGCTGAGTGAGTAACTGAGATTAAGGTAAACTGGGGAAATGTGGTACTGAGGCAGGGTTCTATAAACTTCTGGCCCGTAAATTTCTCTTCATAAAAAAACCTGTTTCAAAAACCTGGAGCAAAAGTGTATTCTCTTTTGCATTATGGGGATGATATTACTCTATGTTCTTCAGCAGGTTATTAATCTGGGGTGACATTAACTCGGTTGAAAGGTGTTTAGTTTATTTTTCAGAGTAATCTTGAGACTCTCTTAGAGAGTGTTGTTTTAACATTGTTAACAATCTGAAAGCTTATTAATCTTGTCAAGTATCAATCTTCTCTTTGATAGATGGGTGGGGTATTCATTACTTTCCATGCTACAATCTCCAGTGAGGCATATTTCCAGATATACATACCTGTCTGTGGCTTCTTTCCTTAAACCTGGGCTGTGACCTGCTTTAATGAACAAATGTGGCAAAAATGAGGGTATGCCTGTTTCATGCTGAAGCCTTAAGACCTGGAAACTGCCACCTTGGGGTTCTGGGGGAATCCAGCTTCCATATTAGGAATTCAAGTACCCTGAGGCCACTATATGGTAAGCAGCCCCACCTAGCCATGTGGAGCAACTGTGGAGAACTGAGGCCCCTGCCAGCCAGCCCAGCTGAGTTCCCAGGTGATAGCATCAATTTGCTGGCCACATGTCATCTGAGCAGTGGGGTCTTCAAATTCTGCCAAGACACTCTAGCTGATGCCCCATGAAACAGACACGGACTATCCTTGCTGAACTCCACCCAGATTGCAGAAATGTAAGAAACTGAAAAAAATTATTGCTTATGATCCAGTAAGTTTTTTGAGATAGTTTATTGTGTAGCAATATATAACTAAAGCAACAAATAACCAGCAAGAGCCATCCAAATGAGCAGAAGAGATAAACCTGCTGAAAAAAAAAGAATTAAAAACAAAAGCTATTGTCATTCATTGTACTGGATTCCTGGCCCATTCCACCTGTCTGGCCCCTTATGCCTCTCTCTATATCTTCTCCTTTGTTTCTCTTCCCGACTCCCCAGCCACGTGCACTATTTCCTCTTTCCCTGACGTCATCAGCACTTCTGGTCACATAGAACAAGGTATATACTGTCAAAACACAAGAAAACAACACCAAAACAGCAGCAGCAAAAAACGAGTGGAAAGTTTTTATATACTAATGGGCAGGATAAACAATTCTGAATTCATTCCATTAATTGTTGCCAGCATTTAAAGAACAAGATTTGTTTTTATTTTATTGACTGCTTTTTGTCATCCTGCTAATTAGTCTTATCTGAAGCCACCATATTTTAAATGAAACCCATTTGATCTGTCTTTACTATCTACACCAGCAGTGGCTCTAGTTCTATAGCTCATATTCTTGAAAGGAATTTAAAATCTGTATTAATTAATGAAGTTGGCACCCAAAGTCACAAAGCAGGACATTTTTTTAACTTTTCTCTGCCACAGTTTATTTTGCTTTCTAATGTTTTTCTGTAGCTGCTGAACAAACTTTCTAGTTTATAAAAATTTATTACCATGAACTCTAACCAAGTGGCTTGCAACGTCATAGATTTATAGTAAAATTGACAAGAAAATGTTCAAGAACATAACAACCTACTATTACAGTTGTTACTGTTTATTAATCAAAGTTTTAGATGTTTCATCAGAATATGAATAGTGATAGTGATTAAATTTAGTTTTTAGGAAAATATTTTCTTTAGTAACATATTGTCTTTCTACCTTTCTGTAAATAACCAAAATCAATTAGTAGTACATTTTATCATGTTTATAGTTTTGTACTTAATAAACATATCTGCAAGAGACACCAGTTTAAATATTCTCTTATATATGTTGTTCATATATATTTGTATTTTGTGTATATGTGTGTATTATATATGTTGTTCATATATGTATTTGTATTTTGTGTATATGTGTATGTGTTTTTTATATATATATTTCCCCCATTTACACTTGTCTCAGCTTAAGAAAAAAATTCAGTCTGGCATAGTAAGAAGCCAACCTCAATTGAACACAATAAATTGTGTTTATTTTTATGAACTAACAACTATATCTTCTAGTCTTTCTCAGACTCAGTTGTCTTGTCTACAAAATGAGATAATAATTCCTAACCCCTTGTAGTTCTTGTGACCATTTCATCAGACCACAGGTGTGAAAGTGCTTAGCACAGACATCTGATGTAGAATAGCCACCGAGAAAATATTTATTAAAATTCACTCTGAATAGTTTCAATACTTGTATTTATTGAGTTAATAAGTGGGATGCTCACTAGTACATATCTGTACTACTGCAAGCATTTGGCAGTTCTGTTTGTTCCTGGGTAATTACATTGCACTTTACTTCTGTGTATCATCTGGATAATAAAATAATCTCTTCTCTTCAGATGCATGAGCAAGTTATCTGAACACACTGAAAGTGGTAATAAGGTATAGAGTAGGTTTCATACCAAGCCTAGCTCCCCAATAGGGTGAATTACTTAGATGGTGGATGCAATTATTTACATACTGTAACAAAAAGTGGGTGATCATTTACCCATTCTGGGCAACAGAAAAGTAAAGTTGACTCAGACACATGACATTTTTCCTAGGAGATCTCAGAATCTACCTAGGGAGACAAACACACACCCAACTGACTGTGATATATGTTACAATAAGATAATGGTTAAATGTAAAGAAAAGAAGGTCTGATAATCACAAAGAGATAGTAACTGATTCTAAGGAGATCTAGAAAGGCTTCACGGAAGAGGGAGACTTCAGAGGTGAAATAATTTGGATGAACTTTCAGGGGACTGGTCCCAGTCTATCCCGCTCTGTCGCAGGCATTTTAGATTGTCCTCCAGACCTGCACTCCATCCTTCTCCAGTCTGCTCTGTGATGAGGGTTTCTGGCCAAAAGAGACTGTCTCAACTTGCTCCCTTGCCCTCTGGCTCCAGGTTGATTTTAACCGATGGGGGCGCTGTTGGTCGACAGGAGAGAGGGAGAAGAGAGGTTAGGAATACTTGTCCTCCTGGTTTCCTCCCTGCAGTACTGCAGTGGGCTGACTGCACCCTCAAATTTAGTCTCAGGTCTCCAGTTCTGCTGAGCACCCTCTACTTCTGGATTTCAGCTACTTCTCCCTCCCCTGTAGCCCTTCAATTCTGGGATACTTGCATTATCACTTGTCATTTCTCAATACCTGGCATACACCTTTATAAATAGACCCTTCATTACACTTTACTCAGGTTATCATAATTTTATTGTTCTATTTCCTGCTGAGTCCCTAACTGGATATACTTGATTTTACAAAACCTTGTGGGCTTTTACTAATGAAAAGATGGCTGCTTGATTTCCCAAGATGCCAGGCCATTTTCATCTCTTTATTTTGATCTTGCTGCCTCTCTGTCAGGAGCACCTGGCCATTCCACAAATTATTCAAGACTCTTAGTTTGAAAGCTTATCTTTGGATCACTATCATGGGGTCAGTTTCCTTCCTTTGACTCTACATAACATCATTCACATATACTAGTCATGGTCTTTGCCACAGTAGAGTATGAGTATATCTAGAAACCACATTTCTTACATCTTCAAGAATAGTCATTCACATAGTTGTTATAATACAACTTATTACACTGGTCAAATTTAGTGGGCTGATTTAGTGTTTTATCCAGTAATCAATAATAATATTAGTTTTCTTTTGTTCACTTGATTAATTTAAAACAATCTTTGACTTGATCTGTGGAAGTCCAGGTTAGAAGACTGATTCCTTAATACCTGGGTGATGAAATAATCTGCATAAGATACCCCCATGACACATGTTTACCTATATAACAAACCTTCACATGCACCCCAAAATTAAAATAAAAATTAAATAAAATAAAATAATCAAAAAGAAGACATTCCTTTAGATGAAAACTTTGTTGTGGGTTAAACTAGTTTGGTGTTTCCTAAGTCTTTTTAGTTCAGTGATGCAAATTTCATAAGAAAGAACATGTTTCATTATTTGTTCTGTTATTTATCAGATACCTCTGTTTTACTTTACAGTCCTTCTTCCTTTGACAACCTGATGTTCTTAACATGCAGTATTTTTTTCTGCCAGGATTCACATGACAGATGGATGTCACTCACATGCATAACCTATTTTATGGTCTGTAACATAGGTAAACGTATGTGGTTTCTGCAAAATTCCATACTTCCTCCTACTCAACAAATTATTTCACTAAACTGAAAAAGAGTGATATCATAGGGCTAGACTAGATTGGGCCTTGTTTTAATTCGTTTTATGAAAAAAATGACATGATTTATTACTATAGCTAGTTTTTTGTTTTGTTTTTTAAAAATTACTTGGGAATGTAACATAAGCACACAAATGTATAAGATCTTTCTAGTTTCTTAGAAATTGGCTTTTTACTATCCACATATAAAATCATGAAAAGAGATACAATGCAAGCCAGTTCTGCTTTTTCATAACAGATATGACTAAGCAGGATATTAAAAAGAAGTTTCGAAGTATGTCTCTTTTCTTAATTTCCCATACCTTCCTTTCCTTTACTGCGTCCAATGAAGGAAAAATTAAGAAGAAAGACTAAATATTTTGAGTTAAAAGCATCAACCTACTCAAATAATTAATAATTATTGGCTCCAAGACCTTCTTGGATTCTACTTCAGAATTACCCCCGAAATGTCACCAGCATCATTCCTTGTTCTGTCTCTATCTCTGTTTTGGATTTTAAGAGAGTCAAGTGACATGGCTTCTAAGCTTAGGATCTTTTGTAGTAAAACCGCAGGTGAAAATGCCATCAATTTCTTGTTGCCTTGTTTTCAGGAACAAACTAGTTTGATGTTATTTCTTCGATTTTTCCAGGACATCACATTCAATTCTCAACTGTCCTGTTTTTGAAGAAAGATAAGACTTTGGTTTTGATTGAATTTTCCTTGAGATCAGTTATTGCCAAGTCCAGTTTATTAAAGAACTAATGTGGCATCAGTTCTGAATTCTCTGAGGTCATACTCAAGATCTTTGAATTAAAGAATTTTTTTAAGTGTGAATCCCAAGTTATACTTGTTTCCTATGCAAGGGGAGAGAGAACAAGTAAGTGGTAAAATGGGAAGATTATTCTTCCAGTTTGGTATTTCATGCCATTTCCTTAAATTTGCACAGATGTTGATGCAAAATGTATACTTGTTAAGCTTACTGTTTTGTTCATTTGTTTTTGTTATGGACATGTTACAAACTTCTCAAGTTTTATTGAGAATAAATATTTGTGGAGCTCTTAGAAGGAAATGCTTTTCTCCTTTGAGACTTGAAAGATGAGTCAAGAAGGAAGTGTGGTTAGGTACCAAACTAAGAAAGGGATGTATGGCTGCTCGCCTTTAGTGCCTAACAGTGCCATGGATGGCAATTTTATGTGCTTGCTCTTGTTGGAGAGAAATCTATGTCCAGAGATGCTGCAAAAAGTGGAGCTACATATGCTCAACTTATACCACAGGTGAGTTTGCTATTGTACACCTCTGTGAATAATGCAGCTTTTTAGGCAGCACACCTGTGCAAATGAGACAACTGTTTTCACAGCAAACCTAAGAAGATGGGAATATTCGTGTCTGAATTTTGGTTGACCAGTTTTTCCGTGATTTCCTAAAATGTATAGCATGTACATTTCCTAAGATTTTCACTGTTTAGAAGTCTCAAACTTTGGAAAAGCTTTCTTTTTCTGTTACCTCTCCCGACCATGCAAATGGTCAGGTTCTTAAGGGGAGAAGTCGTAATCAAAATCATATGCAGAAAGCTGAAAGAACAAAACAAACCATCTTAATGTCAAATTTCTGCTCAGAAATCTTTAATTTTATCTACTGGTTTGGTTGCGTGAGTTCTAAAATTCTTAATGTGGCAATTGAGGCCCACCACAATCTGAATTTGTCACCTCATTGCAGTTGTATCTCCCGTATCACCCCCATAGACACCAAACAATTCTGCCTGGTGTGGTCTTGACTATCACCATACATACAATGCTTACCCCTGACTTTGTATCTTTTTTTGGGATCTGTTCTTACTAAAAGTTTTAATTTTTTGTATTTCCAACAGCTATACATCTTTCTACTCCAGCTAGGAAATTCTGTCATGTGAGGAGCTCTCATTGACCATCTTAAGATCCATTTTTTTTTTTTAACTTTTCTGAGCTTCTACAGAATTTATTTTTATTTATTTATTTATTTTCGAGAAGGAGTCTCACTTTATCACCCAGGCTGGAGTGCAGTGGCATAATCTCGGCTTACTGCCACCTCCGTCTTCCGGGTTCAAGTGATTCTCTTGCTTCCGCCTCCCCAGTGTCTGTGATCACAGGCATGCACCACCACGCCCAGCTAATTTTTGTATTTTTTTTTTTTTTTTTTTTTTTTAGTAGAGACGGAGTTTAACCATGTTGGCCAGACTGGTCTTGAAGTCCTGACATCAGGTGATCCACCCTCCTTGGCCTTCCAAAATGTTGGGATTACAGGCGTGAGCCACTGGACCCAGCCAGAATTTATTTTCAGTGTAGATTTTTTTTGTTCCAAACAAGTCACTGTTGCTTCGTGAGTATGCTTCTCTTCTCTTCTACCAAATGCTGATTATTTCCTCTTCTGCCTCCTGAGTGGGTGACTTTGTTGAGGATAGGGACAATAGCTCCTGTATTTCTTTTCCCAGACTCCAAGAGATGGATCCCTATGAGTATTGGCTGGGCTTCTCCTGCACCTCCTCTCCAAGGTCCTCCTGAAAGGACTCGGGCCTTCCCCAATTCTGGTGCCTTTAGTCTGTGAGTCTCCAGAAGGCATGGCCTGTGTTTCTTCCTCTTCAGTTTCTCTCACGTTGAATGTTCTATAGTCCAATTTAGGCCTTCTGCTCTTCTGTGTGTTTACCTCATGAAGCCATCCATGACTACATCAGGTCTCCTTGGTCCCTGTTCCTAAAACCCTATAGCATTTGAGTTTAAATCACATACAACCAGGGAGCCGATTGTGTCAGCACAAATGGCAGGTAAGTGTGTGTGTGTTTGTGGGGGGTAGGGGATGTTGTTAAGGTACAGATGCCATCCGGTAAACCTCTTCTATTAAGAAGTAGAGGGACTGCAGCTGCCCAGTCAATGCTTATGGATGATTCAATATGGAATGATAATTCTGCTTTACTATCTTCTATCTCCTTCTTCCTGCAGGTTGTTCCCAGCTATTCAATAATTCAACTTCTAATTTTTTTTTGGCAAATGTCTCCGAGCCACTTCTTATCTGTCTCCTTCTTTAGTTTTCTATGTCCTGAAAGTCATGTTTCAACCTTAGCATTTTATACCTTGTGCATGCTATCTGATCATGTTTTTACTTCCTATCATTCTTCTTGTTTGGCCTGGAATCTCACACCATCACCCCATGTTCAGTACAGTTAAATGGAACTTTGTGATTACCTCTCCTGCCCTTTTTAGCCCCTTGTCCTAATACCTTAAATACTAATCCTCAGACTTGACTTCAGTCTATTTTGGTGACTTATTAGATTTTTCTTTTAGCTTTCCTCCAGGGGACATCAATTTCCAACCACCACAAGCACAGGTGCAACTTCTGCTCTTATAATTCCCACCCACACTCCTAACTCCACTCTATCTCCTGATAACACCATATTAAGTCACTAATGGCTAGAGTTTGAAAGATTGAATGTTAAAAGCATAATTAGAGACTTAAGGGAAACAAATTGTACCCATAAAATTTAGAATTAATTTTAGGAAAATAGGGCAATTGAAGCACCTTGTGCAATTTGAAATGACTTTTCTAAATGAGCGACTGTGCCTGAAATCAGCCCCCTCCTAACTTCCTCTGCTTCCTTCTTATTTCCTTCTAAGAATAAGGGTAGGTCGGTGGGGGTAAGTTTGGTAAACAGCAATGCGTATTGCTTGTCAGAATATCAACCACAAAGAGCTCACCTTAAAGTTAAGCTTTCTCTCTGTAATGGAAATAGAAAATGGGAGGAGGTGTGTGGGTGAGACCAATTATTGCCCTTGGGTGAGCTGGAGAAATTGCAAGACCAGAACCTGGGCATTCAAAGAGGTAGTTACTTCTGAGCCCAGATTAATCCCATCAGTCAGTAATTTCTCATTTCTTATATCCAACACTGACTAACAGTACTATCCCAATTCATACATAGTATGTTACATACCTTCAGTTTCCTGGTGCCCAAGTTCCCCTGCCCAAACAATATTCCCTTATGACAATGCTGGACAGCTTCATTCACCAGTCCAAACCCATCCATTCTTCTAGGCATATTACCACTTCTCCTTACACAGTCAAAAAGCCCTCTTTCACTACCACAGCCCTCACCTGTCTCTCTTTGATAGTTCTATGCCACGCGAAGACTGAAAAAAAATTAGTAGCAGCTCTGTGACAGGGACTGTGTGCTCTCTGCATGAGTACAAAGGAGAATAACGTATGACTCCATATATATAGTCTAGTGTAAGAGGCAGCAGAGAGATACCTGTGATTAGGATGCTATAGGGTGAAGACAGAGATATTGACGGGCCCTGTGCCTTCTTTTCCTAGTTCTGTGTTTACAGACACCTCATTTCTCTGATCCTCAGCTTTTCCATCCTTAAAACGATGAAATTAACAATCATTTTATAGGGTGGCTTAATATGTTAAATGGGATAATGAATGTAAAATGCCTGGTAAAGGTCTGACCTATAGGAGATGTGAAATAACTGTTTTCTAGTTGGCATTCAGGCTGAAAATGGTTAAAGAGACTCTAATTACATGTTTGTTACAATTTAGGGCTGTCAGCAAATTCAAGTTGGCCTCACCTGTCACCCAATGTTTATTATTCTCAAGGGGGTGAGAATGAACATTATGATGGATTAGGGCGTCTTCAACCTTAGTCTTGGAAACCCATGACTATGGACAGCAGCCAGGATTTTTGTTGTTGTTGTTAGAAACATAAGGAGAGCAAACCCATGGGGTCTGATTTACGTCAGATTGTTGAGGTTGGGTTGGCAGTGAACATCTAGAAAATGTGAATAAAAACAATGCAGGCTCAGAGAATTAGAGAGTTCTCTGAAAGATTAACTATACAAATTTCTACTCTGGGGAACTTAGTAGAGAATATTTTTCCAAAATATCTTATTCCCTGTGGTCCTCAGCTGTCTCTTTTTTGGTGAAGCAAAAAGGAGGGAACAAAGGAAATCTAAAAAATCCAAATTGAAATACAGATTTAAAACAAGCAAAAGGAAGCCCTCACACAGCTTCTCTCACTGGGCTATGGAGTCATTCTGTGAATTGTGCATGAATTTTAATAAAACCTGTGTCTGTCTTTTGTGAGAAATAAAAAAAACTATTTCTTTTGCTTGACACCTTCTTCTGGGAGGCAAGTCTGGTAGGCAAAATCTCATTCAACATCCTCTTAGACTGCTCTGAGAACCCTAGGAGCTTAGGGACCTCTGTTCCTTTTTCTTGGAAGTAAAAATGACTTAACATCTAGGCACACAGCTAAGAAGAGCTTTGTCAAATGAGGCAGCCCGACGGTGGCTCATGGACTGTAATCCTGAAAGCTCAGGTCACTACCACCTTGCCTATGGAGAAAGTCCTCGGCAGGCATATGGAATGTATTCTCTTCTTACATCTCCCGGAGGCCCTTAGCAGGTCTTTTGCAATTTATATTTGATCAAATTTAGGACCAGCATCAGTGGGTCATAAAACCAGAGCAAGCCAGAGCTGGGAGGTCATGACACTAGTTCTTGTCTTTTCCCTGTTTCCACAGAGCGGGAAAGAAACCCAGAGGGATAAGGTGATAGGCGGGATGGCTTTGCTAATTTCAGGCTTCACCCAAGGTACAAACATGGGCTCTGGACTCTCTGTCCAGTGCTCCACCTACTAAAATGAGCTGCCACAACGAACACTGAGCAGTGCAGGAACTGTCAGAGATAAGAGGAAATTGTGCTTGTCACAACGTATCGCCCCCCTCTCCATTTAGTAAAATGGCGGTAAGTGGGTAATGATAACAAACCTACCACAGATATTGCCAATGTTGTACTCAACTACAAGAAGCACACTGAACATTTATAATGAGCAAATGTAGTAAGACAGCATACTGAGTTAAGTAAGGGAGCAAATATGTAAAGGAATATGCCCCTTTCCCCTAATATCTCCAGAGCAGATGGGGAAATGTACCTTTGACTCTTATACCAGGGGTCAATGACATGTACTCAATTTTAAATTCTGTAAGGGAATGATTAGGCACCACAGTCTCTAAGTGTTCATGAAGAAGGTGGGGGAAAGGATGCTACAGATATAAAGAGCAGGATTTGAAAGGGAATCTGGGGAGGCTTCTCAGAGAAAATGGCATTTTCAGGTGGAATATGCATAGAGACAGTACTTTGGTTGGTAAATATGGAGAGGGGATGATGATAATTACATCCAGAAAGAGAGTAATGGCATTTGTTGAGGGGAACATCTAGAAGAGAGAAGAGGGGATTGTGACTCAGGATAGTAGAATAGGGAGTCGATCAATACAACTGACATCCTGATGAAGTGAGATGAAGTCCAGGTGGGGGCTGGGTTGTAGGAGATGTTGCATTTTTCTTCTTTATTCACTACCAGGAAATAAAATTCGAAGCCCTCAGAACAGAGGAGTGACACAGATATGTTCTTGATTTCAGAAAGATTCCATTCTTAACAGGAGCACATTATGACTTTCTTGAGCCGTAGGCACTCTTGCTTTTATAGGCTACTTCTTCCATAAAAAATATATACTTAAATTTATATTTTATGACTGCATTAGTATAAATATGAATATATTAATATTATACCTTAAAACATTTTCTTTAACCGGAAAGTTCATTTTAAAAAATTTTGATTTCAAAGAAAAACCATTTCATGGGCCCCTAAAGGTATTGTGAACCCTAAGTGCCCCACCTATGGCCTAATGGATAAGTTGGCCTTGACTCTAAAAGCAATGTTTAAAACGCTTTAAGGGGCAAGTATGGAAACAGAGACCAGGGAAGAACTTTTGTTAATGGTTTAGGTGAGAGTTAAATTTAACAGTCACAAGTTGTGACGTACGCAAAAATAAAGGGGGAGAAAATGTTCTGAACTGATCTTTCACAGAAATCACAAGGAAAATCTAAATTTAATAAATAAAAACAACAAGCATATTCATTGATTTTAATCACTGTGAGGCTAAAAAATGTCTCCAAAAGAGCTGTATATTATCATCCAAATTAATTTGAATTTTGTGGTTCATATTATACTGAAGATTGTTCATTATAGAAGAATTCAATACTTTTCTGGTTTTCCTGCTCAGACCTCTACTACTTATAAGTATGCCCGTGTGTGCACACAGCCTTTTTCATTTTTCAATTACTGGGTTATTCTAAGCTGCACCTACATCAAGGTCATGTATTTGACCTTCCAAGGTGCTTTATCTGATTTCTTGGGGGATTCAGGGCTATCGTCTAAGACTGTTATTTCTTCTAATGGGCTGGTCTATCTCTGAAGGACGCTTTCTCCTGAGTCAGTTTGGCTTCTTTCTTGCTCCCTCGTAGAATTTATGACTTTGTGCAAAACCTCCCCACAGACCCTGGGCTCCACAGCTTTCCTGGTGGTGACGTCTTGGCAGCATGGCAGTGGGCTCACGTTTTCCGGCAAGATGCTTCCCTTTCCTACCATCAGAGGCATATCTTCTATCTGCAAATCTTCTTAGGCTTTGTGCGCCCTCACATGAAGCAATTCACTGCTGCCCTCTGCAGCTGTTTCACTCAGCTTCTCATCTACAGGGTTAAAGATCCTCAGTCATACAAAAAATCTTAATAAACCCCAGATTTCTAACTAACATTTAGCTCTCATGCTGGGGAGCTTATCAGTTCACATTAATAAGTTCTCTGTCCTCACAAAAGTTGGTTGTATTGAGAGAAGAAACCCATCCAAAGATATTAAAATGACAGGATGAGGCAGTATGCATGAGGAGGGTAGTTGTTTCCAGGAGCAGAGACCCGAAGGCCTGGGGAGGTCCTGGGAAGTTCTGTAGAAGGAATCTGGGGTGGGAATTTAGCTGTAACATTGAGCATGCACATTCCAAAATTTGTTTCAATGCAGAAAGAAATATTAGAATTTATATTTATGTATCTTATCCTTTTAAAATATTCTAAAATATACATTTTACATAATAGCCTATGCAGATGGTAATGCTAGTGTATCAATTAGAAATGAATAAATATGTATATCCTTGGAACACCTGCTGAATTCCTTTTACTAGTAGACAGGACAATTAACAAGGTGATGAGACTTCTGATTTTGGTGCTTATCGATCATTACCCTTTTGACTTACTGTTTCCCTAGTCCTAATGCAGTAACCATCTATTTCAGGCAAAGGAATTTTCTCATTGTCCCTTGGAAACACTATGATTTTTCCACTTCAGCAACATTGGCTTTGTGGATCTTCAGATATTTTGAAAATCCCACCACTTCCCCTGCATCTCTCTCCAAAGGATGAGCAGCTTTCAGAGCCCAGTTCAGGTTCCCTCATCCATGCTGCACTCTGTGGACACTCTAACCCAAACTGTTTCCCCTCTGTGGGCACTTAGCCAAGAATTTGTAGTCAGTCAGCCAACAGCGCATATGTTGATAGCTTTGTCCTAAGGTGGTGCTGTGCATGCATCTCTATCACCACAACTTGGTTCTAAGCTCCTGGCAGCAAGGTCTGTGTCTTTCGTTTCCCTGGAATCCCCTTCTGTGGTGGTTAATGGGGTAGGCCATGGTGGGAACTGGGGATGACCATGATGTCTAGTTCACTGAGCTTTTGTGAACTCTAGTAAGTTACTTATTCACAGGTGTTTGGTAAATCACTGAGGAGTGTACTCCCATGAGGGTAGGTGTCCCACACAGATGAAGACAGAAAGGATGGATGCTTGGGTGGGTTGCAGAATCATAGCATAGTAGAAAGACCATAGCATTACATAGCTTTAATATCAAAAGAGCCAGGCTCAAATTCCAGTGCCGTGATTCATAAATTCTGGGTAAGTCTCCTAAATCCTCTCAGTCTGCTTCTTCATTTATAAACAAAAGTAGATCCAGGATGCGGTACAGATTAGGTATCACATAAGTAAATCCTACAGTAGGCATTCTATGTATGGTAGGTGTGTTCATAACCTCCTGGGCACACATTGGGAGCTCACTGAGTTCTGTTTCTAAACCAGTGAGGGGCTCCATATACTCATACAACAGTTACTTGTCATTTCAGGGCCTCACACAGGCTCCCTGGTTGGCATTATCTGTCTGGCCATGCCTACTTAGTTTTTAAAGGATTTATAGGCCTTGCACTTACAGACTGAGATTTGGCTTTTAATTCTGCTCTAGTAGAAGCCCCACAAAGGTCCCTGACACATCCCCCTCAGCTCAGCCCCCTCCTCACCTATTACCTAGGGGTCTTCCTTTTGTTACCCGACTTTGCTGACTAGAACAGTTAATGAAGAGGAAGCCTCAGATCCTGTGTCGCTGGTCTTTGTTTTTGTATTTTGTTCTGTTTTACTTCGTTTTTGCACCTGAAAACAGGCAGCGTGCCTAGGTTTTCTCCAGGCATCCTGGAATGAGCAGATTTAATTGCTGCTGAAGGGCTGGTACAAAAGGTTATCCTACAATGTGAGATCTTATTTGGCACCGAACTTTGAAGCTGAGAATTATGGATTGTGGAACAAGATACAACCGTCTGCTGCTGTCCCAGAGCCGGGAATATAGAATTTAGAGGAAACTGGGTTAGAGCTGATGGGACCTCTCAGGGAGGTCAGGAAGAAACTAACTAGCCATCCATAAAGCTGTCGGAGCAGTTATTTGAAGGAAAAGGCCGAGGCTTCTCTTCCATGTTTCTAAAAACTTCAAATAAAAATAGACAATTCTGCATTGACATAGATATGAAATGGGCAGCAATCGAGGGCATCAAACTCAGAAATAAAACTAAGATAACCTGTCATTGCTTTGAGGAAAAACTGTGAAATTGGTAGCCAGAGCCCAGGCTGAGAGATGGTGAACGAGGAAAGAATTTTTCTTTCTGTCTTATCTAAAGTCACAAGAAAAATGGGAAAACCAGAGAGTTGAGGAAGGGGAGGGGTCCTCACACCATCGACACAATTGCAGGGCAAAGCTGGGAGCTGTGGCCATCACTGCTTCAGTTGGACCTTGATGAGGCTGAACTGGGATGTCTGCATACATTGGAGAATTTTACCTCCCGTGTTCCCTTGCTAACTGTCAGGCTGTCTGGCATTTTGTAACATGATGTCTGTAAGCCTAGGCTGTGTCCTGATAAAACTGTAAGGTATGCATATAGGACCTCCTCTCTGCCATCCCTTGAGTGAGTGTTATTATCTAATCCTCTGTTCCTTTTGGACATTTAATCTATTTAATATTCCTGCAAGTCTGTATTGCATGTGAGACAAGCTATTAATTATCTAGCTTACTGCAAGTGAGCAGAGGTTAGTACCCCTAAGGGTCTTTGCCCCGCATGGAGTAGTGATAGAGCAATGGGGTTGAACTAGACCCTCTGACACCTACTTGAGTCCTGCAACTTGCTGGCCATTTGGCCTTGGGAAAGCTCCTCAAAGACAAGAACTTATTCTCTCTTCTCCAGCTATCACCTATTTCTACTATCATGCTCCAGCTGGGACTATCAGGCTTACCCCAGCTCCTTAGTCTAGTTTCCAAGTACATTTCATGGCAGGAATCTCCCTCTCCATAAATCAGCACACAACGTCTTTGGACGGGCCTGAATACTACAGAGGTTTCCCTGCTGGTAGAGTGAAAGGTTTGCAAATCTGCTGATTCATCAAGCCCATACAAAGGGTTACTGCTACTATACATCAAATCGTAACATTTTCTTGGAGGCTCATTTTTAACAAAAACATATCCATTTGGCTACAAGGATGACCTTTTCTCCCTCCTTACCCCTCCATGCTGGAAGTCTTCATTTCCTGATGCCTGCTGCTAATATAGGACACATGTTGAAATGTTTATGCTAATTAGACTTTGATTGGAATCTCAGAAACAAGTTAAAATGACAAGTTTTATTGCATTGATGAATTAATTAATGAAATGAAATCATTGTTATGCTGTTTGAAACCAGTCCTCTGATTTTTGCAGGAGGCAGGCGGATTTTCTACTCTAAAAATCCAGTCATTTTATCAGAAAGGAATGCAGGATTTACATGTTGTTCTCAGATGGGAGTACTGCGGGAATAAAGAAGGATCATCCTTTTGATGAACAAGTGAGTAGCGATGGTGGATGATGAGAACAGGCATTCATTCATGTGAATGTGCAAACAAATGGGAAGGAGATATTAATAGAACAGGTGATGGAGAAGAATCAGTGGTCGGTGTCTGTGACACTGATAAATTGCGCTCGCCCCACATGAACCATCTTCAGAAATGCAGCTTTTCCGTGGTGTCTCAGTGTGTTCTGGATAGCACGCTGATAGGGTCAGTCATCATTCACAATGGGTCAAAACTCTTTAGGAACCACACGTAAAAAAAAAATGTAAAAATTAATATGTTTGTGTGAGAAGGAAAATATACATTTTCAAGAAAGTAAACATGAAATAGACTAGCTGTCCAGGAAACGAGTCCTTTCATTTGAGTTGTTTGACCATGGCAAGTTTATCCTGTGATGAGCAATGGATGTATTGACACTCAGAGGTACCTGGTTAATTCAATAGTCTCAGACTTCAGAGCATCCCAAATAGGGCAGGGGGCTTTCCCACAATCACACAATCAGCTCATGATGAAATGAGACTAATCACGTATTTCCTCATTTAGTTTAGAATTTTTTTGTTGCTTTGACTGTGCGAAATGATGAATAATAATAGTGTCAAAAAATTCAAAGAAATGAAAGCCCAAAGAGAATAAATGACTTTCTGGAGACCACCCAGCAGCTTGTGAGACAGACACCCACCTGTCTCACAAGACACCCACCAAAGCTGTCGATAAGCAAACTCAGACTGTGTTGCTCTTGGCCTCTCTAATCTCTGAGTTAATGTTTAAAATAAGATTCTGTGGTTTGAATGTCCTCTCCAAAGCTTATGTTAAAATGGAATTGCTATTGTGATGGCATGGAGAAGTGGGACCTTTAAAAAGTAATAAATCATGAGGGCAGAGCTTTCATGAATGGACTAAATGGCATTATCTTGGGAGTCAGTCAGTTATTCCGGGGTGAGTTCAGGCCAATTTTCTTTCTCTGTCTTGAGTGTGTGCTTCCTCACCTCACGATGCCCTTCCACCGTGTTGTGCACAGGGAAAGGGCTCTCACCAGATGTGGTGCCTCAATCTATCTTGGATTTTCCAGCATTTAGAATCATAAGCCAAATACATCTCTTTTTTTTTATAAATTATCCAGTCTGTGGTATTCTGTTATAACAGTAGAAAATGGACCAAGACATAGGAATTTCAAAATAGATATCTCCAATGCAGGGCAGCATGTATGCATGTTCACAAGTCACGCATTTCACTGAAGTCAATTAGCCTGAAGAAACAGACCTTTGTCATCCATGATTATCATTAAGCTAGACCTTGTATAAGTCTGGATTCCTGATGTTGCAAGTCTTGATAATGCAAAAGTCTTGAGTAGATTTATTAATTCTTCTTTATTCACATGAAAAATAACCAGAGTTTAATATAGTTTAATTCTAATAAGCATATCATTTGAGCCAAACATAATGTAAGTCATTATTTCGGCACTGGCGAAAATACAAAGAAGAGTACATTTTGCACCTTGTCTTCTATGGATGGACTATGTATTTATGAAAATAGATGTGTAAAACAAGGAAACTTTGATACAAAGCAGACTGAAGTCTGCTCTCTAGGAGAGGTACACAGAGTAGACGTTGGAGTTTCTAATTAGGAATGATGTGATGGGCCTGAACTATTTGAAAACCTTCATGAAACAACTAGTATCTCTAAAAGCTTCAAGAACTAGTGAGATTTTTGATTGGAGAAAGGCACCCATTCTAAGCCACAGAAATAGCACAGGAAAGGACTTATGTGCAAGAAAAGGAAAGGCATGCATGAGCGAAGAACAAAGAACTAGGTAAGACTATGTTTGCAAGACACACACTCATGCATGCACACACATACACCATGTACATTTATATTTTCTGAATTTAACTTCAAAATCTTCTTAAATTGCCAAGATATACATATGGAGCTCAGATAAGGACAAATTTCTTGTGCAATGAGCAATTATTATTTAGAATTATAAATGAGCTCAGCTTGTTTTTATTTAGTGGGTTGGTTGCTTCTTTGCCCCAAGATAACACAGTTATAGCCTGTGGCTGCAACACAGTGGTGGTGCATGTGAGAAAGACTCACGTTGCTTCTGCGGTACATCCTCAGGTACCCATGCTATCTTCATTATATTAAAGGAATGGATAAATTTAGCAGGAATCTATAATTTAAATGACTGGCAATTTGCTAACTATTTAAGTGCATTTGGCAGAAAACATATTTGTTTTCTGGCTTCAAACTGCAATAGAGTCTTTGTAATTCACACCAGATTTGGAGCCTGTTCAGAAACACTTAGTTAAATTAATGAGATATTACCTACATCTGTTTTTCAATAGCTTCAGTCATGCCACCCAGTGGAATTTTTTTTTTTTTTTTGTAGACTCTGTTAGATCAAAACCCATCTCAAGGACACACTTGTCTAATTGGTAAGATTGGCACAAGATTTCTTCAAACAATTTCATTTGAGAACTCTACACAAGGCATACTTGTTATATTTATTTTAAGTTGGGGTCACATACTTAGCTGATAGGTTCCAGTATTTTGTATGCTTATTGACATTATACCTATCCCCTTCATAGTTAGTTTACTTTGCACTCTTTTCTTTTCTACATAAACTAGGAATGGAAGCTCAGCAGATATTGGCTAAAGGTGGTATTATGCTAATGAGAACAGTCATGATTAGTGCCCGAAAGAACTGGTCTTTCATTGTTACAGGGTAAATGTTTAATGTGTCTTGTTCACAGCATTGCAGAATACTCCCTTCTAAGCAGGTTAGTAATTGCATCACATCCAGCTACACTTTTAGACCTCAGGTAATGAAAGGTTTGCTTCTTAAGTCAGCCTTTAATGTGAAACACTTACAGCTGTAACAATATTCTCCTCAGTATTTTTATATGTAAATATTCTCCTCACAAAATTCAGAAAAAAGGTAAATAGAACGATATAATAGGGAAATATAATATCAGTTTTGTGACAGTCATCTTTCAGCATAGAACATTCTTCTCGTATTAGAAAGACATGCTGACAGTAAAGAGGACATTTTAGATTAGGTTTCCCTATTCTAGAATGGCCTATGCAAAAATTTGTGAAATTAAATGATACTTTTTTTTTTTACTCGCAATAGAAAAGCAACTCTAAGTTTGAGATATTATTGTTGGTTCTAAGAATAAGTATCATTTTCTTTTCACTGATATCTACAATATTAAAAAAAAGGATTTTCTTTCTTGAAAGCCATTTGATGCCAAGAATGGAAAATTATGTCTTGTATCCAGGAAGATAATGTTTTATTTCATTAAAATGAAAAGGAAAATACGAGGAGAGGGTTTCAGTGTAATTCTTTAAGGGACAAAGTAAAAGATTCATGTAGGAAAAGTAAAATCCTGGATCTGCCATTTTTCACTCTTCAAATCTTCTGAAAGGTTTTGGCCCCTTTGGGTATTCATGGAGACATCCTGGGGTTCATGCAGAGTTCAAGACCTGTACCCTGTGAGCTGCATTTTTCAGCCTTAAGCCTGCTGGCTGCCTCAAGAGGGGACTGAAAGAAAGGAACGTATCCCATTCAGCACAGATTCTTCCAGGTATAACAGGAAATAGGGGCACAGCATCCCATCACAGTTAATGAGAGAATGACTTCTGCTAGGTCCCAAAGGAGTAGCAAGGAGCAGGCCGGGCTTGCACTGGGCATGGAGATCTTCGATTCAAGATTGGGTCAAAGACAGTCATTTTCCACTTAAGTTTTTCACCCTCCACCTCCTAGCTCCACAGTAGGCTTTTCACTTTAAGTTTAGTGCAACAAAGCAGGAAGAATTTTGTAATAATTAGGAAGAAATTTTGAGTTGAGCTTTTATTGTATTTTATTTTGCTCTTAAAACCAAAATTCTCCCCAACTTGTCAATTCCAACGAGGAAGACAACTAATCCTTCTAACAGAATCATCAGGATTTCTTAAGCATAAAAATGAATAAAAGAGGGGGAAAAGGATTTCTGCATGAAAGTTAATTTTATGATATTGCAGCATAAATTGTGACCTGGCAGTTCCCTCTGCAGTTTAATAGAACTGGCAGCAGGCACCACGACTTAAGCAGACTCTGTATAATGAGAAGCAAAGACAAATCGGTGTGAAGGACAGGGAGAAGGACATTACCGCTTCCCTCCTGGAAGATTAAAAATAGTAAAATATTGCAACCAGAATTTACCTAAAGGGAGATACTATCTGAGAAAGAAAGAAAGAAAAAAAACCCATGATTTTAAGAGAAGGCCATAGCCCAGCATATGATGAGCAGAGCCAGAGAGCCTGGTGCTGGCATTTGAAAGAAGTCAGGTGGCCTGTGAGGGTTGACCCGTTCTCCTTCTAAAGACCCGGTGGCAGGTAATTTTTTACATTATAATTTTGAAGTGGGACAATTTTCTAAAGCATAATTAGAGTGAAATGAACATGTTACTCCTTTTGCACTATTAAATGTAGGCAAGCGACATGGGTCTACTAAATAAATGAGAGAATTTATTGTTAGAAGACAAGAGCCAGCCTTGGCTGACAATCAGACAGGTGACTCTCTCAAAGGGTGCTGTCCAGAGGAGGTGGACAGGCGCTGTCCAGGTTGGTGTGGCTGAATGTGTAATGGGCCTGCTCTGAGCTCTGTATCCACAGGAGCAATATCAGAGCAATTTCCAAAATTACACAGGGCACGCAGCTTCTACATCTCCTAGCAGAACAGCCATATTATCCTGAGGACTTGCAATAACAGGAATTATATGCAATTTTCTGATAATGACTCCATTAATGTGAGTCACCGCTGACAATACAATTTGTTAAACATTGCTGGATTCCTAAATCTTACAGTCTGTCACTCTGAAATCCATCATTAACACCACTACTATCATCACGATGATCGTCAGCATCACCGTCATTGTTGTCACCTTCATGGCCTTCATCATCATCATCTGAATAGCTAGGGACCTATTTGAGTTCACCAATATTACCTTTTCTTGATTTCACTAACATTTCAAAGGGAAAAAAAAAAACATGTCTTTATCTGTTCAAGTATGCTTTGTAGTTGATGTGTTTGATTCCTTCTTTGGGAAACTAGGACCTCAAATTAATTAAATTTAGGCCAGGTATAGCTTAGCTTTAAATTGCCTTTTATATCAACAGAAACTGCCTTGGCAATTAGGTGTTCAAATGAGTGCCTGTAAATATCCATTATTGTACATTCTAATATACCTGGACATAGAATAGAACCTGCAGCTCATGGTCTATCTGATTTACTAATTGGGAGCAGCAACTGCACCTTGTGTTTTGAACCTGAATTAATTAACCAAAACAGATTAAATTGTCTTTGAGGTATTCAAGGGAGTGACACCAAAGGCAGAATTGAATGAGGAAAGTACTATTTAACTTTTTTTAATCACAAAGGTCAGCTTTTTTAATGTAACAGATCATTAGAAAGTCTTCAAAGGTGGAAAGAAACTAGCAAAACAATCTTAGCTTCCCACAGGAATATGTAACCTGCTTTTCCTTAGACCAGCTTTCCTTTTGGTGATAAGAGATTTTCCCAGGACACACACCTTTGCCTAAAGAATTACATTTACCTGCCAGACTTGCTCAATCAACAGAATTTTGTGTTCTGTACATGAAACTAACTTCTGAGATTTTCCTCCTCATTATCCCTGAAGCCACCGCCATGTCCTGATTCTTGCACGTTCCTGGATTACTGCACTTGCAGCCTAAGCAGCCGCACGGCCTCTACTTCCTCCTTCCACCTCAAGGTGAAGAGTAAACCAGACTAACACATCTAAAGTATTTTCACCTCATTATCTTCATGCTGAAGAAGATTCCATAGTTTTCTCATTGCCTAGGGAACACAATTATAACCTCTTTCCCTAGATTCTAGGGATGGTTGGAAGCTGGATTCCAAGTCACACAGTTCCAATAGGTCCCATCCCACAATACTTCCTTCCATGGAGACATGGATGTGTTTGCGTGCTCAGATTAGACCAGGCCCTGCCCACCTGGTCACTGCTGATCTCTACCTCTGTCTGCCCATGTCCAGCTATCCCCCGACAATTAAAACACACATAGAGACAGAGATAAAAGAGGGAGGGACAGGGGAAGGAAGCAGACAAGCTGTTTCTTCCTCTGGAGTTTTCTGCTTTTTTATTTTAATCACCAGATTGCATCCTGATCAATAACTCAATGAGAGAGGGTTAACCCTGCTCCTCAAAGAAATGTATTCAGAAACTTAAGTTATTGTAAAATTGGGTCTTCAAATTTTTTTTTCTGAAAATCAGTTTGAGAAATGGCCCATTAAAAATTATCTCTGGTTATTTTATAAAATTCCATAGAAGACACTATCCACTATGTTCTTCAATATCACTGATTTTTTTAAAAAAAATCTGTCATAATGAATTGCCTAATTTTTTAAAGTCTTTTTTAATGACACTGTATTTTATTATTTAATGTATTAAATTTGCTTTTTGCTTCAATGGCCAGTTTTTAACCCCCATTTTTGTTTTTGTTTTGAGATGGAGTCTCACTCTGTCTCCTAGGCTGGAGTGCAGTGGCACAATCTCGGTCACTGCAACCTTCACTTCTGGGTTCAAGCGATTCTCCTGCCTCAGCCTCCCAAGTAGCTGGGACTGCAGGTGTGTGCCACCACGTCTGGCTAATTTTTTGTATTTTTAGTAGAGATGGAGTTTCACGGTGTTAGTCAGGCTGGTCTTGATTCCCTGACTTTGTGATCTGCCCACCTTAGCCTCCCAAAGTGCTGGGATTACAGGCATGAGCTACTGTGGCTGGTCCAGTTTAGCCCAATTTTATTCTTGTTCCCAGGAACTTCTGTAACTCAGTTTTTGAAAAGATTACCTTGGAAACCCAACTCACTTCTTTCATTACTAGGTCTCCCTATTATGCCCTCGTTTTAACATTTTGTGTTATGCTTGCACCTCTGTAGCCATTTTTAGTCCTTTTTTGACATCTCTATGAGGAATCTACATGATAAACAACAACAAAAAATCCTCATGCTAATGTTATTGTTTTGTTTGTTTTTTTTCTTTGTGACTGCAGGGCAATTTGATTGTGGTTATTTCTCTTGAAGAACCTAGATCAGGCTTACCGAAAATCAGTTGTAACAATAGGGGCTTCTTCATATTGAGGAGCGCTCGGGTCCCCCAGCCCTCCTACCTCCTAAGGACTTTGCCTCCTTGGTTGTCCCTCTTTCTCCTGCATCAACAGCCTTTCTCCAGTCTTTCTTGAATCTCTTCCAGCAGCACACAATCGAGCACTAATATTTCCCCATTCCCCCAATAAAAAGCAAATAAGACACTCCTGCTAGACACTAGCCCCCATCCAGCTACTGCCCAATTTCTCTCAATTTCCTTTCACAGTCATACTGGCTCTGGGTCCTGTTCTTCATTCCCAGCACTATCAACACACCCAGTTTTGGCTTCCCCCACATCACTGCTGAAATGGTCTCACTAATGACTTCCATATTAAAGAAGTTCTTCCTTATGTCCATCTTATTCAACATCTCAGCATTTGGTCTCCTCTTGAAATATGCATTTTTCTTGTTTCTTCTGACAAAAGCCTCTTCTGGTTTGCCTGCGAACTCACTACACTGTCCTTATGAGCCGCTTCTGTGGGCTCCTCCTGCCCTGTCTTCCAGTGTGAAGTTTCTTGGATTTCAGTCCTGGATGCTCTTATCTTCACTCCCTATACCCTCTACTCAAATCATTTAAATAATTACCATATATGTATTTAAAATTTATGCTGATAAGTTTCAAATTTGTGTCTTCATATTAGACTATAAGTCTGAGGTTTCAACACACATATTTAACTACCCTCTATTTATTTATTATTTTTTAATTTTTATGGGTACATGAGATATTTTGATACAGGTATACAATGCATAATTATTACATCAGAGTAAATGGGGTATCCATCACCTCAGACATCTATCATTTCTTTGTGTTGTGAACATTTCAATTTACTCTTATAGTTATTTTTAAATATACAATAAATTTTTTGTTGACTGTAATTACTCTGTTGTGCTATCAAATACTAGATTTTATTTGGTCTATCTAACTATATTTTTGTACCAATTAATCATCTCTTAACTTCCTTTAGATTCTTTCCTCGTAGTTGTGTGATAGATATCTCAAAGTCAGCCTATCCACAATAAATAAACCCACTGGTTACTGAACCTCTCAGTGGTGATATCTCTTACCATGTTATTCATTTCAACATACAGTGCCCACTTTCAACCAGATATTCAAGTCATCAGGCTAGGAGTCTGGGTTGGTCCCTTCTTTTCCCTCCCCAACCACATTCCATCAATAAATCCTATTAATTACCTTTAAAATATATCTTGAATCTGCTTACTGCTGTGTATTTTAAATGCCAGTTGTTTAACATTAACACATGATGCAGGTCATTTATCTTTTCTTCTCTGCACCCAACTGCACACTCGGTCATCTCTTGGATGGAATAGAACCAGTCTCCTATTTTCTTTTATTTTTATTTTCAGTTCTGAGGTCCATATGCAGGATGTGCAGGTTTGTTACATAGGTAAATGTGTGCCATGGTGGTTTGCCGCACTTATCAACCCATCACCTAGGTATTAAGCCCAGCATGCATTAGCTATTTATCCTGATGCTCTCCCCCCACCACCCCGAGAAGCCCCAGTGTGTGTTTTTCCCCTCCCTGTGTCCATGTGTTCTCATTGTTCAGTTCCCACTTATAAGTAAGAACATGTGGTGTTTGGTTTTCTGTTCCTGCATTAGTTTGCTGAGAATAATGGCTTCCACCTCCATACATGTCCCTGCAAAGGATATGATCTCATTCTTTATTATGGCTGCATAGTATCCCATGGTGCATATGTATCACATTTTCTTTATCCAGTATATCATTGATGGGCATTTGGATTGATTCCATGTCTTTGCTATTGTGAATAATACTGCAGTGAACATAAACGAGCATGTATCTTTATAGTAGCATGATTTATATTCCTTTGGGTATATATACACAGTCAATGGGATTGCTGGGTCAAATGGTATTTCTGGGTCTAGGTCTTTGAGGAATCACCACACTGTCTTGCACACAATGGTTGAACTAATTTACATTTCCACCAACAGTGTAAAAGCGTTCCTATTTCTTGCTGCCTTGCCAGCGGCTGTTGTTTCTTGACTTTTTAATAATAGCCATTCTGACTGGTGTGAGATAGTATCTCATTGTGATTTTGATTCGCATTTCTCTAATGCTCAGTGATGTTGACTTTTTTTAATGTTTCCTGGCCACATAAATGTCTTCTTTTGAGAAGTGTCTATTCATGTCTTGCTCACTTTTTAATGGGGTTGTTTTTTTTTTTTCTTGCAAATTTGTTTAAGTTCCTTCTAGACTCTGGATATTAGACCTTTGTCAGATGGCTAGATTGCAATTTTTTTTTCCATTCTGTGGGTTATTTGTTCGCTCTGATCATAATTTCTTTTGCTTGCAGAAGCTCTTTAGTTTAATTAGATCCCATTTGTCAACTTTTACTTTGGTTGCAGTTGCCTTTGACATCTTCATCATAAAATCTTCACCTACACCTATGTCTTGAATGGTATTGGTTAGATTTTCTTTAGGGTTTTTATAGTTTTGGGTTTTACATTTAAATCTTGAGTCTATCTTGAGTTAATTTTTGTATAAGGTTTAAGAAAGGGTTCCAGTTTTAATTTTCTGTATATGGCTGGCCAGTTCTCCGAGCACCAATGTTTAAATAGGGAACACTTTCCCCATTGCTTGTTTTTGTCACATTTGTCAAAGATCAGATGGTTGTAGATGTGCCATCTTATCTCCGACTTTTCTATTCTGTTCCACTGGTTGATGTGCCTGTTTTTATACCAGCACCATACTGGTGCTGTAGTTTGATTACTATAGTTTGAAGTCTGGTAACATAATACCTCCAGCTTAGGATTGTCCTGGCTATACGTGCTCTTTTTTGGTTCCATGTGAATTTTAAAATAGTTTTTTTCTAATTCTGTGAAGAACGTCAATGGTTGTTTAATGGGAATAGCATCGAATCTATAAATTACTTCGGGCAGTATGGCCTTTTCACAATATTGATTCTTCCTACTCTTGAGCGTGGAATGTTTTTTCACTTGTTTGTGTCCTCTATTATTTCCTTCAGCAGTGGTTTGTAGTTCCCCTTGAAGAGGTCCTTCATTTTCCTTGTTAGCTGTATTCCTAGGTATTTTATTCTCTTTGTAGCAATTGTGAATGGGAGTTCATTCGTGATTTGGCTCTCTGCTTGTCTGTTGGTGGTGTTTAGGAATGCTTGTGATTTTTTCACATTGATTTTGTATCCTGAGACTTTGATGAAGTTGCTTATCAGCTTAAGAAGATTTTGGGCTGAGACGATGGGATTTTCTACATATAGGATCATGTCATCTACAAACAAAGACAATTTGACTTCCTATTTGAATACCTTTTATTTCTTTCTCTTGCCTGATTTCCCTGGGCAGAACTTCCAATACTATATTGAAGAGGAGCGGTAAGAGAGGCATTTTTGTCTTGGGCCACTTTTCAAGGGGAATGCTTCCAGCTTTTGCCCATTCAGTGTGATATTAGCTGTGGGTCTGTTATAAATGGCTCTTATAATTTTGAGGTATGTGCCTTCAATACCTAGTCTATCGAGAGTTTTTAACAAGAAAAAGTGTTAAATATTATCAAAGGCTTTTTCTGCATCTATTGAGGTAATCATGCGGTTTTCATCTTTAATTCTGTTTATGAATTGTGTTTATTTGCATATGTTGATCCAGCTTTGCATTCTTGGGATGAAGCTGACTTGATCGTGGTGGATAAGATTTTTGATATGCTGCTGGATTCGGCATGCCAGTATTTTGCATTAAGGTTCATCAGGGATATTGGCCTGAAGTTTTCTTTTTTTGTTGTATATCTGCCAGGTTTTGGTACCAGGATGATGCTGGCCTCATAAAATGAGCTAGAAAAAAGTCTCCCCTTTTTGATTGTCTGGAATAGCGTCAAAAGTAATGGTACCACCTCCTCTTTGTACCTCTGGTAGAATTCAGCTATAAATCTATCTGGTCTTGGGTTTTTTTTTTTGGTTGGTAGTCTATTTATTATTGCCTCTATTTCAGAGATATTGGTCTATTCAGGAATTCAACTTCTTTCTGGTTCAGTCTTGGAGCGTGTATGTGTCCAGAAATTCATCCATCTTATCTAGATTTCCTAGTGAATTTGCATAGAGGTGTGTACTGTGTTCTCTGATGGTTGTTTGTATTCCTGTGGGGTCAGTGGTGATATCCCCTTTATCGTTTCTTATTGTGTCTGTTTGATTTTTCTCTCCGTTCTTCTTTATTAGTCCAGCTAGCAGTCTATCTATTTTATTATTTTTTTCAAAAAACCAGCTCCTGGATTTGTTGATTTTTTCGAAGGGTTTTTCATGTCTCTGTCTCCTTCAGTTCCACTCTGATCTTAGTTATTTCTTGTTTTCTGCTAGCTTTGGAGTTTGTTTGCTCCTGGTTCTCTAGTTCTTTTAGTTGTGATGTTAGGATGTTGATTTGAGATCTTTCTAGCTTTTTGATGTTGGCATTTAGTGCTATAAATTTCCCTCTTAGCACTGCTTTAGCTGCAGCCCAGGAATTCTGGTACATTGTTTCTTTGTTCTCAGTTTCAAAGAACTTCCTGAATTCTGCCTTAATTTTATTATTTATCCAGGAGTCATTCAGGACTAGGTTGTTTAATTTCCATGTAGTCGTGTGGTTTCGAGTGAGTTTCTTAATCTTCAGTTCCAATTTGTTTGCATTGTGGCCTGAGAAACTGTTTGTTATGATTTCAGTTCTTTTGTGTTTGCTGAGAGTGTTTTGCTTCCAATTATGTGATCAGTTTTAGAGTAAGTGCCATGTGGCACCAAGAAGAATGTATATTCTGTTGTATTTGGTGAAGAGTTCTGTAGATGTCTATTAGGTCCACTTGATCCAGAGCTGAGTTCAAGTCCTAAATATCTTTGTTAATTTTCTGTCTCGATGATCTGTCTAATATTGACATGGGGTGTTAAAGTCTCCCACTATTATTTTGTGGGAGTCTAAGTTTCTTTGTAGATCTTTAATAACTTTTTTATGAATCTGGTTGGTCCTGTATTGGAGCATATTGGTGCATATATATTTAGGATAGTTAGTTATTCTTGTTGAATTGAACCCTTTACCATTATGTAATGCCCTTCTTTGTCTTTTTTAAATCTTTGTTTGTTTAAAGTCTGTTTTGTCAGAAATGAGGATTGCAACACCTGCTTTATTTTGCTTTCCATTTGCTTGGTAAATTTTCCTCCATCCTTTTATTTTGAGGCTTTGTGTCTTTGCACATGAGATGGGTCTCTTGAATACAGGACATTGGGTCTTGACTATCCAGCTTGCCATTCTGGGGCTTTTAATTGGGGCATTTAGCCCATTTACATTTAAGGTTAATATCATTATGTATGAATTTGATCATCTCATCATGATGCTAGCTGGTTATTTTGCAAACTTTTTAATGTAGTTACTTCATCATGTCATTGGTCTGTGTACTACAGTGTGTTTTGTAATTGCTGGTAATGGTTTTTCCTTTTCATATTTAGGGCTTCCTTCAGGAGCTCTTGCAAGGCAGGCCTGGTGGTGATGAATTCACTCAGCATCTGCTTGTCTGTAAAGGATTTTATTTCTCTTTCGCTTATGAAGCTTAGTTTGGCCAGATATAAAATTCTGGTTTGGAAATTCTTTAAGAATGTTAAATATTGGCCTCCAATCACTTTTGGCTTGTAGGGTTTCCACTGACAGGGCTGCTGTTAGTCTGATGGGCTTCCCTTTGTAGGTGACCTGGCCTTTCTCTCTGGCTGCTCTTAACATTTTTTCCTTCATTTCAACCTTGGAGAATCTGATGATTATGGGTCAGGGGTTGATCTTCTCATGGAGTATCTTACTGGGGTTCTCTGAATTTCCTGAATTTGAATGTTGGCCTGTTCTGCTAGGTTGAGGAAGTTCTTCTGGATGATATCCTAAAGTATGTTTTCCAACTTGGTTCCATTCTCCCCGTTTCTTTCAGATACCCCAATCAGTCACAGGTTCAGTTTTTTTACATAATCCTATAGTTCTCAGAGGTTTTGTTTATTCCTATTCATTCTTTTTTTTCTCTAATATTGTCTTCCTGTCTTATTTCAGCAAGGTAGTCTTCAAGCTCTGAGACTCTTTCCTCTGCTTGGTCTATTGACACTCTTTCCTCTACTTGGCTATTGATACTTATGGTTGCATTGTGAAGTTCTCATGTTGTGTTTTTCAAGTCTATCAGGTCATTTATGTTTCTCTCTAAATTGGTTATTCAGGTTAACAGCTCCTGTAATGTTTTATCATGGTTCTTAGCTTCCATGCATTGGGTTAGAACATATTCCTTTAGCTCAGTGGAGTTTGCTATTACAACCCTTCTGAAGCTTACTTCTATCAGTTCATCCATCTCAGCCTCAGCCCAGTTCTGTACCCTTGCTGGAAAAGTGTTCAATCATTTGAAGAAGAGGTACTCTGGCTTGTTGAGTTTTCAGCATTTTTCCATTGATTCTTTCTCATCTTCATAAGCTTATCTATCTTCAATGTTTGAGGCTGCTGAACTTTGGATGGGGTTTTTGTGGTGTCTTTTTGTTGTTGGTGTTGCTTTCTGTTTGTTTTTCTCTTAAAGATAAAAACCTCAGGACTTTTTTCCATAAGACTACTGCAGTTTGCTGGTGGTCCACTCCAGACCGTATTCCCCAGGGTCCCCGCCACACATGGAGGTGTCACCAGTGGAGGCTGCGGAACAGCAAAGGTGGCTGTCTGCTCCTTCCTCTGGGAGCTCTGTCCTGGGGGGGACCAACCTGATGCCCAGTCTACTGTTTCCTAACCTCAATTATTGTGCCCCACTTCCATTGTTTTTTTATAGAAATCTGTGTTTAGTTTCTTAAAAAATAAATAATATGACTCTATATCTGTCTGAAATTCTGCAGTGGCTGACTACTGTACCTAAAATAAAACAAAATGCTTTTCCGTACCCTACAAGATAATGATCTGACCCATACCTTCAGCTTCAACCTCAGCTAACGCCAGTATTCATCTTGCTCTCTCTTTTCCTAATAGCTAGAAAGTCATTCTTGCAGTATTTAAAATATATCTTAATTTTTATTATTTGAAGTTTTAAAATATTATTTGCAAATATTATGTAATCTGCATTTAGCCATACTCCATACACTGTTCACACGATGGATCTTTCTTACCCTTTAGATTCACCTTAAATGTCACTTCATCCAGAATGCCTTCTGTGATTGTCCTATGTAAAATGCAGTTCCACTCTTTATTTCTAGCCACAGTCTCTTTTTCCTCTCTTTAATGCCATGTTTTTAATGTGTATTATTTTTGGCTTTTCTGTATTTTATCTGTCTCCCTGAATTTAATGTGAGCTCCAAGAGGGCAGAGACATTGTCAAGCTTGTACTTCCTTGATTGCACAACAAACTTTCTACTAATATCATTAAGTGAATGGATGAATAAACTACATAAATAAATTAAAAAACAGGCTGGGTGTGGTGGCTCATGCCTGTAATCCCAGCACTTTTGGAGGTGGGTGGATCACCTGAGGTCAGGAGTTTGAGGCCAGCCTGACCAACATGGAGAAACCCCGTCTCTACTAAAAATGCAAAATTAGCTGGGCATGGTGGTGCATGCCTGTAATTCCAGCTACTCAGGAGGCTGAGGCAGGAGAATTGCTTGAACCTGGGATGCAGAGGTTGCAGTGAGCCAAACCCGGGATGCGGAGGTTGAAGTGAGCCAAGATTCTGCCATTGTATTCCAGCCTGGTCAACAAGAGTGAAACTCTGCCTCAAAAAAATTAACTAATTAATTAAAAAATGAAGTTTCTTCATCATTATATTGCTACTCCCACTTCTACATTTCACTTTCCTGAGGGAAACCATGGTTAAGACTTGGCTATGTGTCTTTTCCTATATTTTCATTTGAGTCATTAGTTTAATAGAAATGCTTTCATGCAATGTTTGACTCCCCCTTTCCACTAATACATATCTTATTTATCATTCAATAATTACTTCCATTTCCAACTTCCCCTGAAGACATTTTGATTTGCCCCAGCCCATTTGCATCTTTCTTGTCTTTGTATTTTCATCTCTTGATAATTATATCACCTACAGTCTCAGTGAACAAATGACAGCCAGCTACTGATCACCTATGTGCACACAGTCCTGTGTGAGCAATTTGATTATATTATTTTTATGGATGCCTCAAAAATGCTAAGATATATTCCATATTTTACACAACAAGAATGCCCATACACAGCTGGTAGTAAAATAGAAACAGGATTAACAGTTTGGAAACAGTTTGGTAGTTTTTTAAAAAAGTTAAACATAGACCTATCACAATCCAGCCATTCTACAACTAGATATTTACCCAAAAGATATGAAAATATATGTCAACACAAAGATTTGGTATGAATTTTCACAGAATATTTATTTATAATAACCCCAAACTGGAAATAATTCAAATGGCCATCTATAGGTTTACTACCGTAGTTCATTTGGGCTGCTATAACAAAATGATCTTAGACTGGGTAATTTACAAATGATAGAAATTTATTGCTCACCTTTCTGGAGGCTGGGAAGTCCAAGATCAAGGCACCACAGATTCAATGCCTGTGAGAGCTTTGTCCTGATAGATAATGCCTTCCTAGTGTCCTCACATGGCAGAAGAGACAAAAAAAAGCTCTCTAGAGCCTCATGTATAAGGCCACTAATCCCGTTTATGAGGGCTCTGTTCTTATAAACTAATCACCTTCCAGCTGCCCCATGTCCCAACACCACTGCACTAGGGATTAAATTTCAACTTAAGGATTTTAGGGATATATTCAGGCCATACCATTTCATCCCTGCCCCTCTCCCCAAGACTCAGGTCCTGCTTACATGAAAAATGCATTAATTCTATCCCAATAGCCCCAAAAGTCTTAACTTATTCCAATAACAACTCAAATGCTTAAAGTCCAATAGTTTCATCTAAATACCATCTAAATTGAATGTCGATGAAACTGAAGTTGGTACCCATCTGGAGGCAAATTCTCTTCTAACTCTGAGTCTGTAAAATAAAACGAGTGACGTGTTTCCAAAATACAATGGAGGGACAGGCATAGAATAGACATTCCCACTCCAAAAGGGAGAAACAGGAAAGAAGAAAGGGTAATGAGTTGCAAGTAAGCCCAAAGCTCAATAATGGAAACAACACTCAATCAAAAAGATTGAAAATAATTGTATTTGACTCCATTTTTCACCTGGGCTGGAAGTTGGGTCCCTAAGGCCTCAGGCAACCCCACCCTCATGGGTACAGCCCTTGCTGCAGCTCTCAGGGGTTGGAGTCCAGCACTTGTGGCTCTCAGGTACTAAACTTGCATGCCAGTGGCTCCAACAGGCTGGGGTCTCAGGATAGCCCCAACCCAATGGCTCCATTTATGGATATACAAAATGAGCTCTGTCTATAAAATGGAACTCTACTCAGCAATAAAAAGGAATAAAATGTGAATACACACAGTTACATTGATTCAAGTAAAAAATCATGCTAATTAAATGAAGTCTGATGCCAAAAGTAAGTACTGTAAGACTCTATTAAAATTCTAGAAAATGAAAATTAATCTATGGTTATTAAAAGTAGAAGAATGGTTGCATGGAACCAGGGATGGAAAAAACGGTAAATTGAAAAGGGGCCCAAGGAAATTTTGTGTGGTGATGGAAATGTTTTTGTTGTGACATTGGTTTCATTGGGTGTGTATTTCACTGGTTTTGTGTTTGTATATATCTGTCAAAACTCACCAAATTTTAACCTATAATAGGTGCAGTCTATTCTAAATAAATTGTATGTCAATGAATTTGTTCAAAATAAACCCTGAAGCTTTAAGAGTCTGAGTATATTGGTTAAGCTTTCATAGCTTCAGAACAGACTTAGAACCACAAATCTTATATTGTTGGCTACTTTAAAGTACTACATTGAAATTATTGATTATTATATGATATCATGATAATTTTTCATTGACATTTTCCACAACTGATTGACATAAGAAGATCTAAACTAAACTGCAAACTTTTTCAAATAATTTGAACATGAATCATATTCACAGACCAGGAGCAACATACATCATGTCAAATGCATGGTATGTATGTGTGTGTAGGTGTGTGTGTAGGTGTGTGTGTAGGTGTGTGTGTAGGTGTGTATGTAGGTGTGTGTATGCACATTTGATATGGATAAGTTAATTGATTACTTACCTATATACTTGACTAATTTTTTTGTGAGCATGGCTAATTATGTTTTTCAAATATGGTTGCAATAATATCTTCCATTCAACCTGTGACCTCTGTTAAGACTTGACTTAATTTCCTTCCTCTGTAATCTGGATAGGTTTTCAACAATTTCAACCAACAGTCCCACGTGATCCAATGGAACTTCCAAGCCTTCATCATAAGAAACAATGCAGCTTCTTCTTTGTCTCCTGAAATATTCCCACTTGGGGTTTCAGGCTTCCTTGTAAGAAGTTCATCAGCACTGAGGCTGCTGTGCTATGAAGAAGCCAAGCAATATAGAAAGGCCACATGGAAGCACACTGGTTGGGATTCTCATTATTCAATTCATCCCAAGCCAGGCACCAATCAGCTGGCAGGTGATTTTAGTCACAGGTGTAAGTCATATCCACCATTGTGGCGTCCTATCTGATACCCTAGACAATTTGGGCCAGAGATCAACCATTCTCACTGCACCCTGTACTAATTCCTGTCTGTTATTGACTGTATGTTTGTCCTCCCAAGATTCATATGTTGAAATCATATGGAATATGTGTATGTATAGCATTAGGAAGTGGGGCCTTTGGATGGTAATTTTTCGTGAGGGTGGAGCCTTCTGGTGAGATTAGTGACCCTATAAGAGAGACAAGAGTTTGCCTCCCCCCCTTGTCTGTGCGTTGTGAAGATGCAATGAGAAGACGACCATCTGCAAACCAGGAAGCAGGCCCTCATCAGACACTGGATGTACTAGTTCCCTGATCTTGGACTTTCCAGCTTCCAGAGCCATGAGAAATTAATTTCTGCCATTTAAGCTACTGAGTCTATGGTATTCTGTTACAGCAACCCAAACTAAGACACTGTCCCACCAAATCTGTGACCATAACAAAATAATCAGTTTAAGCTACCAAGTTTATTATTATAGAGTATTACTAACTAGAAGATGAATTTTGTCCCACAAGTGGGGTTCTGCTGTTGTAAAAATCTTAAAGCATATGATATTGGCTGTAGAACTGGACAGCTGGTATAAGCCGAAAAGCCCTTTAATGTCAGCTATGCAAGTCAGTATGTTAATTAAAACAGAAAGAGATTTGAGGAGATTATTCATAGTCTGGAAGGCTTCAGGTAGGCTGGTGGTTAAGGCTGTAAAGACGGAGAAGAAATTGTTATTAGAGAGTGGAAAATAAAATGACCCTCGTTCTGTAGTAGAAGAAATTTTAGTAACACTGTCATATGTGCTGATGTGAAAAAATATATTATTTATCTAATTAACTGATGGATTTGGCTAAGAAAAATTTCAGGCAGATTTTGAAAGTACCCTTTGATTTCTTTTATCTGTGTATAAGGAGATATGGTGAGAGAAGAGTGAGAAAAAAAAAAAAGGAAAGAAAAAGCTATTTGTATTTTCAAGCAAAGTTTCAGGAAAATATAAAGGAGCCAGGACTTGCTGTGTTCAAAACAAAATTGTTTCTCATTCCTTGTCTCTTTCATTCAGCAAAAAACTTTTTTCAAAGTAAGAAAGAATACTAGAGAAAAATAAAATCCAGCATGCTATCAGAAATACTTCTTAGAATAAAGATGAAGCCAAAGGTGAACTTTAAAACTGTCTGGGAAAACCTCAGAAAAATTTAAGGAGATGCTTCATAAGCCTTTCAGATAAACAAACAGCCTTTTAAGGATCTTAAGGACATCTCTTGCATAGCCCCTCTGTTAAATGATAGGTTTTTAAGAGACCTTAAAAGCACTGTTATCACAGCAATCTCATAGGAAGCCCAAGGTAAGAGAACAGCTGATCTTTAACAGAGTTGGGGACATGTCTTTTATTTGATGGATTCACACATTGAAACATAGAACATCCACAGTGTTTTTAATGGCATTTTATCAGTTTGGAGCAAAAGAGACAACAACAGTACGAAATGTGAAGTGGACTTTTGAAACACCCTCCTCTCCAACTTTTTACAGGCAGGTAGGAGGCAGGGAAGTCTACTTAATTGCAAACATAGGCCGTTTCTTATGGAAAAAAATAACTTGACCCAGAGGATAAAACAAGGGTCCTCAGAGGGTGAAACCAAAACTTTAAGATATAGAACCAAGAGTTAGAGCCATATCTTCATGACGGTGAGACTGTACCTGAATCAAGGAACAGACAACCTGTGACCAGCTGAACTTCAGAACTGCTTTGAACAGGTGACTGCTGTGTGCATCCCATGGAGTGCCTGTAGCAATTATCTAGGCTTGTCCCACCGTTGTATTTTAAGTGGGAACAACAACAGATAAGAATTTTTCTTTTGAGTTCACAGTTCTTTAAATTGAGAGATATGATGTTAAAAGTGCCACACCTCAGAAGGCTTATTATATTCAGACCTGATTTAAATGACAAGATCCTGGATTGAGAGTAAATATTGAAATAGGATGAGACTTGGGGTCTTGAAGGAAGGATGTCAAAGATTAACACATCCAGACATTTGTTAAAGTAGTTAAACAATTTTACTCAGTAACTACTGACCGTAGAGGAAAGAGCTGAGCTCCATTCTGATTTGTGCAAAGTTAACTATGTGTTTTGAAGTGATAATGAGGAAATATGGAGAAGGTGCAAACGGGAGCTCAGGTAAAAATTGTAAAGTGTTGGTCAGTGTAAATAGGACCTATGTCTGCTATCTGGCACTCACTGTGCAAATTAGGATTCTATCCTCCCACAGAGACTGGGAGACAGAGATCTTATCCTTCTTGACAATTACATTCCAAAGCAATGGCTTTCAGGTTCTTTAGAAAGACATTTTGGAGTTGTAGGAGCTATTTATATATATCAAAGAGGCTGAGAAGAGATCCACAAATATAAACCCTTTTAAATAAATGCTCTAAAAAGGGAGGTCAGGGGCCTTCTGTCAGGTTCTGTCTGGAAAAAACTTTAAGTTATGCCTGGGTTGAATTTTCTTGGACAAACATTGTAATGATGGGCTGGAGTCACCCTAGGAGCACAGTACCTTATGTTGTTAGAAGTCACACTGGGGTTTGGTCATCTCTTAGTCCAGAGATTTGGATGGTATGTTAGTCCATTCTCACACTGCTATAAGAACATACCTGAGACTGAGTAATTTATAAAGGAAACAATGTTAATTGACTCACAGATCCACAAGGCTGAGGAAGCCTCAGAAAACTTATAATCATGGCAGAAGGGGAAGCAAACACATTCTTCTTCACATAGCAGGGTAAGAAAGAAGTGCAGAGTGAAAGGGGGAACAGCCCCTTATAAAACCATTAGGTCTCATGAGAACTCATTGACTATCATGAGAACAGCATGGGGGAACTGCCCCCAGGATCTAATTACCTCCCATAAAGTCTCTGCAGCAACACATAGGAATTACAATTCAGATTACAATTCAAGATGAGATTTGGGTGGGGACACAGCCAAACCATATCATTTTGCTCCTGGCCCCTCCAAAATCTCATGTTCTTACATTTCAAAACACAATCATGCCCTTTCAACAGTCCCCCAAAGTCTTTACTCATTTCAGTGTTAACCCAGAAGTCCT